>NW_027512985.1:0-304937 GCF_048772815.1 Callospermophilus lateralis | reverse complement strand
ACATTTGAGAGCATTAGGCAACCTGGACATGGATGTTTTTGGTAATCCATCTTCACTTTCCATTTAGGTTTGGTAAAATCATAAGTGTCACCTTTGCTGTTTGTGTCCAGAATATTACTGTGATAAAATGTATATGTAAATCAGGTGACATGTGCATTTCTTCCACCATTTCTGGGAGCAATATTTTGAAGACATATAAATTAGTATTGGGGGTACAAAGAGGTGTACCCTGTGTCTATGAATATAGAGATAATGCATGAAAAGACCATACTGTGAATAAATAATATAACTGGTTCCACTTTAAATAATGGATTTAATTGATATCTGAAACTAAGTAAGAAATCTTATATTGATATACAATCATTCATTCCAGCTAGTTGTACATCTAATGGTAATATTAGGCTTTGGTTTATCATACGGGTGTGTGAGTTTTGCTTCAAATGTGATAATGGAAATCGACAATAATGTGTTTGGAAAGAAGTCTCATGAAAAGAGCAGTCAAGAAACATAAGAAATACATGTGTTCTGAAGCAGGAAGTGACTGAAAGTGAAACAAATGCGTATAAATTAGCGAACTTGTGGATGAAATATATATCCTATGATGTGCATAAACTGAAGAAATAGTAATGTTCCAGTGTTGAATAAAAATGAATGTCAAAATACACATCATGTCCCATAGGAATCTGCTAGCCTTGATATTAAACTGGGTCAGTTACTATAGAAATATTAGATTTTTTTTTTTGGTGTTATAATAGAATTTATTTTACCACTAGCATGCCACAGAATGTTGAGGAAAGAGCAATGGATTTTTAGTTATTGCACTAATAATCTAACATTTAATGACTCTTTTGGATAGTCTAGAAATTACATAAGGCTATGTTACATAATTTTTTTTTAAATTTAACATTCATAAAAGCTTGGAGTTTTGCTAATATTTCTACTTTTTTATTTTTTATTTTTTCAATTGTGATTGACCTTCATTTTGTTTATTTGTATGTGGTGCTTAGAATAGAACCCAGTGTCCCACACATGCTAGAAAAGCATGTTACCACTGAACCACAAACCCAGCCCCTCCACTTTTATCTTTACATCGAACACGCCTCTCCCTCATCTTTACTCACTTTCTTCCTCATTTTCCCCCTTCTCTCTCTTCCTTTTTCGTTTTCCTTTCATATCTGTTTTTCTCTCATGTCATTACAAACAGTAGTATGCTATGAAATTTAAATTTAAGACTGTTTTTCATAGTCATTGTTTTTTTCTTGAGAAAATTTAATAATTATAATCACCTGATAGATATATTAAAATACATTTTTATACATATGTATCTATATTCATGCATATGCATTACATATTATATATATACATATATATTTAAAAGTACTTTGATTAGCCTGTTAAAAATAATATAGACCAAAACTTTCTTAATTCTCAAGCCTTCCAGAATTAACATCTTACAGTGAAAATCAAATAAACATATTTAAATAAACAGGTATCATTCTTTTTTATCAATACTGATAATTTAAGGTTTTATATCACATTAAGCTGTAATACGGCATATTAAATCTTATGAATTAAAAAAAAGTTTTTTGAATTACCTATTATTTAAGGACCATATGCACTGACATTTTAAATGGCTTTCTTGTGATTTCAATTTCTATCAATTGTGTATTAATTGCCAAATCCTTATTTTAGTACTTTTCATATTCATAATTGATATAAAGTCAATTGTTTAATTCTTCTTGTAAGTAATTACTTATTACAGTAGGGACATATTAATAATTCTAAATCTGTATAAGAAAATAGTACAAAGACATTTTCATGCAAAATTAAGAATAATTGCGTGCTCTAAATGTCTGATTGTTGATACATATAACAAAGAGCTTTTGATCAGTCTCTTCCCCAGTAAAACATAAAATGCAAAGATAATGTTGGGTATATACGTACAAATAAAGATAAAGAAAATACACATTATCAGCTAGAAACTATTAAATAAAAGGTGAAAACAACAATCCAACAGATTGTACGAATTTGTCAGATGAGGTAGTATTCTGGAAGAATAGCCTAAGACTAGACCTGGTCCATGACAAAATATTCACGAAAAAAATAAAATTTGAAAAATATAGGAAATGCTATGAATTTTTCAAGAAGGTAGGTGAATTATCCTTTAATCTCAATTTATGTGCATTTTCAAAAGCCAATTTCCTGGTAAAATAAATTTGTGATAGTTACAACTAAACAAAACAAAGTTTTGCTTAGCAAAATGAATGCATCTCAACCCATTTTTAGCTGATTTCTTCCCACTCAATTTTAAACCGTTATTTATTTATTTATTTCTATTGGTTGTTCCAAACATTACAAAGCTCATGATATATCATCTTTGATACATTTGACTCAATTGGGTTATGAACTCCCATTTTTTCCCCAAATATGAATTGCAGAATCACATTGGTTACACATTCACATTTTTACATAATAGCATATTAGTGACTGTTGTATTCTGCGACCTTTCCTATCCCCCAATATCCCCCCTCCCCTCCCCTCCCATCTTCCCTCTCTACCTCATCTGCTGTTGTTCAATTCTCTCCACTGTCCCCCCCCCCATTTCCCCTCAAATCCTCTTATATGTAATTTTGTGTAACATTGAGGGTCTCCTACTATTCCCATATGCTTTCCCTTCTCTCTCCCTTTCTCTCCCCCGACTCATCTTTGTTTAATGTTAAACTTTTCCTCATGCTCTTCCTCGATGTTCTTTTCTTAGTTGCTCTTTTAATATCAAAGAAGACATTTGGCATTTGTTTTTTAAGGATTGGCTAGCTTCGCCTAGCATAATCTGCTCTAATGCCATCCATTTCCCTGCAAATTCTATGATTTTGTCATTTTTTAATGAAGAGTAATACTCCATTTTGTATAAAAGCCACATTTTTTTTATCCATTCATCTATTGAAGGGCATCTAGGTTGGTTCCACAGTCTAGCTATTGTGAATTGTGCAGCTATGATCATTGATGTGGCAGTATCTCTATAGTACGCTCTTTTAAGATCCTCAGGAAATAGTCCGAAAAGGGTGATAGCTGGGTCAAATGGTGGATCCATTCCCAGCTTTCCCAGGTATCACCATAGTACTTTCCAAATTGGCCTCACCAATTTGCAGTTCCACCAGCAGTGTACAAGTGTACCCTTTTCCCCACATTCTCACCAACACTTATTTTGTTTGACTTCATAATGGCTGCCGATCTTACTGGAGTGAGATGGTATCTTAGGGTGGTTTTGATTTGCATTTCTCTGACTGCTAGAGATGGTGAGCATTTTTTCATGTACTTGTTCATTGATTGAATGTCCTCCTCTGTAAAGTGTCTGTTCAGGTCCTTGGCCCATTTGTTGATTGGGTTATTTGTTATCTTATTGTTTAATTTTTTGAGTTTTTTGTATATTTTGGATATTAGGGCTCTATCTGAAGTGTGAGGGGTAAAAATTTGTTCCCAGTATGTAGGCTCTCTATTTACCTCTCTTATTGTTTCTCTTGCTGAGAAAAAAAACAATTTAGTTTAAGTAAGTCCCATTTGTTTATTCTTGTTATTAACTCTTGGGCTATGGGCATCCTATTAAAGAATGTGGAGCCCGTCCCCACAGTATGTAGATCGTAGCCAACTTTTTCTTCTATTAGACACAGTGTCTCTGATTTGATATCTACCTCCTGGATCCATTTTGAGTTAACTTTTGTGCTTGGTGAGAGAAAGGGATTCAGTTTCATTATGTTGCATATGGATTTCCAATTTTCCCAGCACCATTTGTTGAAGATGCTATCTTTCCTCCATTGCATGTTTTTAGCCCCTTTATCAAATATAAGAAAGTTGTAATTTTGTGGATTGGTTTCTGTGTCCTCTATTCTATACCATTGGTCCAGCTGCCTGTTTTGGTACCAGTACCACGATGTTTTTATTATTATTGCTTTGTAGTACAGATTGAACTCTTGTATCACTATACCTCCAGATTCACACTTCCTGCTTAGAATTGCTTTTGGTATTCAGGGTCTTTTGTTTTTCCATATGAATTTCATGATTGCTTTATCATTTCTACAAGAAATGCTGTTGGGATTTTTATTGGCATCGATTTAAACCTGTAGAGAACTTTGGGTAATATCAACATTTTGATGATGTTAGTTCTGCCTATCCATGAACAGGGTACATTTTTCCATCTTCTAAGATCTTCTTCTATCTCTTTCCTTAGGGTTCTGTAGTTTTCATTATATAAATCTTTCACCTCTTTCGTTAGGATGATTCCCAAGTATCTTATTTTCTTTGTGGTTATAGTGAATGGAGTGGTTTTCCTCATTTCCATTTCAGAAGTTTTGCTGCTGATATACAGGAATGCCTTTGATTAATGCGTGTTGACTTTATATCTTGCCACTTTGCTGAATTCATTTATTAACTCTAGCAGTTGCTTTGTAGACCCTTTTGAGTCTGTTAAATATATTATCATGTCATCTGCAAATAGCGATAATTTACGTTCTTCTTTTCCTATTTTTATGTCTTTAATTTCTTTTGTCTGTCTAATTGCTCTGGCTAGTATTTCAAGAACTAAATCGAATAGAAGTGGTGATAGAGGGCATCCCTGTCTTGTTCCAGATTTTAGAGGGAATGCCTTCAGTTTTTCTCCATTTACGATGATGCTAGCCTGAGGTTTAGCATATATAGCTTTTACAATGTTGAGGTAACTCAACATTGTTATCCTAGTTTTTCTAGTGTTTTGAACATAAAGGGAGGCTGAACTTTGTCGAATGTTTTTTCTCCATCTCTCAAGATGATCATATGGTTCTTGTCGTTAAGTCTATTGATGTGGTGAATAGCATTTATTGATTTCCGTATATTGAACTAGCCTTGCTTCCCTGGGATGCAAGTTTTTTTAGTGTTTTGAACATAAAGGGAGGCTGAACTTTGTCGAATGTTTTTTCTGCATCTATCAAGATGATCATATGGTTCTTGTCTTTAAGTCTATTGATGTGGTGAATAGCATTTATTGATTTCCGTATATTGAACTAGCCTTGCTTCCCTGGGATGAATCCTACTTGATCATGGTGCACAATTTTTTGATATGCTTTTGTATTACATTCACCAGGATTTTATTGAGAATGTTTGCATCCTAGTTCATTAGAGACATTGGTCTGTAGTTTTCTTTCTTTGAAGTGTTTTTGTCTGGTTTTGGGATCAGGGTGATTTTGGCCTCATATAATGAATTTGAAAGAGCACCTTCTTTTTCTATTTCTTGAAATATCTTGAAAAGTATTGGTATTAATTCTTCTTTTAAGGTTTTGTAGAGCTCCGCTCTATACCCATCCGCTCCAGGGCTTTTTTTGGTTGGTAGTCTTTTGATGGCTTCTTATATTTCTTCCTTTGTTATTGGTCTGTTTAAATTGTGTGTGTCTTCCTGACTCAATCTGGGCACATCGTATGACTTAGGAAATTTATTGATATCTTCACTATCTTCTATTTCATTTGAATATAGGGTTTCAAAATACTTTCTAATTATCTTCTGTATTTCTGTAGTGTCTGTTGTGATAATGCCTTTTTCATGCCGTATGTTAGTAATTTGAATTCTCTTTCTTCTTCTCTTCGTTAGCATGGCTAAGGGCCTGTCAATCTTATTTATGTTTTCAAAGAACCAACTTTTAGTTTTATCAATTTTTTCAATGTTTTTTTTTGTTTCAATTTCGTTGATTTCTGCTCTAATTTTAATTATTTCTTGTCTTCTACTACATTTGCTGTTGTTTTCCTTTTCTTTTTCTAGGTTTTTGAGGTGTAGTGTGAGTTCATTTATTTGTTTTTTTTTTTTTTAAGGAAAGAACTCCAAGAAATGAATTTCCCTCTTAAAACTGCTTTCATTGTGTCCTATAGATTCCAGTATGTTGTGTCTGTATAATCATTTTTCTCTAAGAATTTTTTATATCCTCCTTTATGTCTTCTGTAACCCATTGAACATTCAGTAGAATATTGTTCATTTTTCCATATGATGTAGGATTTTTCCTTCCTTCTTTTATCATTGATTTCCAGTTTCATTCCAATATGATCAGATATGGTGCATGGTATTATCTCCACGCCTTTATATTTACTAAGGGTTCCCCTATGGCATAATATATGATCTATCTTTGAGTAGGATCTTTGTGCTGCTGAGAAGAACGTGTATCCACGTTCTGCATGTTGGCTATCTTCATAATTCTATGTCTTGGAGTTGGTCTATTATGGTTTTGAATGTTTGAGGTCATGTAGGCTTCAAGGATTTGGCAATCCATTCCATCTTTCATCTCTGGGAAGTTTTCTAGAATTATTTCATTTAATATGTTGTCCATTCCTTTGGTTTGAATCTCTATGCCTTCTTCTATCCTAATGACTCTCAAATTTGTTTTTTTATGACATCCCATATCTCTTAAATAGATTGCTCATGGGATATAAGCATCTTTTCTGTGTTGACTATATTATTTTCAAGTTGATAAACTTTGTATTCATTATCTGATCTTCTGACTTCTACTTGATCTAGTCTATTTACAATATTCTCGTTTGAATTTTTAATGTGGTTTATATTTTTCTGCATTCCTAGGATTACTGTTTGATTTTTTTTAAGATCTCTGTCTTTTGGTGAAGCTCGTTCTTTGCCATTTGAATTTGTTTGTTTAATTCATTTTCAAAATATTCTTTTATTGCTTGGACTTGCTGCCTCATGTCTTCTCTATTATTTCTTTCCATCTGAGTTAGGGATGCATTGAGTTTTTTCCCTATCCCTGTTTCTGATGATTCTAGGTCCTCCTGTAAAATTAAGTTGTCCGGCATTATTTGTACACCTTTTTCCCTTGTTTTTTCATGAAGTTCACATTACTTTCCAGCTCCATTTGATTGCTGTGTTTCTGCTCTCTTCTATATATTTGTTTTGGTTTTATATATCTCTATTGACTCTCCTTTGTGTTGGTAGACTGTGAATGCTAAAGTGGATTCCACTGGGAAGGAATTCCGACGGCCGAGCTCCAGTGATGTCACCTCTCTGCTATGGTGGGCCCCAGGCTCTTTGCCCGGGTGTTCGCATGGGGGTGTGGGACTGTACTGTCTCTGTTTGGTTTCAGCTCCCGGTCGCCGGTGTGCAGGTGGTCACAAGCTGTCCAGTCGCGCAGTCAGCTGGTGGGCTGTCACCGGCGGTTGTGCGATCTCTAGCCACCCATTAGGGCGGGCATATGGCTGGCGATTGGTCGCTGGTGGGCAGGCAGTCTCCAGCCGTCCAGTCGCACCTGCAGCAGGCCGGCTCTTGCCGGCGGGCGAGCGTTCTCCAGGCGTCCAGTCACGCGGGCCTGGCCTCTAGTCCCCTGGTTTCTCCTGCTAGTCCTGGTTTCTCCTGCTAGAACAGATTTCCCCTGAGTAATGCCCTCGGCAGCTCAAACTGTACTCTGGCTTGCCGTTTCTTGGGTGTGGATTGTGTCTATTGGGAACCCCAGCACTCTATTTTTATTATTTTTTCCGTTTGCCCTTTCCCCCATCCCTGGCTAGACAGATTTCGTTTTCACCACTGATGGGAGGGGGAGTTGAAGGTCAGGTGCCTCTAGTTTCCCCCCCCCCAATCTTTATGCAGGCTCTCTCTGAAAATCCCTCCCCTGGAAAGCTTAGGAGAGATTTTATGCAAATTTCCTACTGTATGGGAGATGAGCGGAAAACACACAACTGTTTTATTGTTGCAATCTGTCGGAGAGTGGCGGTGGTTACTTCAGCTCTCCAAGATGGTGGCCATTGGTTTCCTTGGTGGAGTTTCCGTTGTGGGGGATAGAACTGTAGAGCTTCCTTCCCTGACTGAAATCCCGAACTCGGCCTGGGGCTCAGTGCGGTGTCAGCCGGCAGGATTCCACAGAATCTGCAGCAACGTTTCTCCCTGGATGCTAGTCGCTTCTCGGTGGTGCCTCGATGTCTGCAGCCATGGGGCGGGCCACAGGGATCAATAAGCCCGGATCTCCGGTTGCAAATTCAGCTCACGTTTGAGACTCAATTACCGGACCTCGTTGGTGGAAATCATTCTTTTAGGTTTCGGTGCACACCCATTTTTCTATAAGATCCTAACAAGATAGTCTTTTGTCATTTTAACTCGTTATTCACCTGCAATGTGGCGTGGTACACTGGGTGTGTTGCACTCTATTTGCGGCCAACTTGCAAAGTTGAAATATTATGTTTTGTATGCACCATTTACTGAAGATAATTTTCAGTACTAGGCAACCAATATGTATTTCAGGTTGATGAATATTTCTGAGAATAATCTTTTGAAAAGTTGATTATAAATCCACATACATGAATATGAATGAATTTGGGGAGTGCACAATAAGGCACATATATTTCATATTTTGAAAAATCTGGAGAGTATATATATATATATATATATATATATATATATACACAGAGAGACATTACAATGTAGCATTATGTACGCCAAACGAAATTTATCATGAAATACATATCATCCACGGATCCAACAATATTAGTTTTACTGAACATGGATTTATGTATAATGTTGTTCAAATAGGAGGCTCACCCATAGGTTGAATTTTCAGTTTCAACAGCGTTTAGGAGGAGTGATATCTTCTCACAATTTGTATCTGCCAAGTCAGCCACCTCACAAAAATGTACGTGTGATACCAGGTAGGATTCTATATATGCATATAAAAATACATCTGCTGACTAGGCTACAGAGAAAGGGAGAAATAAATTCACATATTTGTTAACTTTAAAAACACACGGAGAACTATTTCAACAAAAAAATTGACTAGATTTATAACTCCTACCGTATATAATGCAAAAGGCAAGTCCAACAATACCAAACATGCCTCCTCTGAACTGCTTGTATTTCTATTCTGATGGGGTTATTATCCTCCATGATATTACGATTAGTAGTCAGAGTCTAGTAGGGTAGGAGTTAGTGTCAGGGATTCAGTATTTCAAATGGAAAATTGGAAAATGAATCCAATGTGTATGCAAATATGTGCTACACAAAAATGTTCCCACTCTCATCAAGAACTATGGCTTGACATTACTTTTGCCCCAAGTAAGACACAATTAGAGGAGAAGTGTTAGAAAATCTGTGAATACATATCTGGAATGGAATATGCTCAGTAGTTCACAACACTGGAGGTGGTAGAGGAGTTCCCAAAAGTAAGGGACAGGGTAAACACTCCACAAACATGGAGCTCTGCTGGCCTAAAGACTTCTTGAAGAACTGCCTCTGAGGTTGGGCACCTGAAAAATATGTTGTTTTCTGGAGCTTTAGCTTCATTTGTAGTGAGACCATCAAAGCTGGGTCTGCATCAATGTGACCTGGAGGACATGGTTTCTTATTTTCCAGTGAAGATGAGGCAGCAGTGCTGAATTTGCTCTTTGTAGGTAAACTGTGACCACTGGGGTCTAAGTGTCTCCCCATGTGGACTGTGAAGCCATTTGGTCATCCTCCAAATTTCATGGTGTTTCTTGCTGCTGCACTAGGAGTTTGCTATTTGATTCAAAAATACAAGGAGTTTTAGTGGATCACAGTGCTGGAGAGAGTTCTGTCACATGTGGTGGGTCAGTTTCTGCAAGACAATGCACCAAACATACTTCTAGCCCACATATATTGCCCCATTGACGATAGCAACATGATTCTGAACATTGCCCTGAAATCTCTCAATATTACAAGATGCCTTTACATAGAAGGGACTGCTCGCTGCACCATGTCAGTTCCAAGCCATTTGGAAGCCAATGGAAGATCCACAAGGCCCCACCACAGATGTTTTATCACACACCTGACCACCACGGCTCTAGGCCCACTACTCAGCAGGCTCCAACTTATTGGCATCTCTGTTCTACACGATTTTCATAAAACCCAGTCAATCAAAGCACTGTCTGGTATACTCATGACCAGCAACAGGACATCCAAATGTCCTCCATTGCCACCTGGTCATGGGAATTTCAAAAATTTTATGGTATTTTTGTAGCCATTTTTCAATGATGATGTTGGAGGCACTGTGGGTTAAAATTCACTCCAGAACCATTAAATGTAGAGGAAGCACATTTCAATGAAAGCTTTGGAGAATTCTCACAGGCAAGGCTTCTCAAAAAGTGGCCAAATGGTCACATGAAGCCAGGCCCATTGTGGTCTACAATGAGGACCATGTGTGTTTCGACTCTCAACTATGGCTGCCAAGTCTTTCAGAATAAAATCACGTGATATCTTGGCTGTGATTCCCAGTGCTCTGTTGAAAGCCACCCTGGGCCTAGATCTCAGTTTTCAAGGGGGACTCTCATGCATGGCCTCCTAAAATCCTAACACAATTCATGGCAATAATTCTCTGAGTTCAGTTCCAGAACTCAGTCTCTAAGGGGAATCACACCAGAGTTCATGTCAAGGTGGACCCAGTCATCTCTTCCAACCACCAAACAAATGGACACAATTAAAACCAAAACACTCCCACATGGCCCTCATGATCTTTCATATAAACACTCATCATAACCTCTGGCTGGATGTTTCCATGAGGGGCGAAGCCCAAGACAGTCTCCAAAATAATCTCCCTTGCCCCTTAATGGCCTAAAATCAGGGTTGCCTGGACACACTTTCTGTGAACCAGGAGTGATCAAATAGGCCTGCTGTTAATACTTCTCTGCTTCTCTAATTTGAGGCCTACTGACTGTGGGGTTTATTTTTTTATGTGAATTGGAGTCATTAGAAAACCAAGCACTTATCGGCTAGCTTCTGCAGGGTTTGAAGAAATCATTTGACCCAAAGGATCCCTATTCTCACTTGATGGAGGTCAGGAACCTAACAGAAGAAGGGGAGAGACTTCATCCACAATGACTGCTCTTTTGGCCATTTTGGTTTTGGATGCACACATGGGATCATTCTTAAGATAAATCAGGTGCTGAAAATCTAAGCCATTGCCTCAAACAGGGCAAAGAGGTGGATTCAGACACATCCCTTTCCAAAGCAATTAAGCAAAGAGGCACAGGTGATGCCCATTCATTTCCATTTGAAACCTGTTTTCTTCAGGTTTCACAAAGGGGTGGACTGAGGCAAAGACCTTCCTGACATTCAGGGCAACAGAACAATAGGTAAGCAAAGCAGGGTTTCTCCACTGAGACTTTATTGGTCACACTGATATTTGAGTTTTCTGAGATGCTCGCCATTCCCTTCAGCTATCCAGTACATGGCCATGTAACAGGGCTTGGAAGTGGTACATATCTTGGACGCAAAACCATGAGCCTATTCTGTAGAGTGGCCAGAATTCAGGAAGAACGCAGGAACTTTGGAAGATAGCACGTGTTGCCCATCGATAAGGCAAGCCAAAATCCATTCATCAATTTGGCAGAATAAATGATGGGAAGCTTTCTACTAGACAGGACACATCAATTGATGCATTCTCTTTTCTAATGTCTATAACCATGGACACAGTGGGATACACAGACATAGAAACACTCGCCTTGTCAAATGACTTACTAGAAATAGTTCACTCAAAACCAAACAAACCGCCTTTTCTATCTATTCTCAGAACATGAGACAAATCCACAAACACACAGCGACACCCACAGAGGCACCTCCTTCCCCAAAGTAGGTCGGTGACTATCCAGAGTGTCCTCTGACTGGTGGGCCATAGTATGTTTCCCAGAAATGGCCTGTCCTGTCTCAGATCTTGTCTCCTTAACCAACTCTGTGAAGATGTCAGGAGCCAGTGGTGAACCACTATCTGCTTTCCTCAGGAAAGGCCCCTCTTCAGAGCTTTTCTGGAATTTGGCCATTCTCATATCAGTAGGTACCAAGAAAGACTGACTCTGTCCTTGGTATATACAAACAAGTGAGACCACTGTGACTGGGAATGGGACAGGCTCTGGGTGCCTGTCTTCCTGGATAACAAGTTCTTAGAGTTCCATCACCAAGGAAGTGAGGTGAGGTCACTTCCTTCAGGAACTGAATGAGGTCACTGCCTTAGCAACCACTTTGTCCTAACAGTTGCTTCCAAGGGTCCCATGAGATGGAGGCTGCCCCTACGTACTGTGACACTTTCACAAGTTAGAATGTATATCAACCATAGGCACCGAAGACCAGCTCTCCAAACAGGACTGTTTGGGTCCATATTCTAATGGGTGGCACTAGAGCAGATTATGCTTAGTGAAGCTAGCCAATCCCTAAAAAACAAATACCAAATGTCTTCTTTGATATAATGAGAGCAACTATGAATAGAGCAGGGAGGAAGAGCAGGAAGAAAAGATTAACATTAAACAGAGACATGAGGTGGGAGGGAAAGAGAGAGAAAAGGGGAATTGCATGGAAATGGAGGGAGACCCTCATTGTTATACTAAATTACCTATTAGAGGTTGTGAATGGAATGGGAAAATAACAAGGTGAGAAATGAATTACAGTAGATGCGGTAGACAGAGAAGATGGGAGGGGAGGGGAGGGGGGATAGTAGAGGATAGGAACGGTAGCAGACTACAACAATTACTAGTATGGCATTATGTAAAAATGTGGATGTGTAACCGATGTGATTCTTCAATCTGTATCTGGGGAAAAAATGGGAGTTCATAAATCACTTGAAGCTAATGTATGCTAATGTATGAATATGTTATGTCAAAAGATTTGTAAGGTTTTGAACAACCAATAATAAAAAAAAGAACAGAGAGGCTGATTCAGTAACAACCTTTCATACTGACCAGGTTGTTTGCCATGGAAGTTGACTTTTGCTCTCTCAGGTCCTTCAGTGGTGCCTATATCTTCTCCAGGGATCACTTCTGAATGAAACTTTGAGTTTTTCAACAGGTGGAAGATTCCCTACATTCCTCTATTTTAGGACCAACACTGTCCCTGCTCTTCTGTAAAGTTAGATTGAGGGAACAGTGTATGGTTTCGCTTAATAACAGGTTTGATTTGGGTTAGGAATCATTCTGCTTGATGAATAATGGTATTGGGAACCTGTGATATTTATAAGAATATATACGTGAAATATAAGTATGAAAACAGAAATCTAGGTAAGATTGGAATCCCAGAAGGGCATTGCACTCTTGATTGGGATACTTAGCTTTGATACATGTTCTGCAAAGATGTTTCAGATAAATCAATAATCAATGGCATAGGACCTTGTACCTTCGATGATTGAATGTAGAAGTGAGTATCCACTCAAACTGTGATAGTCGGTAGGATTAGGAAGATATTCTGTAGGTTTCAGAAGAAGAGTGAGTACAGGAATTGGACCAAAAGTTCTTTAGCAATAGGGTATCACACAGACAGTGAACGTAAATGTCAGCACATGTGAAGTGTTAGTCAAAATGGTGAACTGGTGAAAATATTGGAAAGCAGACATCAATAGAGACATTAGGAAATCAGGGAAAGTATAAAGTGAGTGATAGGATTAGACATTTGAACAGAGTTGGGGTTGAATATATAGTCTTAGGAAGAAACAAATATGTTGTCATAAATAGGATTGACATTTGAGAGCATTAGGCAACCTGGACATGAATGTTTTTAGTAATCCATGCTCACTTTCCATTTAGGCTTTGGTACAATCATAAGTGTGACCTCTGCTTATTGTGTCCAGAATATTACTGTGATAAATGCATATGTACATCAGGTGACATGAGTATTTCTTCCACCATTTCTGGGAGCAACATTTTGAAGACGAATAAATTAGTATTGGGGTTACAAATAGATGTACCCTTTGTCTATGAATGTAGAGATAATTCATGAATAGACCAATCTGTGAATAAATAATATAATTGGTTCCAACTTTAAATAATAGATTGAATTGATATCTGAATATATACCGAAAATCTTATATTGATATACAATTATTCATTCTAACCAGTAATACATCTAATGGTAATATTAGGGTTATGTTTTATCATGAAGAGTGTGTGAGTTTTGCTTCAAAATGATTATGGAAATTGAAAATAATGTGTTTGAAATAAAGTCTCATGAAAAGACCAGTCAAGAAACCTGGAGGAATACATGTGTTCTGAATCAGTAAATGATTGAAAGTGAATCAAATGCCTATAAATTTGTGAACTTATGGATGAAATATATGTCCTATGATGTTCGTAAACTGTAGAAATTGTATTGTACCAGTGTTGAATAAAATAAACTTCAAAATAAACATCATGTCCCATAGGAATCTACTTGCATTGATGTTAAACAGGGTCAGTTAATGTAGAAATATTAGGATTGTATACACCATTCACTGAAGTTAGTTTTCAGTAATAGGAAACAAATATGTATTTCAGGTGGATGAATATTTCTGAGAATAATCTTGTGAAATGTTGATTATAAATCCACATACATGAACATGAAAGAATTTAGGTAGTGTATATAAGACACATATATTTTATAGTTGGAAAAATTTGAAGATTGTATATATATATATATATATATATATATATATATATATATATATATATATTAAAAAAACAAAAACAGACAATAAGATGTAGCAATATATATGCCAATCGAAATTCTTCATGAAATGTACATCAGCCACAGATGCAAAAATATTTATTTTACTCAACATGGATTTATGTATGGCTTGTTGTTCTACTAGGAGGCTCACCCATAGGTTGAATTTTCTACTAGGAGGCTCACCTATAGGTTGAATTTTCAGTTCCAACAGAGTTTAGGAGGAGTGATCTCTTCTCACAATTTGTATTTGCCAAGTGAGACACCTCAGAAAAATATACGTGTGATACCAGGTAGGATTCTATATGTGCATATAAAAATACATGTGCTGAATTGGCTACAGAGAATGGGAGACAGGTATTCACATATTTGTTAACTTTAAAAACATGTGGAGAACTATTTCAATTATAAATTAGCTAGATTTATAACACCTACCCTATATCATTCAAAAGGCAAGTCCAACTATACACCATGCCTCATCTGTACTGCTTGCATTTCCATTCTGTTGGATTATTTTTCTCCATCATATTAGTATTAGTAGTCAGAGTCTAGTAGGTTATGGTTTAGTGTCAGGTGTCCGGGCTGGCTGGACACTTCAACGTGGGCGTTGAACCTTGTTGGGGATGAATGAAGGGAAAAGAGTCATGAGAGATGACAGCAAGACAACAGTTCTGATCATGCTGAAAACTTTTATAGTTCTCACAGTGTATTTATATGCTGCGGATGAGAAAGCTCTCTTATCGGCAGTTGCTGGATGTCTTCATAGGGTGAGATAACCTCAGGATATTTCAGGAAGACGGATAGCTGCAGGATGTCTCAGGGTGATAGATGGCTGCGGGATGTCTCCCAGGCAGGATATCTCGCAGGGGGCTATTTCTTGTAAGTGTCAGGCTATTCTTTGAAGGAGAACTTCCTTCTAGCCCCTGACATCTCCTCCCTTTCTTATATAAAATATTTGACCATACCTTACAGGCCAATATTTTAGGGGGTTATAGAGGCTCTGTTTCTCTAGCAGGCCTTAGAATATCTCCTGATCTGATCGAGCATGTTTACTAGATTTCGTGGTGGCCTTGGCATGTTTTTTGAGGAGACAGCTTTGAGGGGGAAGCATGCCAACTGCCATGCACCAGAGCGTGTCACTCAGAAGACTTGGATTTGGGGAACCATGGATCCATCCTCCTGCAGTCCTTCCTGCACCCTCCGTTATTATGCCCTAACGTCCTCACTCCATGGGTGCGTCCTCCCCCAAGTGGAGCGGCCCATGGAGGACGAACCCTTATGGCAAGTGCAGAAGATCGTTGGTCAGAGCTGTTACTTAGAGTTTTATGTAAGAAAGCGAGATCTGTGGGCATGTAAACTTAAGAAATAAGCTTGTGAGGAGGGTAGAACATCCTTTTAAATGTTGGCAGCATGGTCTTCCATATCCAGGCAATGATAGTGGACCTGTATGGGCTTAGAGGCCAAAATATTAATCTGTTCTTTAATAAATTGTACCAGCCTGTTTATAATGCAGGGTTTTAGGGACACCATTAAAAGTAAACCCAACAAAGGGCCTAATAGGGGAAGAAGGTAGGGTAAAAATCCATTAAGCCCAGTCCAGAGGGGATTTTCAAATATTTCCCTTCATCTCTTTTCTAGATCTTCTTGAAGCTGCTTAATTTTAGTGCATACTATGCCAGAATTATTGGCATAAATGCAGCATCGTTCCCCTAAGGCCAAGCAAATACCTCTCTGGTTAGCTGTCAGCAAATTTAAGCCTCGTCTTTTTTGAAGGAACACTTCTGCCAGGGAGTCTATTTGGTCCTGCAAATCTTTAATGGTTCCTGATAGAGTTTTTATCAGTTGTTCCTGATAGAGTTTATAATTTGTTGAGAGAGGCGATGGTAAGAGTGAATAGACGTGCCTAAGCCAGTGTACCTGTGCCCACAGGAACTCTTATTCCAAGGCTGGCAGATTGTTGGCTGCATCTGAAAAAGAGGAAATTTTGTCCTCATGAGGAGTGCCTCTGTCCCTGTTTTGAGGTAAGTCATTAACCTGTTTAACCAGGAGTTCTGGTAACCATCTTGGGGCTGTTTGATCTTGGTCCAAAACACAAGCTGAGCCTCCTCCCCAGATGAGGACAGGATCTGGGCCTTTCCATTTATTTGTAAGTGGATTGTGTCACATAACAGGTGGGCGAACAGAATTGGACGAGGGATGGCAGTGTCTGTCTGCTGCCGAATCGCCTTCATTGTCTAGGGTAAGAAAAATAAGGGCAAATAATGCATTGTTAAGGCGATGCCTGGGTGTGGTAAATACAAGGGAAGAAGCCTTAAGGAGGGATAGCCAAGTTTTTAAGTTAAGGTGGGCAAGTTCCACAATGCCTTGGCCCTGAGGGTTGTATGGAATTCTAGTAGTATGACAAATTTGCAAGGTAGCACAAAACTGTTTAAACTTGGCAATGGTAAATGTAGGATAAATATCTGTTTTAATATGTATTGGTTTACCGATAACAGAAAAGGCTGAAACAAGATGAGAAAGGACATCTTTGGTAGCCTCTCCAGAATGTGGTGATGCAAAAATAAAGCCGCTGAAGGTATCTACAGAAACGTGTGTATATTTGGTTATTACAAATTCAAGAAAATGAGTAACATCCATTTGCCAAAACTGATCGGGCAGTAATCCTCGGGGGTTAACTCCCAAGTGTTGAATGGGGAGGGAGACAGCACAACCAGGGCATGCTTTTACTATTTCTCGTGCCTGTTGCTGGTAATTTTACAAAGTAATCAAAGGCTCTGGAAATTTAAATGGTGTATATTGTGTAACTCCATGGCCTTTTGAATGGAGCCAACAAAAATTGGAAAGATGGAACGAGTTGCTGCATCAGCTTGGGCATTACCTTGAATTAGAGGGCTGGGAAGATCATAGTGTGCCCTGATGTGTCCTAAGAAAAATGGGTGTTGTCTGGCCTGAATTAGCTGCTGAAGCTGGTGAAACAGAAAGGCCGCATTGTTAGAAGCCTTAATGGGGGGTGAAATCACCAGCAGGTGCACAGAATGAGCAATGTAGGCACTGTCTT
This sequence comes from Callospermophilus lateralis, assembly GCF_048772815.1. Taxonomy (NCBI): domain Eukaryota; kingdom Metazoa; phylum Chordata; class Mammalia; order Rodentia; family Sciuridae; genus Callospermophilus; species Callospermophilus lateralis. Next base: position 287,457 of record NW_027512985.1, on the reverse strand, counting down.
TATAAATATTAACAGGATTATAAAAAATGTTATAAAAACTTGTGTTATGTCAAACAATTCCACAAACTGTGGTGACTGTTAGACAGTATCAAAGGTGGTAGGCTTGTTATTGACAACAAAGACCGCTCGGCCATTACAGGAACCGTCTGTAAAGACAGTAAGGGATTGAGGAATGGAAGCCTTTTGAGTAATTTCAGGAAAAGTAAATGGATGTAACTGGACAAAATGTAAAAGGGGGTCTTTGGGGAGGTAGTGATCAATTGTTCCCAAAAGCCTGATAGGGCAATACTACATTCATCCCTTGTCTCTAGTAAAAATTGGGTTTGGTCCTTAGTATATGGAATAAAAATATTATCAGGGTGTTTGCCAAAATGTTGTAGAGAAATCAAATGACCTTTAAAAATAATAGAAGCTACCTGAGCAAGATAAACAGTAATAACCTTCGAGGATGTGGTGGCTAAATGGACCCAAAACAAGGGGCAGTCTTTATTTTTAAAATGTGGATCTCGCTGCCAAAATATTCCTGTGGGTGTATGAGGAGTGTGTAAAATAACCAGAACCAGAGGAAGGTTATAAGAAATTTGTGTAACAAATTGTTGGGCAATGGCTTCTGTTACTTGGTTTAATGCCTGTCATGCCTTGGGAGTAAGATTTTGAGGGGAGGAGGGGTGGAAATTACCTCTCAAAATATCATTAAGGGTCAAAAGTACACAAGCGCATAATTTTAAATATGTTATTAGACATTGAATATCCCTCAGTAATTTCTGAAAATCTTTAAGGGTGTGAAGATGGTCCACACGTCCTTGTATTTTAGAAATTTGGATCTGATTTTCTAGAATTTTAAGACCCAAACTCTTATAAGAGTCCTGTGTTTGAACCTTATTAGGAGCTATCTGTAGTCCCAAGGTAGTGAGGATTTTGTAAAAGTCCAAGTAACAATTATTAAGGTCATGGGTATTAGGTGCAGCAATTAACAAATCATCCATATAATGTAAAATATAAATTTGTGGCTCTCACTCTCTCACAGGGTCTACTGCTTGAGCAACCTATTTTTGGCAAAGAGTAGGGCTGTTGGCCATACCTTGGGGAAGAACCTTCCATTGAAGTCTCTGCATAGGGCCCTGAATATTAATGCAAGAAAGACTAAAGGCAAAATAGGGTCTATCCTCAGGATGTAAAGGAATGATAAAAAAGCAAACATTTAAGTCCATAACCATTTTACAATAGTTTTTGTGAATAGCCACTGGTGTGGGAATGTCTGGCTGTAGTGCTCCCATCGGGAGTATAACTTTATTAATGGCACACAAATCTTGTAAATGGCGCCACTTGCCTGATTTTTTCTTGATAACAAAAATAGGAGTGTACGATGGTGAGGTTGAGGGCTCTACATGGCGGGCTGCCACCTGTTCCTTCACTAACATGGAGGCAGCCTCCGAATTTTCATGGGTAAGGGGCCACTGATCCACCCACACAAGAGTCTGAGTCTCCCAAATAATTTTATCTGCATGGGGTACAGGAGGGTCAGGGACCGACACTAAAAATCCAAATATCCAAGTCCATATGTATTTTTTTTTATGGGTTGTATAAGCCCCACCAGTCCTTGTCTCAGCCTCCCAAGGCCTGTACCAGGGACAAAATTCATACGGAGCATTTGATGAGTCACCATGGAATTGGGACTGGCAAGAATAACTTCCATTTGACTCAAAATATCTCGGGCCCATAGGTAAACAGGGAGGTCAGGAACAACGAAAGAAGTGACAGTTCCCTTATTACCCTCTTTATCAGTCCAGCTAAGAGCAGTAGAGCCGACCAGAGGATTTTTTGACTTTCCTATCCCTTTAAGGTCAGTCAAGGATGGGGTGAGGGGCCAACCTGATCGCCAGTATTTTTGAGAAATAATTGTCGCATCAACTCCAGTAACTAAAATTGCTTGGAATTCCTTTCCTTCAATAAGTAAGGTAAGGGTGTGTTTATTATGAGAAATGGGATGAACCCAATATACCTCAGAGGAGCCCAAGGAGGCAGTCCCCCACAGTAGGTTTGGGTGGTGGAAGTGCCCCTTAATCTAAGGGAAGGAGTATTAATTGTGCAAGACTTTTTCCTCCTGGGATGGCCGCAACTCTATTAATAACTGTGGCCAGTATTTTTATTTCTCCAGTGAAATCATTATCATTAATGCCAGGGAAGACCTGAACACCTTCTAAGGTAGTAGAGGCTCTTCCAAGAAGAAGGGCACACATATGAGATGGAGGGGGACCCATAATTCCAGTTGGTATTATCTGGGGCCCTTGCATTGAGTCTAATGTTGTATCAGTGGTGGTACAGAGGTCCAATCCTGCACTGCATGGAGTGGGTAGTTGGAGGGAGCCAATTGTGGAGAAGGATTTTGAGGTAGGTTGGGAGTTTGGAAGGGAAAAAACCTTATTGCCCCAGGGAGTTTCCTGAGAAGCAGGAAGAAATAGGCTGTCCGAGGGCATTTGTCATTGATCTACACTCACTGGCCAAGTGATGAACTTTACCATATCAAGGACAAAGTGTAGCTGGGGGCGGTTTAGCTCTAGTTTGAGGAGACGCTATTCTTACTCTTTGTTTGCCTGTCGGACACTTGCGTGCAAAATGGCCTGGTTGTTTACAAGTAAAGCAAATACGTGAGCCAGGATTGTAAAAGGCCTTGGTAAAGGGAGCACTAAAGTGAGACCCATGGCATGGACTGCACCCACCCCTGCACAGACTCTAATAAAGTCAGAAAGTTTCCCTTTATCCTTATGATGTCGAAGAACATCCTGACATGCTGGGTTGGCGTTTTCAAAGGCAAGATGTTTTACAAAGGTGCTTTCGCTTTCGCTTGGTCCAAGCAAGAATTCCGCAGCTAGGTTAAGCCGGGGAACAAAGTCGCTATAAGGCTCGTCGGGCCCTTGTCGAATTCTGGCCAGGGAAGTGATAGCCGAGGCCCTTTCAGGGAGGCATCTCCAAGTATGTAAGCCAGCCATCTAAATCTGCGCAAAAAGTCCAGCAGGGAAACGTGCCTGTTTAGTTTTAGTGTCAAAAGTTGCATTGCCCACTAGCTTAACATAAGTCCAGGATTTAGAGGAGGCCTTTGTTAAATTTTTTTTGAGCAGTTTCTGACAGGGCTCTTTGAAATCTGCATTCCATAGTAGGAAGTCTCCGGCACTGAGGGCAGCTCTGTCTAAAAATTTCCAATCATTGGGAGTAAGAAATTGTGTGTTGTGGCTTTCTAATAAAGCCAACGTGTAGGGCACAGTGGGGCCATAGTGAGCACAAGCCTTTTTAAGTTTTTCAAGAAAATGGAGATAAATTTTTTGTAGACACTCTGGGTTCCTTCCTGCCTAGGGGTGAACTTCTCATCCTCTAAGTCCAGATCTCCTTGATCCATTTCCTCCGCTTCCTCCTCTTGATCCTCTTCTAAGTCTTTGACCTCAGCCTGAGCAGGCTTATCTATCTGACTGTTGGTGACTGGGAAGGCGAGCACAGGCCGATGGAGCGGCTTCGCCTTTGTATTAGACCACTGTGGGTCAGCTTGTGTTGACTCCATTCCTAAGGCTAATGTAGAGAGCTCAGAGTCAAGGGATCTTTATTCTTTTAAAAATTGGATCTGTTCCCATCCATGTTGGAGAGACTCTCTCAAGGGAGCCAGATTAGGCAAGTGAAGTGGGGAAAAAATATCTGGGAGGACATTTGGCCCCTGAAGGGCCAGAGCACAAAAGGCAGGAGGGATATAGGAGGGAGGGGAATGTGTAAGTCCTATAGGCTGTGGCAGGGTCCTGAGAGGTGGCGGGTCTTCTGAATGGTAGCGAGCTGCTTCCTTCTCCAAGGTAGCCTCCTCCCCAGGGGTCAATGTTTCTCTGGGATTTAAAACTGCATAAAGGCTGTTGGAAACCATTGGAGCCTTATTCATTAGGGTGGGATTTTGAGGAAGATCAGGAAGGTTCCCAGGGTCCTGGGGAGACTAAGAAGGGTCTATGTCTATACTAACTGATGGGCATGCCGAGAAGGGACGAGAGGTCTTTTGCATAGTCTCTTCCCCAATCCTGACAAGTATTAAGGTACCATTGTCAAAGGGTGAACTTTTAGGAATTTCACTAATTTATTTCCAGAAAGAAAAGGTAGGAACAGACACTTTTTCTGGGCCAAAGGATTCATAATAATCTTTTAAAATGTCTCCTACTCTAAGCCATCTTTTACCATCAATGGTCCCTTCAAGGGGAAACCATGGAAACAATTTTTCAATGTATGAAAAGAAAAATTTTAAGTCATTTTTCTTAACACATGCCCCCATGTATTTAAGGATTCCTTTTGGCCTGACAAAAACAAATCATGTGACGAAATTGCTTTTCCCATGGTGGGTCACTCACTGTGCATCATCCCCACTCTCCTCCTGGGTCTGTCTCTCAGTGGTGTCTGCTGAGGCAATCGTGAGCTCCACTTGTCCAAATCTTCCCCCTCAGTCAAAGGCTCGAGCCCTAGTCGTTGGGCGCCAGTTGTCCCAGCCTGCAGGACACATCAACGTGGGTAGCGAACCTAGATGGGGAGGAATGAAGGGACAAGAGACATGAGAGATGACAGCAAGACAAAAGTTCTGATCAAGATGCAAACTTTTATTGTTCACACAGGGGAATTTATATGCTGGAGATTTGAAAGCTCTCTTATCGGCAGTTCCTGGATGTCTTCACAAGGTGAGATAACCTCAGAATATTTCAGGAAGACAGATGGCCACAGGATGTCTCAGGAACACAGATGACTACAGGATGTCTCCCAGACAGGATGTCTCCCTGGGGGCTGTTTCTTGTAAGTGTCAGGCTATTCTTTGAAAAAGAATTCCTTCTACCCCTTAGAGTCAGGGATTCAGTATTTCAAATGAAAAATTGGAGAAAGAATCCAATGTGTATGCAAATATGTCCTACCCAAAAATCTTCACACTCTCATTCAGAACAATGCCTTGACATTACCTTCACCATAACTAAGACACAATTAGAGGAGAAGAGTTAGAAAATCTGTGAATACACATCAAGAATGGAAAATGCTCAGGAGTTCACAACTTTGGAGGTGGTAGAGGAGTTTCCAAATGTAAGGGAGAGGGTAAAACTCCACAAGCATGGAGCTCTGCTGGACTAAAGACTTCTTGAGAAACTGCCTCTGAGGTTGGGCACTTGAAATATATGTTGTTGTCAGGAGCTTTAGCTCCCTTTGTAGTGAGACCATTAAGCTGGGTCTGCATGTATGTTACCTGGAGGACATGGTTTCTTATTTTCCAAAGGACATGAGGCAGCAGTGCTGAATTCTCTTTTTGTAGGTAAACTGTTGTCACTGGGGGCTAAGTGTCTTCCAGTTTGGAAGCCATTTGCTCATCCTCCACTTTTTGTTGTGTTTCTTGCAGCTGCACTGGAAGTTTGGTATTTGCTTCATGAAATACGAAGAGTTCAACTGGGACACAGTACTGAAAAGAGTTCTGTCACATGTGGTGGGTAAGGGTCTGCAGGAGAATGCACCAATCAGGCTTCTATCCCACATAGCTTGCCCCCTTCACCTTAGCAGTCTGATTCTAAACATTACACTGAAACCTCTCCATATAACAACATGCCTTTACATACAAGCCAGGCGTTTGAGGTCTACAATGTGTGGTCCATTTGTGTTTTGACTTGCAACTATGGCTGCCAATTCTTTAAGAATAAAATCATGTGATATTCTTCCTGAGATTCCCAGTGCTCTGTGGAAAGCCACCCTGGGCCTAGATCTCAGTTTCCAAGGGCAACTCTCATGCGTGGCATCCTAAAATCCCAAAACAATACATGGCAATACTTCTTTGAGGTCCATTCCATAACTCAGTCTCTAAGGGGAATCATACCAGTGTTCAAGACCAGGTGGACCCATCATCTTTTCCAACAGCCACAAAAATGACCACAATTAAAAGCAAAACACTTCCACATGGCCCTCATCTTCTTTCATATAGACACTCATCATAACCTCAGGCTGTAGTTTTTCATGAGGGGCACAGCAAAAGACAGTATCCAAAATAAGGTCCCTTGCCCCCATTTGCCTAAAGTCAGTGTGGCTGAGTCACCCTTCCTGTGAACCAGGAGTGATCAAAGAGGCCTGCCCTTAATACTGCTCTGCTTCTCCATTTTGAGGCCTAATGACTGTGGGGTTTAGATTCTTTATGTTAATTGGAGTCATGAGAAACCTATGAACGTATGGTCTAGTCTCTGCAGGGCTTTGAAGAACTCATTGGACCCAAAGGATCCCTATTCTCATAGATGGACGTCAGGAACCTTACAGAGGAAGGTGAGAGACTTCATCCACAATGACTGCTCTTTTGGCTCTTTTGGTTTTGGATGCAAACGTGGGATGTTTCTTTAGATCCATTAGGTGCTGAGAATCTAAGCCGTAGCCTCACACAGGGCCAAGAGGCTGATTCAGACACATCCCTTTCCAAAGCAATTAAGCAAGGAGCCACAGATGATGCCCATTCATTTCCATTTGAAAACTCTTTTCTTCAGGCTTCCCAAAGGGGTGGCCTGAGGCAAAAAACTTCCTGACATTCAGAGCAACAGAACAATAGGTAATTAAAAGTACCAAAGCAGGGTTTCTTCACTGAGACTTGTCAGAAGCCAGTGGTGAGCCACTATCTCTTTTCTCATACAAGCCCGCTCTTCAGAGCTTTCCTGGCATATGGCCATTCTCACATCTGTAGGTACCAAGATAGACTGACTCTGTCCTTGGTAATTCAAAACTAGTGACACCACTGGGAGTGGGACTGGGACAGGCTCTGTGTGCTTGGCTTCCTGGATGTCAATTTCCATCACCGAGGAAGTGAGGTGAGGTTACTTCCTTCAGGATCTGAATGAAGTCACTGCCTTGGCAACCACTTTGTCCTAACAGTTGCTTCCAAGGGTCCCATGAGATGGAGCTTTCCCCTACTTAATGTGACAATTTCACAAGTTAAAATGGTATATCAACCATAGGCACCTGGGAACAGCTCTCCATACAGGCCTGATTTCGTCCATCTTCTCTACATTAAGAAGAGAGAAGCTGATTAAGACACAACCCTTCATCCTGACCAGGTTGTTTGCCATGGGAGATGACTTGTGCTCTCTCAGGTCCTTCATAACTGCCTACATATTCTCCAGGGATCCTTTCAGCATGGATCTTTGAAGTTCTCAGCAGGTAGAGGATCCCTACATTCCAGTATTATAAGACCACCTCTGTCCCTGCTCTTCTGTAAAGTAAGATTGAGGGAACAATGTATGTTTAGGGTTAATAACAGGTTCAATTTGGGTTAGGAATCAATTTGTGGATGAATAATGGCATTTTCAACCTGCGAAATTTATAAGAATATAGAGGTGAACAGTGTGTATGAAAACAGAAATCCAAGTAAGATTGGAAGCCCAGAAGGGCATTGGGCCCTTGATTGTGATACTTAGCATTGAATTACATTCTGCACAGATGTCTCAGATAAATCAATATACAATGGCATGGGACCTTGTACCTTGGATGATTGAATGTAGAAGGGAACATCCAGTCAAAAAGGGATAGTCAGTAGGAATAGGAAGATAGTAGGTAGGTATAGAAAAAAGGGTGAGTGTATGATTTGGAACAAAATTTCTTTAGCAATAGGGTTTCGGTTAGAAAATGAATTTAAATGTCAGCACATGTGAAGAGTCTGTCACAGTGATGAAGTGGGAAAAATATGTAGGTAAGCAGATATCAATAGGGACATTATGAAATCAGGCAAAGTAAAAAGTGAGAGATCGGCTTAGACATTTTCAAAGGGTTGAGTTTGAATATGCAATCTTAGGAAGAAACAAATATGTAGTCATCAATAGGATTGACATTTGAGAGCATAAGTAATCTTGGACATGGATGATTTTAGTAATCCATGTTAATTTTCCATTTTGGCTTTGGTACAATCATAAATGTGAACTTTGAATTTAGTGTCCAGTATATTTCTGTGAATAAATGTATATGAAGATCAGGTGACATGAGTATTTCTTCCACCATTTCTGGGAGCAATATTGACTGACTACTTCTGATTGATAGGTACAGATTCTTTATGTGAATTGGAATCATGAGAAACCCAAGCACCTCTTTAGGGATTGAAGAACTCATATGACCCAAAAAATCCCTATTCTCAATTGATGGAGGTCAGGAATCTAATAGAGGATGGGAAGATACTTCATCCAAAATGAGTGAACTTTTTGCCATTTTGGTTTTGGATGCACACATGGGATCTTTCTTTAGATCCATCAGGTGCTGAGAATCTAAGTCACAGCCTCACACAGGGCCAAGAGGCTGATTCAGACACATCCCTTTCCAAAGAAATTAAGCAAAGAGCCATAGGTGATGCCCATTCATTTCCATTTGAAAACTGTTTTCTTCAGGCTTTACAAAGGGTTAGCCTGAGGTCAAGAACTTCCTGACATTCAGGGCAACAGAAAAATAGGTAAGCAAAAGGCCCAAAGCAGGGTTTCTCCACTGAGACTTTCCTGGTCACACTGTCCCTGCTCTTCTGTAAAGTTAGATTGAGGAAACAGTGTATGGTTAGGGTTAATATCACGTTCGATTTGGGTTAGGAATCATTCTGCAGGATGAATATTCGTTCTGGGAATCTGCAATATTTACAAGAATATATAGGTAAAATAAAAGTATGAAAACAGAAATCTAGGCAGGATTTGAAGCTCAGATGGGCATTGGGCCCTTGAGTGGGTTACTTATCTTTGAACTATGTTCTGCACAGATGTCTCAGATAAATCGATATACAATGACATAGGACCTTGTACCTTGGATGATTGAAAGTTGAAGAGAACATCCAGTCACAAAGGGAAAGTCCGTAGGTTTAGGACGATAATCTCTAGGTTTAGAAACAACAATGAGTATAGGATTTGGAACAAAAGATTTTTAGCAATTGGTTTTCAATAAGAGAGTGAATGTAAATATCAGCACATGTGAAGAGTGAGACACAATGATGAAATGTGGAAAATATGTAGGAAAGCAGATATCAATAGAGACATTAAGAAATCAGGCAATGTATAAAGTGAGGGATAGGATTAGACATTTTGAACAGGGTTGAGTTTGAATATATAATCTTAGAAAGAAACAAATACATAGGATTTATCAATAGGATTTACATTTTACAGCATTAAGAAACCGGGACATGGATATTTTTAGTAATCCATGCTCACTTTTCTTTTAGGCTTTGCTACAATCATAAGAGTGACTTTTGCTTTCTGTGTCCAGAATATTACTGTGTTAAAATTTATATGTAGATCAGGTGACATGAGCATTTCTTCCACCATTACTGGGGGCAATATTTTGAAGACATATAAATATTGGGGGGAAAAAGTGGAGTACCCTGTGTCAATGGATATAGCAATAATGTATGAATAGACCATACTGTGAATAAATAATATAACTGGTTCCAACTTTAAATAGTGGATTGATTTGATATCTGAAAATATACTGGAAATCTTAAATTGATATTCATACATTCATTACAACCAGTTATACATCTAACGGTAATATTAGGGTTATGGTTTATCATGAAGAGTGTGTGAGTTTTGCTTCAAAAATGATTATGAAAATCAAAAATAATGTGTTTGGAAAGAAGTCTCATGACAAGACCAGTCAAGAACCCTGGAGGAATATATGTGTTCTGAAGCAGGAGGTGATTGAAATTGAAACAAATGCCTATAAATTTGTGAACTTGTGGATGAAATATATATCATATGATGTGAATAAACTAAAGAAATAGTAATGTACCACTGTTTAATAAAAATGAACTGCAAAATACACATCATGTCCCATAGGAAAATGCTTGCATTGATGTTGAACTAGGTTTTACTGTAGAAATATTAGGATTTGTGTGCACCATTCACTGAAGTTAGTCTTCAGTACTAGGAAACAAATCTGTATTTAAGGTGGATGAATATTTCTGAGAATAATCTTGTGAATAGTTGATCATAAATCCACATACATAAATATGAATGATTTTAAGGAGTGTATAATAAGATTCATATATTTCATATTTTGAAAAATTTGGAGAGTATATATATATATATATATATATATATATATATATATATATATACACACACACACACACACACACACACACACACACACAGGCAGACATTAAAACTAGCAATATATTTGCCAATCGAAATTCATCATGAAATATGTATCATCCACAGGTGCAAAAATATTGATTTCACTGAAAATGGATCTATATATAATGTTGTTCTACTAGCAAGCTCACCCATAGGTTGAATTTTCAATTCCAACAGTATTTAAGAGGAGTGATCTCTTCTCATAACTTGTATCTGCCTAGTCAGCAACCTCACAAAAATGTACGTGTGATAACAGGTAGGATTCTATATGTGCATATAAAAATACACGTGCTGAATAGTCTACAGAGAAAGGAGACACCAATTTGTTGAAAGCCACAGCTTAAGGGGCCCCATTAAACTTCCAGCTACCAGCAACATTCCCCTGCCAGATGATTATTGGCTCACAGCGGCCCCAGCAACATCTAGCTGATTGGCTCCTCTGCGGTGATGCTCATTGGGCAGTTTCCCTGCCCTTTCAGACCACAGAGCTGCTCATTTTGGGACTTTTTTGGCTCCACCCACCTGACCCAGCTAAATAGCCTCAAGAGCAGGAGGATTTGGGGAGTTGGAGAGGCTTGTGGGTGTGACAGAAACTTTGCAAGGAAGCCAGTGGTGGCAGTTGGGCTCTGAGGGTTTTTCCTGAGGAGCTGTTTTGTTTGGCATGTGTGGTTCTAAAAATAAAGTTTGTTTCTTTTGAAAAGTGGCTCTTGAATCGTGCCCAGCCAGACTGCAGCATTTTTATGGCTTGCACAGGGAGCCACTGAGGGTAAGTGATAAGGTAAACTGCTCGCCCCTGAGCGAAGGGCGAGAGGATGGGTAGCCATTTAAGATTCCTCTTTTGTTTTGCTTCACTTTTGTTGCCTGTCCATAGAGATGAGTGAGATGGATGAAAAACCGCTCACATCTGAGAAAAAATTATTTACTTCTGAGGAACAGATAGGGAGAAAGGACGGATGCACATGTCAGTAGGATATCAAGGCTATAATGACTTTTTGTTGTTCCCTTTTTATTTTATTCTGTCTCGGTTTTGTTTGGCATCGTCTTGTTGGGTTGTATTATAGTAAGAATACGGGATCAGAAATTAGTAAAAAAACAAACTGAAAGAGTGTTAAGTAAATTGTTAGAGAAAGGAGGCATCTCAGTAAAGTCAAGAACAGTCAGGGCATACGTTGATACAATACAAAAATGTAGCCCATGGATTTTTAAGGAGTTGTTAAATATACCATAATGGAACCATCATGGTGAAGATTTAAAAGGGGGTAAAAGAACAGCCCAGGGACTCTGCCAGTTGGCACATTGCCATTGAGGACGTTCATATCTGGTTTGCTTAGTCCAAAGACTTCAGTTCAGACAAAGATAGAAGAACAAAGCTTAGGGCAGAAAAAGCCATCAGGGGCAAAGTTACAAAAGGAGACTGCTACTAACAACTTTCTATCACTAGAGGGCGTAAATGTCCAACCAACAGAGCCTCCTCTACAGGAGACTGTTACTAACACCTTTCTATCACCAGAGGATGTAAATGTCCAAATAACAAGGCCACCTCCATATGCTGGGAGGCCCCCAAACCCCACAGTTGATAGTTCAGATCCTGAGACAGGATCTCAAGTATGAACATGCCCTGATTTTGAGGTAGGAGGGCAGCGAATTCACCATGCTTTAAATTTCAAAATAGTGAAGCAGCTAAAAGGGGCTGTAACAACCTATGGTCCTCAAGCACCCTTCATTGTAAGCTTGGTCGAATCCATTAACAACTTGAATATGACACCAGTAGATTGGGCTAATATGTGTAAAGCTGTGCTAAATGGAGGTCAATACCTTTTATGGAAGGTTGCCAATGAGGAATTTTGCAAGGAGACGGCTAGGCATAATGCAGAAACTGGTTATCCTCAGAGAAATCTAGATATGTTGTTAGAAAGGGACCTTATGAGGATCAGCAGCAACCAATTGCATATGATCCTGGCGTATACGCAAAAATTGCTGCAGAGGCGGTTAGGGCATGGAAGACTTTACAACGACATGGAGGTTTACAAGGTCAATTATCTAAGGTAATACAAGGAGCTAATGAATCTTACACTGAATTTGTAGATAGGCTTATTCAAACAGCTATCAGAGTTTTGGGGAATACAGAACAAGCAATGCCATTAATAAAAAACTGGCTTATGACCAAGCGAATCGTTGGTGCAGAGATATCACTAGACCATGGAAACATGAAGATTTAAACACATATATTAAATTATGTAAAGACATTAATGAATAAGAGAAAGTCATGGCAGCTGCAGTAAAACAGGCTTTAGATGCCAGAGACATCAATGAACAAGGGCAATTTGTGGCAGCTGCAATAAAACAGGCTTTAGATGCCAGACCAGGAACATGCTACAATTGTGAACAAACAGGACATTTTAAAAGGAATTGCTCCATAGGAAGAGGGTTTAACAAAACTAGGTACCAAAGGAGTAGAATACGTGGGTATTTGCCCACGATGCCGTAGAGGGAGACATTGGGCTAATGAATGCCGTTCTCAAACCACCATAGAGGGTACTTCATTATCAAAAATGAACAAGGACTAGCTGTTTATCCACGATATCATGGAGAAAGGCATCGGGCTCCATTGCCAAAAAATGGACAGGGGAGCCCAATGCTCTGGGGCCCAAAACCACAAATATACAGAGCACTGGAGGAACCCAGCAACCCCATCAGTGTAGTGCCCAGGACACATTGTCCATCAGACGCCTCATCAGACAAATCAGAGGGAGCGCAGGGTTAGATATCTGCACCTCCGTCAGATCAGTACTAACTGTAGAGATGGGGGTTCAAATCATTCACACAGGGTGAGAGGACCTCTTCTCAAAGGAACGGTAGGCTTATTATTGGGACGCAGCTCTTCTAATCTAAAAGGACTTATGATAAGTCCTTGGGTAATTGATCCTGATTATGAAGGTGAAATAAAATTATACCCAGTTCTCCAAAGGACATATCAGTAATTTCACCAGGAGATAGAATAGCACAGTTACTAATAATACTCAGTCTGCATGATAAATTTTCCAGTCGTGCTGTAGAAAGAGGTTCCAAGGGATTAGGCTCCACAGGTGTAGATTTGGTTATGCTTTCTTTAAATTTAGATTCTCGCCCCAGGCTAAAACTAAATATTCAAGGACATGAATTTAATGGGCTACTTGATACAGGTGCAGATGTTAGCATCGTCTCTCATCAAGAATGGCCAAAACATTGGCCATTACAACAGTACACTAAAATACTTTGAGACCTAGGAGTGGCAACTAATCCCCATAGAAGTGCAATGGCATTGGATTGGAAGGATCCTGAAGAATGTGAAAGAACTATACAGCCATATGTATTGGATCATCTTCCCGTAAATTTATGGGAATGAGATGTCCTAGATCAATTAGGTTTGACATTAACAAATAACATCAATCAAAATGCACCCACTATTATGGCTAGAGAAGGTTTTAGGAAAGGAAAAAGATTAGAAAAACAAGATCAAGGTATATCAGCACCAATACAAATAGACCAAGCAACAGACAGACATGGGTTGGATTTTCAGAAAGGGCCACTGAGACAATAAAAATTACTTGGAAATCAGAAAGACCAGTATGGCTTCTTCAGTGGACCCTGACTAAAGAAAAGATACAAGCAGCCCAGTTCCTGGTCAAACAACAATTAGCGGAAGAACATATACAACCTTCTGTATCTCCCCATTATACTTTCATTTTTGTCATCAAAAAGAAATCTGGTAAATGGAGATTATTGGAAGATTTAAGAGCCATTAATAATGAGATGGTTATTTTGGGACCTGCTCAATCAAGGATTCCTCAATTGTCTGCTTTGCCAAAAACTTGGTATGTTTTAGTTATACATATTAAAGATTGTTTTTTTTTTTTCATTTCCAATTCTTCCTGAGGATAGTCCAAGTTTTGCATTTACTATCCCTTCACTGAATCATGAAGGTCCTGATCAGAGGTATGAGTGGAAAGTATTCCCTCAAGGGATGGCTAACAGCCCAACTATTTGTCAAATTTATCTTAACAAAGTAATCCAGCCACTTAGAAATCAAAATCCTGAACTACAAATATTTCACAATATGGATGATGTGTTATTAGCACACAAGTTAAAAACCCATTGCTAGAATGTTATGCCACACTTACAAACTTATTAAAAAATTATAATCTAGGGATATCAATTGATAAAGTACAATTAAATTTTCCAATTAATTATTTAGGAGTTCTATTATCCTCAACCATGGTCAGTCCACCAAAAATTCAAATACGAGTAGATCAACTCAAATCAATTAATGACTTTCAAAAGTTATTAGGAGACATTAATTGAATAAGGCCTTATCTAGGTATACCAACAGGAGAATTGGGACCTATATTTGATATCCTAAAAGGTCCATCTGATCCAAATTCACCCAGAATGTTAATGCCTGAAGCAAGAAAGGCATTAAAAATCATTGAAACATATATGGGAAATATGCATTTGGATAGATTTGATAAAATAATGCCTCTATTATTCATTGTGCTACCAACAAAAAAATATTTCTACAGGAGTATTTTGGCAAGAAGGTCCATTATTATGGATACATTTATCTTATTCTTCTAACACTATTATTACTAGGTATCCTGAGGCTTAGGGACAATTAATACTAATAGGAATAAAAGCAGCAAAGGGAGTGTTTGGAATTTCTCCCAATAAAATTATTACTCCATACACTATGAATCAAATTGATGAATTAGCTAATGAGTTAAATACTTGGGCAATAATCCTGTGTAAATCTAATGTTTCATTTGATAACCACTTACCATCTAATCTTTTATTGTCTTTTGGGTCATTGCATCCTGTAATTTTTCCAAAAATTACAAGAAAACACCTATCATGAATGCTCCAAATATATTCACTGATGGGTCAAATAATGGTACAGCAGCAATAGTTACACCTGATCAAATTTTTACATTTTTAGCACCCCAACAATCAGCTCAAAAGGTAGAGCTTAATGCAGTATTATAAGCTTTTGTGATGTTTAAAGATTCTGTGTTTAATTTATTTTCCAATAGTCAGTATATAGTTAATGCTATAGTATCCCTTGAAGATGCTGGTAGGATTTCCCCTTCCTCTACTGTTTTCTCTTTGCTTTCCAGTATACAAAGTCTAATCTGGGACAGAAAAGATCCATTCTTAATAGGACATATCTTGGCACATACAGGATTGCCTGGAGCCCTTAGTTTGGGCAATGATTTAGCAGGTAAAACTACACATGACATACATACATATTTTCTCTACACTAGAAGAAGCTATAAATTTTCATGAAAAGTTCCATATCAATGCTAATACTTTACAAAAGCATTTTAAAATAACTAAGGAGCAAGCTAGACAAATAATAAAACAATGTCAAAATTGTGTGACCATTTTACCACATTTTAATCTTAGAGTCAATCCTAGAGGATTGATACCTTACCATATATGGCAGATGGAAGTCACACACTTGCCAGAATTTGGAAAAGTAAAATATTTGCATGTTAGAGTTGATACTTCTTCTGGATTTTTGATGGGCTTCCTTCATGGGGGAAAAAAAAAACTAAAGATGTTATAGCTCATTGCTTACAAAATTTTGCCACTGTGGTCATTCCAAAACAGTAAAAAACAGATAATGCCCCCGGTTATACTTCTACCTCTTTTAAACCATTTTGCTCATCATTTGGCATTACTCATATAACAGGAAACCCATACAATCCACAGGGACAAGCCATAGTTGAAAGAGCACATCACACTATTAAAATGTACTCATTAAAGTAAGAAGACAGAATTGGGAAGGAATATAAATTCCCCAAAGATAAAATTAAAATAACCCTTTTTAATCTAAACTTTTTAAATTTGGATTTTCAGGACTTAGTGCTGCAGAAAGGCATAAGTGTCCAAAAAATGTGTATAAGCCCGAGGTACTTTGGAAGGATATTCTAACAGGAAAATGGAAAGGTCCTGACCCATTAATTTTCTGGAGTTGGAGGTCTGTTTTTGGGTTTCCACAGGAAGAACAGCAGCCGATTTGGATTCCAGAAAGATTAACTAAGGTCCCGACCCAGTGATTGCCTGGAGTCGGGGGTCTGTTTATGTGTTTCCAAAAGGAGAACAGCAGCCGATTTGGATTCCAGAGAGATTAACTGAAGCGCTTTCAATAGACCAAAATAAGATGATTTGGCTCAAATCCATAACAGCTGATATCGAAAACTCCAGTTTGGCTATCCTTACATCTGCGACAGAACAGGGATGCTTTTTTCAATATCTATTTTATTATTGCCCTTTCCCACATCATGAAGTTCTCTTTTGTTTTTTTTTGAGCTCATACAGACCTAGGATAATGTTTTGCTTATCAGTTCTATTTTTTGACTATAGAGTTTTTAAACATTGCAATGATGATTTCACATGTAAAAAGTTATAAGGCCTTTACTATTATATTATGTGTTGTATGTATTTATTATGTGTGCACACTTGTGTTTTGTGTTATATATTTGAATGTGCGTATGTCCATATATCACATATGATGAGTGCTAATGAAATAATATATCCATTTTTTTTTATTCACCTGAATTAAATTGTTTAATTTAAATTGGGAAAACAACTGTTCAGGATTGTCTTAATATGTGAAAAAATAGGAGGTTAACAGACGTGCTTGTTTACTTTCACTTTTCCTTTTCATTATATTTAATTATTCTCTTCAAGATAATGTAAATTGTTAAGAAAATTGTTTTCTTTTAGTGCCCTCAGGAATGTTACATAATTTTTTCTTTAGCCATTACTGCCAGAATTCCTATTTTCATCCCAGTGCCAGTGAAGACAAAGATAAAACCAATCTACAGATTCTGCAATAGCCATCACTGAAATGCTTGCAGAACTTGCCTGGATTATGTATCACTTGTATGCATTGTGAACTCACTTGTATGCATTGTGAACTATCTGCTGCTGCAGCGAATTGTCGTAGTGTTGGGGTACTTATGCTGATGCTGTCATCAGTGATAGAATTTTTCCAATAGGAGCCATCAATTGACTTGGTGTATCTTTCCTATTCTCACTTGATAGAGGTCAAAAAACTTACAGAGGGAGGTGAAAGACTTCATCAGCAATGACTGCTATTTTGGCAATTTTGGTTTTGGATGCACACATGGGATTTTTCTTTAGATCTATCAGGTTCTGAGAATCAAAGCCACAACCTCACACAGGGCCAAGAGGCTGATTCAGACACATCCCTTTCCAAAGTAATTAAGCAAAGAGCCACAGGTGATGCCCATGCATTTCAATTTGAAAACTGTTTTATTCAGGCTCCACAAACGGGTGGCCTGAGGCAAAGACATTCCTAACATTCAGGGCAAGGGAACCATAGGTAAGCAAATTGCCCAAAGCAGGGTTTCTCCACTGAGACTTTTCTGGTTACACTGATCTCTGAGGTTTCTGAGATGTTCCCATTCCATTCAGCTATCCAGTATATGGCTATGTCACAGAGTTTGGAGGTGGTACATATCTTGGACACAAAACCATGAGCCTATTCTGGAGAGAGGCCAGAAATCAGGAGGTGAACAGGAACTTGGGAAGATAGTAGGTGTTGTCTATCCATAAGGCAAGCTGCAGTCCATTCATAAAAAGGGCAGAATAAATGCCTGGAAGCTTCCTACTAGTCAGGACACCTCCATTGATGTATTGGCTTTTCTAATAACTACAACCACGGACACAGTGGATACACAGACATAGAAAAACTCGCCTTCTCAAACGACTTACTAGAAACAGTCGACTCCAAACCAAACAAACCACCTTTGCTACCTATTCTCAGAACATGAGACAAAACCACGAACTCACACCCACACCCACTAAGGCACCTCATTCCCACAACTAGGTCTGTGACTATCCGGAGTGTCCTCTGACTGGTGGACCATACTATGTTCCCCCCAAATGGCCTGTCCTGTATCAGATCAGGTCCCTTTTGCCAACTCTGTTAAGTTGTCAGGAGCCAGCAATGAGCCACTACCTGCTTTCTCAGGAAAGGCCCCTCTTCAGAGTTCTCCTGGCATTTGGTCATCCTCACATCAGGAGGTACCAAGAAAGACTGACTCTGTCCTTGGAAAATTGAAACAAGTGTGCCCACTGGGAATGGGACTGGCACTGGCTCTGGGTGCCTGGCTTCCTGGATCCCAAGTTCAGAGAGTTGTGTCACCAAGGAAGTGAGGTAGGTTACTTCCTTCAGGAATTGAATGAGGTCAATACCTTGGCAACCACTTTGTCCTAACAGTTGTTTACAAAGGTCCCATGAGATGGAGGCTGCCCCTACTTTCTCTGACTCAGTCATAAGTTAGAATGGTATATCAACCACAGGCACCATGGAACAGCTCTCCACACAGGCCTGGTTTTGTCCATCTTCTCTACATTAAGAACAGAGCGACTGATTCAGACACAATACTTCATCCTGACCGGTTTTTTTGCCATGGAAGATGATTTTGCGCTCTCAGGTCCTTCAAAGCTGCCTAAGTCTTCTCCAGGGATCATTTCTGCATGGACCTTTGAGTTTTCAGCAGGTGGAAGATACCCTAAATTCCTGTATTGTAAGACCAACTCTGTCCCTGCTCTATTGTAAAGATAGATTGATGGAACAGTGTATGCTTAGGGTTAATAACAGGTTTGATTTGGGTTAGGAATCATTCTGTGCGATGAATAATGGTTTTGGGAACCTGCGATATTTACAAGAATATATAGGTGAAATATAAGTATGAACACAGAAATCTAGGTAAGATTTGAAACCCAGAAGTGCATTGGGCCCTTGATTGGGATACTCAGCTTTGAATTATATTCTGCACAGATGTCTCAGATAAATTGATATACAATGGCATAGGACCTTGTACCTTGGATGATTGAATGTCGAAAAGAACATCCAGTCAAAAGGATAGTCAGTAGGATTAGGAAGATATTCAGTAGGTTTAGAAAGCAGAGTGAGTATAGGATTTGAACCAAACGTTCTTTAACAGTAGGGTTTCAGGTAGAGAATGAATGTAAATATCAGTACATGTGAAGAGCCAGTCACATTGATGAACTCTGGAAAATATGTAGGAAACCATATATCAATAGAGACATTAGGAAATCAGGCAAAGTATAAAGTAAGTGATAGGATCAGGCATTTTCAACAGTGTTGAGGTTGAATATATAATCTTAGGAAGAAACAAATATGTAGTCACCAATAGGATTGACATTTGATAGCATTAGGCAACCTGGAAATAGATGTTTTTAGTAATCCATACTCACTTTCCATTTAGACTTCGGTACAAACATAAGTGTGACCTTTGCATTTTGTGAAAGAAGTCTCATGAAAAGACCAGTCAAGAAACCCTGTGGAAAACATGTTTTCTGAATTAGGAAGTGATGGAAAGTAAGACAAAGTGCCTATAAATTTCTGATCTAGTGGATTAAATATATATCCTACCATGTGCATTAACTGAAGAAAAAGTAATGTACCAGTATTGAATAAAAATGAAAGACAAAATACACATCACGTCCCATAGGAATCTACTTGCATTGATATAAAACTGTGTCAGTTACTGCAGAGATATTAGGATTTGTATGCACCATTTACTGTTAGTTTTCAGTACTAGGAATCAAATATGTAGTTCAGGTGGATGAATATTTCTCAGAATAATCTTGTGAAAAGTTGATTATTAATCCACATACATGAATATGAATGAATATACGGAGTGTATAATAAGACACATATATTTCATATTTTGAAAAATCTGTAGAGTGTGTGTGCATATATATATATATATATATATAAACACACACACACACACACACACACACACACACACAGGCACGCACACAAACAGACATTAAAAAGTAGCAATATAAGCCAATTGAAATTCACCACGAAATATATGTCATCCACAGATCCAGATAAATTCGTTTTACTGAATATGGATTCATGTATAATTTTATTGTACTAGGAAGCTCATCAATAGTTTGAATTTTCAGTTTCAACAGCGTTTAGTAGGAGTGATCTCTTTTCACAATTTGTGTCTGCCAAGTGAGCCACCTCACAAGAATGTACGTGTGGTACCAGGTAGGATTCTATATGTGCATATAAAAATACATGCGCTGAATAGGATACAGAGAAAGGTAGACAGGAATTCACATATTTGTTAACTTGAAAAACACATGGAGAACCATTTCAACAAAAAATTGACTAGATTTATAACTCCTACCCAATATAAAGCAAAAGGCAATTCCAATGATACACCATTCGTCCTCTGAACTGCTTGTATTTCTATTCTGTTTGGGTTAATTTTCTCCATCATATTAGAATTAGTAGTCAGAGTCTAGTTGGCATGGGTTTGTGTCAGGGATTTGGAATCATTTGGCAAATGATTCCAATGTTTATGCAAATATATGCTACAAAAGTATCTTCCCACTCTCATGCATAACAATGCCTTGAGATTACCTTGGCCCCAAGTTAGACACAATTAGAGGAGAAGAGTTAGAAAATCTGTGAATACATATCTGGAATCAAATATGCTCACGAGTTCACAAACTTGGAGGTGGTAGAGGAGATTCCAAAAGTAAGGGACAGGGTAAACACTCCACAAACATGGAGCTCTGCTGGACTAAAGACTTCTTGAGGAACTGCCTCTGAGGTTGGGCACTTGAAATATGTGTTGTAGTCAGGAGATTTAGCTTCCTTTGTAGTGAGACAATCAAATCTGGGTATGCTTCTATGTGACCTGGAATACATGATTTCTTATTTTCCAATAAACATGAGGAAGCTGTCTTTAATTTTCTGTTTGTAGGTAAACTGTGGCCACTGGGGACTAATTGTCTACTCTTGTGGACTCTGAAGCCATTTGGTCATCCTCCAGTTTTCTGGTGTTTCTTGCTGCTGCACTGGGAGTTTCGTATTTGCTTCAAGAAATACAAGGAATTCACCTGGGACACAGTGCTGGAGGGAGTTCTGTCACCTGTGGTGGGTCAGGGCCTGCAGAAGAATGTACCAACCAGGCTTCTCTTCCACATAGCTTGCCTCCTTGACCATAGCAACCGGATTCTGAACATTGGCCTGAAACCTCTCCATATAAAAAGATACCTTTACATAGAAGCGTCTGCTGGCTGCACCATGTCAGTCACAAGCCAATTGGAAGACAATGGCAGATCCACATGGCCCCACCACAGATTTTTTTTTTTTTATCACACACCTGCCCTTCACTGCACTAGGCGCACTACTCTGCAGGGTCCAACTTCCTGGAATCTCTGTTATACACCATTTTCATGAAACTCAGTCAATCAAGTCACTGTCCTGAATAATCATGTTCAGCAACAGGACAACCAAAGTTTCTCCAGTGCCATCTGGAAATGGGAATTTCAAAAATTTCATAGTATTTATCTAGCAATTTTTAAAGGATGAAGTTGGCAGCATGTGGGTTTCAATTCATTCAGGGACCATTAAATGTTGTGGAAGTTCATTTCAAATGAAGTTCTGGAGAACTCTCACTGGCAAGGTTTCCCAAAGATTGGCCAAAGTGTCACATAAATCCAGGCCCATTGAGGTCTACAATGTAACGTCCATGTGTGTTTTGACTCTCAACTAAGACTGCCAAGTCGTTAAGAATAAAATCATGTGATATCAAGCCTGAGATTCCCAGTGGTCTCTGGAAAGCCACCCTGGGCCTAGATCTCAGTTTCCAAGGGTGACTCTCATGCTTGGTCTTCTAAAATCCCAACACAATTCATGGCAATACTTCTCTAAGTTCAGTTCCTGTACTCAGCCTCTAAGGGGAATCACACCAGAGTTCAAACCCAGGTGGACTCAGTCATCCCTTCCAACTGCCACAAAAATAACCACAATTAAATCCAAAACACTCCAACATGGCCCTCATCTTCTTCCATATAGACACTCATCATAACCTCTGATTGGAGATTTTCACGAGGAATGCAGCCCAAGAGAGTGTCCAAAATATGCTTTCTTGCCCCTCATTTACCTAAATTCTGCGTGACCTGGACACCCTTCCTGTGAACCAGGAGTGATCAAATAGGCCTGCCGTTAATACTGATCCACTTCTCAAATTTGAGAACTACTGACTGTGGGGTTTAAATTCTTTATATGAATTGGAGTCATGAGAAAACCCAACCACCTATGGGCTAGCCTCTGCAGGGAACTGAAGAACTCATTTGACCTAAAGGATCCCTATTCTCACTTGATTGATGTCAGAAACCTTACAGAGGAAGGCGAAAGACTTCATCCACAATGACTGCTCTTTTGCTATTTTGGTTTTGGATGCACACATGGGATCTTTCTTTAGATCCATCAGTTGCTGAGAATCTAAGCTACAGCCTAACACAGGGCCAAGACGCTGATTCATACACATCTCTTTGCAAAGCAATTAAGCAAAGAGCCACAGCTGATGCCCATTCTTTTTTATTTGAAAAAGGTTTCTTTAGACTTCGCAAAGCGTTGTCCTGAGGCAAAGACCTTCCTGACATTCAGGGAAACAGAACAATAGGTAAGCAAAAGACCCAAAGCAGGGTTTCTCCAATGAGACTTTACAGGTTAAACAGGTATGTGAGTTTTCTGAGATGCTCGCAATTCACTTCAGTTATTCAGTACATGGCCATGTCACAGAGCATGGAGGTGGTACATGAGCCTATTATGGAGAGTGGCCAGATTTCAGGAAGAAAACAGGAACTAAGGAAGATCGTAGGTGTTGCCCATCATTATGGCAAGCCGCATTCCATTTATAAATTGGGCAGCATGAATGCTGGTAAGCTTTCTAAAAGACAGGACACATCCATTGATGCTTTCTCTTTTCTAATATCTACAATAACGGACACAGCGGGATACAGCGACACAGAAACACTCGCATTGTCAAATGACTTACTAGAAACAATTCACCCCAAACCAAACAAACCTCATTTCCTACCTCTTCTCAGAACATGAGCCAAAACCACAAACCCACACCCACACCCACAAAGGCACCTCTTTCCTCCAAGTAGGTTGTGACTATTTGGAGTGTCCTCTGACTGTGGGCCATTCTACGTTCCCCCGAAATGGTCTGTCCTGTCTCAGATTTTGTGTCCTTTGCCAACTCTCTGAAGTTGTCAGGAGCCAGCGGTGAGCCACTACCTGTTATCTCAGGAAAGGCCCCTCTTCAGAGTTTTCCTGCCATTTGGCCATCCTAACATTAGTAGGTACCAAGAAAGACTGACTCTGTCGTTGGGAAATTCAAAAAGTATAACCACTGAGACTGGGACTGGGACTGTCAATGTTTGACTGGCTTCCTGGATCCCAAGTTCACAGAGTTCCATCACCAAGGAAGTGAGGTGAGGTCACTTCCGTCAGAAACTGAATGAGTTCACTGCCTTGGCAACCAATCTGTCCTAAGAGTTGCTTCCAAGCTTCCCATGAGATGGAGGCTGCCCCTGCTTCCTGTGACACTTTCACAAGTTAGAATGGTATATCACCCATAGGCACCCAGGAGCAGCTCTCCACACAGGTCTCATTTGGTCCATCTTCTCTACATTAAGAATGGAGAGGCTGATTCAGACAGAACACTTCACCCTGACCAGGTTGTTTTCCATGGAAGATGACTTTTGCACTCTCAGGTCTTTCAGAGTTGCCTACATTTTCTCCAGAGATTATATCTGCATGGACCTTTGAGGTTATCAGCAGGTGGAAGATTCCCTATATTCCTGTATTGTAAGACCAACTCTGTCCCTGCTCTTCTGTAAAGTTAGATTGAGGGAACCATGTATGGTTAGGGTTAATAACATGTTTGATTTGGGTTAGGAATCATTATGCTGAATAAATAATGGTATTGGGAACCTGCAATATGTATAAAAATATATAGGTGAAATATATGTATAAAAACAGAAATCTAAGTAACATTTGAAGCCCAGAAGGGCACTGGGCCCTTGATTGGGATACTTAGCTTTGAATAAATTGATATACAATGGCATAAGACCTTGTACATTGGATCATAGAATGTAGAAGAGAACATTCAGTCAAAAAGGATAGTCGGTAGTGAAAGGTTAATAAAATAGGTACTTGTCACTTCCTGTTTTTCTGTATGCTTAACAAAACACTGTTAAAATCTTGAGAACTGTTTGCTAATCTTGTTCCCAGAATGTGCTGTCCCCAAGTGCCAAAGTGTAGAATGTACTCCCTCACCCGGTTGCATGCAAACCGACCACTCGCCCTGAACCATCAGTAAACTTCCCTCCCTGCCCTCTCCAAGGAAAATATATATATGTTCTGCTTAAACTGTTCTCAGGGCTCTCTGATCTATTCAAGTGAGCTCCGAGCCCCAGCATGCTGGACCCAGAATAAACCCTTTGCTGTTGGATAAGACAGTCTGTTAGTGGTCTCTTCCTTCCATGCTCGCCCGACTTTACATATGGAGATTCCACCGAGTTTTGGCAGCGGCGGACAAAAGACCCTAACGGGTTCCTCTCGGGTTAAGTAAGGCCCCTCTTTCTTGTTTCAGTGTTAAGGTTAGGGCTTGGCAAAATGGCTGTCGATGAAGAGCGTGAGTTCTCTTCGATGGTGGCTGACAGACGTGTCACTGAGCCGCAGGCCACGTCCCTGGGGGACTTCCCAAAGACTCGGGAAATCGAGGAACAATAGTCTCCTCGACTCAGTAATATTTTGTATCGGATTAGGAATTGCCAGGCCATTGGGTTTTGCTAGCTACCCAGTCCTGGTCTCAGTTTTGGATGTCCATTGAATGTCTTTATTGTCTTGTCTTGTCTGTGTCGTGTGTCTTGCATTCACTCTTTGTGTATCTTTCATTATGGGACACAGCACTTCAATGCCCCTGTCCCTGACCCTTGATCACTGGACCAAAGTTCGCTTAAGGGCTCAGAATCTTTCTTTTTTAGTAAAACGTTGGACCTTTCGGAATCTCTGTGCCTCAGAATGGCCCACCTTTGAATTTGGATGGCCCCTAGAAGGATCTTTCTATTTTCCACTAATTTAAGAAGTCAGAGATATTGTCTTTCACCCAGGCACACATAGCCATCCGGATCAACAGCCATATATCTTAACTTTGCAGGACCTCTGCAAATCTCCTCCTCAATGGGTGAAGCCTTTCTTTGTCCCTTCCCCTGCTCCTACTCCTTCCCCCATGATCTCTCAAACCCTCTGCTCCTCCTCCTCCTCCACCCTTTGTAATCCCTGAGTCACAAGATTTGACTCTACTGGACTCTCTTCCCCCGTATTATACCCTGCCCTCGTCCCCCAACCACCAACACCCTCTAAGTGATTCTCCTGCAGCTGACTCAGCCTCTCTACCATTGGAGGAATCTAAGCTGGCCCAGCGCCCTCCAGATAACTCCCCTGCAGCACACACAGCCCCTCCTCCGCAGGAGGAAGCTAGCCCAGCTAAGGGAACTTGATGGTGGCGAATGATTGAAAACCCTGGACCTCCTGTGATGCTCCCCCTATGTCCCTACGGACCATTGATTGACGAAGGCCATGGGGGGAAAATGCAAGCCTAGAAATATTGGCCTTTCTCCTCTTCTGACCTATATAACTGGAAAAATAACAATCCCCCTTTTTCCGAGGACCCCATCGGGCTCACAGGTCTGGTTGAGTCATTGATGTTTTCACACCTGCCTACTTGGGATGACTGTCAACAATTCCTAGGGACTCTCTTCACGACAGAGGAACAAAAGAGAATCTTCCTGGAAGCTATAAAAAAATGTCCTCCGACCAGATTGGAGACGGACACATCTTCCCAACTAAATCAAAGCTGGTTTTCCCTTGAAACAACCCAACTGGGACACCAACAACATTGAAGTTAGAAAGCATCTGTCCACTTATCGCCAGGTTCTAATAGTGGGCCTCCAAGTGGCCACTAGGCGACCAACTAATTTGGCCAAGGTAATAGAGATTATTCAAAGGCCTGATGAATCTCCCTCTATGTTTCTAGAGAGAATTATGGAGGCATGTAGGAGATATACTCCTTTCGATCCACAGGCAGAGGATCAAAAGGCATCTGTCATGATGGCCTTTATTGGGCAAGCTGCCCTGGATATTAAAAGAAAGTCACAATGCTTAGATGGATTACAAGATATGACTTTGAGAGATTTAGTCAGAGAAGCCAAGAAAATATACCTTAAGAGAGAAACTGAGGAAGAGAAAGAAGCAAAGTGAGGATAAAAGAAACAAAAGACAGACTAAGGCGTTGACTAAGGTCCTGGTCACAACAACAAAAGGGCCAGAAATTAAGAAACAGGGAGACAGGAAGGGATACCTGGTCCCATGCCAGAGGCCACCCCTGGCCTCAGATCAATGTACCAACTGTAAAAAAAAAAAGGACACTGGGCCAAAGAGTGCCCTAGAAAGGGACAGCCATGCCAGTCAGCCATTCTGACTCTGGAGGAGGAGTATGAAAGTCGGGGCTCAGATCCCCTCCCCGAGTTCAGGGTAACTTTTGAAGTGGAGGGGACCCCAGTAATCTTTGAAGTGGATAAAGGGGCAATATACTCACCCCTAATGTCACATTGGGCCCTCTATCAAATAAAAGGTCTCTAGTTCAAGGGGCTAATGACAGTAAATATCGGGCTTGGACAACTAAGAGGATCATGGAACTGGGGAAAGGAAAAATCCATCACTCCTTCCTAGTAATCCCAGAATTCCTAGCCCCATTGATGGGCAGAGATCTGCTCACCAAGTTCCGGTCCAAAATAACTTTTAACCCTGAAGGCCCCCAAGTGGAATTTCTAAATCCTTCAGTAAAAACTCCTATAGTCACAGCTCTAAATATGTCAGTAGAAAATGCACATCAACTCACTCACCTTGGTTCAAAGAAACTGCAGGTATTTCTGAAGTATCAAGAACAGAGTTTTCCACTAACTGACTCACAGCAAAAAGAAATAACTGAATGGGTAAAAAAAGCCTGTCGAGTCCATCAATTGGTAAATTCTTACCCTTCCAAGCTTCCTGCAGGAAAGCACCTACGAGGAACCAGACCAGGACAATTCTGGGAAGTTGACTTTACTGAAATTAAGCCAGCAAGGTATGGACATAAATATCTTCTAGTCTTTGTAGATACGTTTTTAGGATGGATTGAAGCCTTCCCCACTAAAAGAAAAAGAAAAAGAAACAGTGCTAATGGTGGTGAAGCAGATCCTGAAAGACATTTTTCAAAGATACGGCCTGCCAAAGGTAATACGGTCTGATAATGCACCGGCGTTCATGGCCCAAGTAAGTCAGGGGTTAGCAAGGAACCTGGGGATTCATTGGAAGTTTAATTGTGCTTACAGACCCTAGAGTTCAGGACAGGTAGAAAGAATAAATAGAACCATTAAAGAGACCTCAACGAAATTAAGCTTAGAGACCAGCATAAATGATTGGACTATGCTCATGCCTTATACAATGTTTCGTGCAAGAAATATGCCCTCGTTTCTTTGAGTAACCACACCCCCTGTGAATATCTAGGGTGCCTCTCTTCCAGTAACGGACCAAAGCCCAACTCTAAGACCTAACGATCCCTTTCACACCCCCTTGTTTGACAGACTTAAAGCTCTTGAAAGATCTCAGTGATACCTGTGGAAACAGCTGGCCACTCCCTACCAAACTGGGGACGAGGGGACTCCACATGGATATCAAGTAAGAGACTTCATCTACGTAAGATGATATCAGGTGTCATCCCTGGAACCCCACTGGAAAGGACCATACCAGGTGCTACTTATAACATCTATAGTGGTAAAGGTAAACGGAATCACTTCCTGGATCCATGCCTCTCATCTCAAGCCTGCGCCCTGTCCACACTCTGGCTGGAAACTGGAAAAGACTGGTAACACTTTCAAATTGCATATTCACCGTGTGGATAAGCCTATAGACTCTCCCCTTGGCCACAAGTAGTCCTAACCCTCATCAGCCCGTTCAGCAGCGATGGCTGATCACAAATTCTACTGGAAAAGAAGTATAATCTATCTTGCATGCAGCCCACTTAGGGACCTGGTGACCATCTCTCCACCCAGACATTTGTAAGCTGGCTATAAGTCTTTCCTAATGGGATATCCCTGATGAAGAGGATCCCACTAAAATTCCATTAAATCCCTTCCTTACCATAGATAATGGAAACAAATATTATGGATGTAGGGACACACGAGCCAGATGCAGGTTGGCTAGCCTAGATTACTGTGTTTACCCGGCCGACTGTCAAAGCCAAAAACAGCCATGGCTGTGTGGGGGAAAAGCCGACTTCTTCTGTAAGTCATGGGGATGTTAGCGTACAGGGGCTGCCTGATGGAACCCAAACCCTGCATTAAATTCAGTAGACAGCATTGGCCATATTACGAATTAGATAACAAAAACTGATGGCCACCAGAGGGGATTCTAGATCCTCAAATCCTGCATGACCTTTTTAACATCTGCTAGTGCTCAAAAGGGTGAAAGGAGATTCCACTATGTGGAGGCCTTTTCCCTTCTTCGCTCACATCCTGAACTATGCTTATCCAATAGATCCTCACCTTCAGCCTTCTGTTCCAGAGTCTCTGCTGTCACTCCCACCTCAGCAACCTGATTTCTCCACTACAATTATTAGATCAAAAACCCAAACCTCTGCTGGTTCTCAGACCATTGACCCCTTGCTGAGGTAGCAGGTACTGAGCTACCCCTCCACCCACTCACTCCTCTCTTCTGTTGACAGTGCCCGCACTGGGTCCCACCAGGTCCTCTTACCAACTAACCCAAAGCTCAAACCAGCTGAGGAGAGCCCTCAGACCTCTATCCAAGATGTAATGAAAATGGCCTTTAAAGTTGCTTTGTCATCACTGAAAACAGTTTACTACAAATTTAAAGTCCCTCTGCGTTTTGGGATACTCATTACCATCTTCCCCTCTGCTTGACCTGTTCTACTGCTCAAATATTTGTTGCTAGGAAAATTCCAAACCACTTTCCCATTATTTTTTTACATCTCTCTTTTCTCATTCTCAGATCCTCGGAGCTGCTCTCAGCCCCACCTTCTCCGTCTTTCCCCTCTATACCAGGCCCACAGAAAAGTCTTTAACTGACCTTCTCCAGAAGTCTTCACCATGGCTGACTTTAGGACTTTCAGCAAAAGAGTCCCTATAAAAAAGTTCAATGTAGTTAAACTTCCTATTTTCATGTTGCCCTGTTCTACTTGGCCACTGGCTAAAAAATTAGTACTCCTAATCCAGACACCCCCTTACTAGTTTTTCACAAAAATATGTGAACAAGGCCTCTGGCCTTGACGTGGGGCTTCACAGAGATGGCTACATTTCTAAGTTAACGAAGTTAGCAACTGGGCTCCGTAGTAACAGCTGGCAATGGGAAAATAAGAAAGGGAAGAAAAAGCTCTTTCCCTCCCAGGTGTCCTTGAAAAGTTAACTTGCCCAGAACCGAGGAAAAAACAGAAACAAAAACTGCTTTTTTCAACTTCTGCAGACTTTGAACTTCTGAGCCCCTTCCCTTACATGTTGGGTACAAAATTCTGAAACTACCTAAACTTGGGTTTCAGAGGATTAGTTGATTACAACAGAATCAATGCCCTCTGAATCTGGTTGCAACCAAATAGGACTGTTTCCCTGTCTTCAGTGCTATCTTAGGTGCGTTGTCTTGTCCTTCCCTACTACAGCATGATTCTATATACTTAAACATTGTTAATGTTTTCATGAAATGGTCAACAGATGTGATTAATTGTGTAATCGTGCAGATGTTTCCCAGAGTGCTCTATCACGACGCAGATTCATTTGAAGATCAAATAGGGGGGCATTCAACCCGGTTCCACTGAAAATATATATCTCTCAATGTAGCCATCCTATTAGGAATAGAAATTGCTGCACTGGTGGCCACGGGAACCACTGCCTTTGTCCAAGGGACTCAACAAATGACCCAACAAATGACAGCAATAGACCAAAACTAAGATATTAGAAACCTCCATCAGAGCTTTGCATGAGTCTTTTACCTCTCTCTCTGAAGTTGTTTTTCAGACCACTCGAGGGTTGGACCTCCTCGTCATGAGAGAAGGGGGCTTTGTGCTACATTGAGAGAAGAAAGTTGTTTGTATGCCGAGCATACTGGACTTGTAATAAAATCTAAGAGTAAATTAAAAAGATGCCTTGAAAAGCATCAACGAGACAGAGAGGCCCAAAAAAGGTGGTTTGAGTCTTGGTTCACACAGTCTTCCTGGTTAACTACGTTTTTATCAACCCTGGCCGGTCCAATAGTAATCCTCATGTTATTGCTAACTATTAAACCCTGTTTTCTCAACCGTGTAATTTCTTTTCTCCAGGCTCAAATTGGACGAGTTAAACTTATGGTAATACCCTACTAGTATACATAGAATGTGACACCCCCCCAATGATCATTTTTATGATTAAAAGTAGCCAGAAGAAGAAGTGGGGAATAAAAGGTTAGTAAAATAGGTACTTGTCACTTCCTGTTTTTCTGTATGCTTAACAAAACACTGTTGAAATCTTGAGAAATGCTTGCAAATCTTGTTCCCAGTATGTGCTGTCCCCAACTGCCCAACTGCAGAATGTGCTCCCTCACCCAGTTGCACGCAAATCGCCCACTCACCCCGATCCATCAATAAACTTCCCTCCCTGCCCTCTCCAGGTAAAGTATATAAGCTCTACTTAAGCTATTCTCAGGGCTATCTGCTCTATTCAAGTGAGCTCTGAGCACCAGCATGCTGGACACTCAATAAACCCTTTGCTGTTTCATGAGATAGTCTGTTGGTGGTTTCCTCCTGTGAAGCTCGCCGGACATTTACTATAATGATTGAATGTAGAAGAGAACATCCAGTCAAAAAGGGATAGTTGATAGAAATAGGAAGATAGTACGTTTAGGAAGAAGTGTGAGTATAGCATTTGGAACAAAAGTTCTTTAACAATAGGGTTTCGGTTACAGAGTGATTGTTAAAGTCAGCACATATGAAGAGTCAGTCACTATGATGAGCTGGGAAAAAATGTAGAAAAGCAGATATCAATAGAGACATTACGAAATCAGGCAAAGTATAAAGTGAGTGATAGGATTAGACATTTTCAACAGGGTTGAGTTTGAATACATAATATTAGGAAGAAAAAAATATGTAGTCACCAATAGGATTGACATTTGAGAGGATTAGGCAACCTGGACATAGATGTTTTTAGTAATCCATGTTCACTTTCCATTTAGTCCTTCGTGAAATCATAACCGTGACCATTACATTATTTGTCCAGAATACTACTGTGATAAAATGTATATGTAGATCAGGTGACATGAGTATTTCTTCCACCATTTCTGGAAGCAATATATTCAAGACGTAAAATTAGTATTGGGGTTACAAAGAGGTGCACCCTGTGTCTATGAATTTAGAGATAAAGTACGAATAGACAATACAGTGAATAAATAATATAACTTGTTCCAACTTTAAATAATGGATTGAACTGATATCTTAAAAATTACAGGAAATCTTATATTGATATACAATCATTCATTCCCACCAATTATACATCTAATGGTAATATTAGTGTTTTCGTTTATCATGAACAGTGTGTGAGTTTTGTTTCAAAAGTGATTATGGAAATCGAAAATAATATGTTTGGAAAGAAGTCTCATGAATAGACCAGTCAGGAAACCTGGAGGAATGCATATGTTGTAAAGCAGGAAGCGATTGAAATTGAATCAAAGGCCTATAAATTTGCTAATTTGTGGATGAAATATATATCCTATGATGTGCATAAACTCATGAAATAGTAATGTACCATTGTTGAATAAAAATGAACGTCAAAATACACATCATGTCCCATAGGAATCTACTGGCATTGATTTTAAACTGGGTCAGTTACTGTAGAAATATTAGGATTCTCGTGCATTATTCACCGAATTTTGTTATCTTTTTTTTTAATTTTTATATATGGTTGCTCAAAACATTACATAGTTCTTGATAAATAATATTTCACACTTTGATTTATGTGGGTTATGAACTCCCATTTTTGCCCCTTTTACAGATTGCAGAATCACATCACTTACACATCCATTCATTCATATATTGCCATACTAGTGTCTGTTGTATTCTGCTGCCTTTCCTATCCTCTACTATCCCCCTTCCCGTCCACTCTCCTCCTCTCTTCTCTCTCTACACCCTCTACAGTAATAAATTTCTCCCCCTTGTATTATTTTTCCCTTTCCCCTCACTTCCTCTTGTATGTAATTTTGTATAACCCTGAGGTTCTCCTTCCATTTCCATGCAGTTTCCATTCTCTCTCCCTTTCCCTTCCACCTCTCATCCCTGTTTAATGTTAATCTTCTTCTCATGCTCCTCGTCCCTACTCTGTTCTTAGTTACTCTCCTTATATCAAAGAAGACATTTGGCATTTGTTTTTTTAGGGATTGGCTAGCTTCACTTAGCATAATCTGTTCAAATGCCATCCATGTCCCTGCAAATTCTATGATTTTGTCATTTTTTAATGCACAGTAATACTCCATTGTGTATAAATGCCACATTTTTTATTCATTCTTCTATTGAAGGGCATCTAGGTTGGTTACACAGTCTTGCTATTGTGAATTGTGCTGCTATGAACATCGATGTAGCAGTGTCCCTGTAGCATGCTCTTTTTAGGTCTTTAGGTTTTAGACCGAGAAGGGGAATAACTGGGTCAAATGGTGGTTCCGTTCCCAGCTTTCCAAGAAATCTCCATACTGCTTTCCCATTTGGCTGCACCAATTTGAAGTCCCACCAGCAATGTACAAGTGTACCTGTTTCCCCAGATCCTCGCCAGCACTTGTTGTTGTTTGACTTCATAATGGCTGCCAAACTTACTGGAGTGAGATGGTATCTTAGGGTGGTTTTGATTCACATTTCTCTGACTGCTGGAGATGGTGAGAATTTTTTCATGTACTTGTTGATTGATTGTATGTCCTCCTCTGAGAAGTGTCTGTTCAGGTTCTTGGCCCATTTGTTGATTGGGTTATTTGTTATCTTATTGACAAATTTTTTGAGTTCTTTGTATACTCTGGATATTAGTGCTCTATCTGAAGTGTGAGGAGGAAAGATTTGTTCCAAGGATGTAGGCTCCCTATTTACCCCTCTTACTGTTTCTTCTGCTGAGAAAAAACTTTTTAGTTTGAGTAAGTCCCATGTGTTGATTCTAGTTATTAACGCTTGTGCTATGGGTGTCCTATTGAGGAATTTGGAGGCGACTCCACAGTATGTAGATCGTAGACAACTTTGTCTTCTATCAAACACCATGTCTTGATTTGATATCAAGCTCCTTGTTCCATTTTGATTTAACTTTTGTGCATGGCAAGAGAAAGGGATTCAGTTTCTTTTTGTTACATATGGATTTCCAGTTTTCCCAGCACCATTTGTTGAAGATGCTATCATTCATCCATTGCATGCTTTTAGCCCCTTTATCAAATATAAGATAGTTGTATTTTTTTGGATTGGTTTCTGTGTCCTTTATTCTTTACCATTGGTCCACCCACCTGTTTTGGTACCAGTACCATGCTATTTTTTTTAATATTGTTCTGTAGTATAGTTTGAAGTCTGGTATCGCTATACGGCCTGATTCTCACTTCCTGCTTAGTGTTGTTTTTGCTATTCTGGGTCTTTTATTTTTCCATATGAATTTCATGATTGCTTTCTCTATTTCTACAAGAACTGCCGTTGGGATTTTGAATTGCATTGCATTACACATATAGAGAACTTTTGGTAATATCGCCATTTTGATGATGTTAGTTCTGTCTATCTATGAACAGGGTACATTTTTACATCTTCTAAGATCTTCCTCTATTTTTCTCTTTAGGGTTCTGTAGTTTTCCTTGTATAAAACTTGCACCTCTTTTGTTAGGTTGATTCCCAATTATTTTTTTTTTTTAGTATATTGTGAATGGAGTGGTTGTCCTCATTTCCGTTTCAGAGGATTTGTCACTGATATTCAGGAATGTCTTTGATTTATGAGTGTTGATTTTATATCCTGCCACTTTGCTGAATTCATTTATTACCTCTATTAGTTTCTTTGTAGACCCTTTTGGGTCTGCTAGGTATAGAATCATGTCATCTGCAATAGTGATAATATAAGTTCTTCTTTTCCTATTTATATGCCTTTAATTTCTTTTGTCTGTCTAATTGCTCTGACCAGTGTTTCGAGAACTATGTTGAACAGAAGTGGTGAAAGAGGGCATCCCTGTCTTGTTCCATATTTTAGGGGGAATGCCTTCAATTTTTCTCCATTCAGAATGATGCTAGCCTGAGACTTAGCATAGATTGCTTTTACAATATTGAGGTATGTTCCTGTTATTCCTAGTTTTTCTAGAGTTTTGAACATAAAGGAATGCTGTACTTTGTCGAATGTTTTTTCTGCATCTATCGAGATGATTATATGGTTCTTATTTTTAAGTCTATTGATGTGATGAATAACATTTATTGATTTCCGTATATTGAACCAGCCTTGCATCCCACAGATGAATCCTACTTGATCATGGTGCACAATTTTTTTGATATGCTTTTGTATCTGATTTGCCAGAATTTAATTGAGGATTTTTGCCTCTAGGTTCATTAGAGATATTGGTCTGTAGTTTTCTTTCTTTGAAGTGTCTTTGTCTGGTGTAGGAATCAGAGTGATGTTGACCTCATAGAATGAATTTGGAAGAATTCCCTCTTTTTCAATTTCCTGAAATAACTTGAAAAGTATTGGTATTAGTTCCTCTTTAAATGTTTTGTAAAACTCTGCTATATACCCATCAGGTCCTGGGCTTTTCTTACTTGGTAGTGTTTTGATGGTTTTTTCTATTTCCTCAATTGATATTGGTCTGTTTAGGTTGTCTATATCCTCCTGACTCAATCTGGGCAGATCATATGACTTAAGAAATTTATCAATGCCTTCACCGTCTTCTATTTTATTAGAGTACAAAGATTCAAAATAATTTCGGATTATCTTCTGTATATCTGAAATATCTGTTATGATGTTGTCTTTTTCATCCCATATGCTAGTAATTTGAGTTCTCTCTCTTCTTGTCTTCGTTAGCATGGCTAATGTTCTGTCGATTTTTTTTATTTTTTCAAAGAACCAAATGGGTTGACGTGTCTGCCGCGCTTGCAGGCCGCTGGGCCTGTTCCGCCTGTCGGTTGCAGGTCTGCCTACCTTGCGGGAGCGGGTGGTGGCTCTGCTCTGGCCCTACTGCCATTGGGGTGTCGTGACTACCATGCTGGCAGATCGCTAGGCCTGTTCTGGGTGCGGGCAAAGGCTCTGCTCTGCCCCTACTCCAATTGGGTTGACGTGACTACCCACGCCGGTGGGCCGTTGTGCTTGTACTGGGCGCAGGAGAAAGCTCTGCTCTGCCACTACTCCAATTGGGGTGTCATGTCTACCATGGTGGCAGGCCGCTGTGCCTGTTCCGGAGGTCAGTCACAGGTCTGCTTTTGTTGCGGGCGTGGGCAGAGGCCTGCTTGGCCCCTACTACAATTTGGGTGACGTGACTACCGCACCAGCTGGTGACTGGGCCTTATCCGGGCACGGGCAGCGGCACTGCTATTTCCCTACTCCATTTGGGGTGACGTGGCTACCACGCCTGCGGGCCTGATGAATCTTCTTCTATGTTTCTAGAGAGAATTACGGAGGCATATAGGAGATATACTCCTTTCGATCCTCATGCAGAGGATCAAAAGGCATCTGTCACAATGGCCTTTATTGGGCATGCTGCCTTGGATATTTAAAGAAAGTTACAATGCTTAGATGGATTACAAGATATGACTTTGAGAGATTTAGTCAGAGAAGCCGAGAAAGTATACTATAAGAGAGAAACTGAGGAAGAGAAGGGAGCAAAAGGACGATAAAAGAAACAAAAGACAGACTAAGGAGTTGACTAAGGTCCCGGTCACAACAACAAAAGGGCCAGAAATTAAGAAACAGGGAGACAGGAAGGGATACATGGTCCCACGCCAGAGGCCACCCCTGACCTCAGATCAATGTGCCTACTGTAAAGAAAGAGGACACTGGGTTCAAGAGTGCCCTAGAAAGAGGCAGCCACGCCAGCCAGCCATTCTGACTCTTCAGCATGACTACGAAAGTCGGGGCTCAGATCCCCTCCCTGAGCTCAGCGTATCTTTTGAAGTGGAGGAGACCCCAGTAAACTTTGAAGGGGATACAGGGGCAATAAACTCAGCGCTTAAGGCCCCATTGGGCCCTCTATCAAATAAAAGGTCTCTAGTTCAAGGGGCTAATGGCAGTAAATATCGGACTTGTACAACTAAGAGGATCATGGACCTGGGGAAAGGAAAAATCCATCACTCCTTTTTAGTAATTCCAGAATGCCTGGCCGACTTTTTCTGTACGTCATGGGGATGTGAGCATACAGGGGCAGCCTGATGGAACACAAACTCCTCATCAAATTCAGTACACAGCATTGGCCATATTACCAATTAGATAACCAAAACCGATGGCCCCCAGAGGGGTCTCTAGATCCTCAAATTCTGCGTGACCATTTTTTTTTAAAGAGAGAGGCGAGAGACAGAGAGACAGAGAGAATTTTTAATATTTATTTTTTAGTTTTTGGCGGACACGACATCTTTGTTTGTATGTGGTGCTGAGGATCAAACCCGGGGCGCACGCATGCCAAGCGAGCGTGCTACAATTGAGCCACATCCCCAGCCCTGTGTGACCTTTTTAACTTCTGCAAGTGCTCAAAAGGGTGAAAGGAGATTCCCCTATGGGCAAGCCTTTTCCATCCTTCACTCATATCCTGAACTATGCTTATCCAATAGATCCTCACCTTCAGCCTTGTGCTCCAGAGTCTCTGCTGTCACTCTCACCTGAGCAACCTGATTTCTCCCCTCCAATTATTAGATCAAAAACCCAAACCTCTCCCGGTTCTCAGACCATCGCCCCCTTGCTGAGTTAGCAGGTACTCAGGTTCTCATCCATCGACTCACTCCTCTCTTCTCCTGTCCGTGCCCGCACCGGGTCCCACCAGGTCCTCTTACGAGCTAACACAAAGCTGAAACTAGCAGAGGAGAGCCCTCAGACTCCTATCAAAGATGTAATGAAAATGGCCTTTAAAGTTGCTTTGTCATCACTGAAAACAGTTTACTAAAAATTTAAAGTCCCTCACATGCATTTTGGGATACTCACTCTTGTCTTCCCCTCTGCTCTACCTGTTCTGCAGCTCAAGTTTTTGTTACTAGGAAAATACCAAACCCCTTTCCCATTATTCTTTTACATCTCTCCTTCCTTATTCTCAGATCCTCGGAGCTGCTGTCAGCCCCACCTTCCCTGTCTTCCCCTTCAGTACCAGGCCTACAGAAAATTCTTAACTGACTTTCTACAGAAGTCTTCACCATGGCTGACTTTAGGACTTTCAGCAAAAGAGTCCCTATAAAAGAGTTCAATGTAGATAACTTCCTCTTTTAGTGTTGCCTTGTTCTACTTGGCCACTGGCTAAAAAAATAAGCACTTCTATGCTAGACACCCCATTACTTGTTTTCCACAAAATATATGAACAAGGCCTCTGGCCGTGAGCTGGGGCTTTACAGAGATGGCTATATTTCTAAGATAAAGAAGTTACCATCAGGGCTCCATGGTAACAGCTGTCAGGGGCGAAAAATAAGAAAGGTAGGAAAAATCTCTTTCCCTCCCAGGTGTCCTTGAAAAGTTAACTTGCCCAGAACCGAGGAAAAAACAGAAACAACAACGGCTTTTTTGAACTTCTGCAGACTGTGAACTTCTGAGCCCCTTCCCTTACATGTTGGGTACAAAATTCTGAAACTACCTATACTTGAGTTTCAGGAGAATAATTGATTACAACAGAAGCAATGCCCTCTGAATCTGGTTGCAACCAAATAGGACGGTTTCGCTGTCTTCGTTGCTATCTTAGGTGCCTTGCCTTGTCCGTCCCTACAACAGCATAATTGTATATAATTAAAGATTGTTTATGTTTTCATGAAATGGTCAACAGATGTGATTAATTGTGTAATGGTGCAGATGTTTCCCAGAGTGCTCTATCATGATGCAGATTCATTTGAATATCAAATAGGGGGGCATACAACCCGTTTCAACTGGGAACATATATCCCTCACTTTAGCCATTCTATTCGGAATAGGAGTTGCTGCAGGGGTGGGCACAGGAACCACTGCCCTCGTCCATGGGACACAACAAATGACCCAATTAGAAGAAGCAATAGACCAAAACTAAGATATTAGATACCTCCATCAGATCTTTGCATGAATTTTTAACCTCTCGCTCTGAAGTTTTTTTACAGAACAGGTGAGTGACACAAAACACACACACACACAGAAAAAAAAATAGCAACATATATGTCAATCAAAATTCATCATAAAATATATATCATCCACAGATCCAAAAATATTCATTTTACTGAACATGGAAGCTCACCCATTGGTTGAATATTCAGTTCCAACACGGTTTAGTAGGAGTGATCTCTTCTCACAATTTGTATCTGCCAACTCATCCACCTCACAAGAATGTATGTGTGGTACCAGGTATGATTCTATATATCCATATAAAAATATATGTGCTGAATGGGCTACAGAGAAAGGGAGACAGGAATTCACAATTTGTTAACTTTAAAAACACATGGAGAACTATTTCAACAAAAAATTGACTAGATTTAACTCCTACTCTGTATCATGCAAAAGGCAAGTCCAAATATACACCATGACTCCTCTAAACTGCTTGTATTTCTATTCTGTTTGGGTTATTTTTCTCCATCTTATTAGAAATAGTATTCAGAGTCTGATAGGGTATGTGTTAGTGTCAGGGATTCAGTATTTCGAATAGAAAATAGGAAATTGAATCCAATGTGTATGCAAATATATGCTACACAAAAATCTTCCCACTCTCATCCAGAACAATGCTTTAACATTACTTTCGCCTCAAGTAAGACACAATTATAGGAGAAGAGTTAGAAAATCTGTGAATACCTATCTGGAATGGAAAATGCTCCAGATTTCACATCTTTGGTGGAGGCACAGGACTTTCTAAAAGTAAGGGACAGGGTAAACACTCCACAAACATGGAGCTCTTCTGGCCTAAGGACTTTTTGAGAATCTCACTCTGAGGTTGGGCACTTGAAATTTAGGTTGTTTTCAGGAGCTTTATCTTCTTTTGTAGTGAGAACATCAAAGGTTGGTCTCCATCACTTTGACCTGAAGGACATGGGTTCTTATTTTCCAATTAACATGAAGCAGGAGGCCTGAATCCTCTCTTTGTTGGTAAACAGTGACCACTGGTGACTAAATGTCTCCCCATGTGAACTGTGAAGCCATTTTGTCCTCCTCCACTTTTTGTGGTGTTTTTCCTGCTGCACTGAGAGTTTAGTATTTGCTTCATGAAATACAAGGAGCCCAACTGAGACACAGTGCTGGAGGGAGTTATGTCACGTGTGGTGGGTCAGGGTGTGCAGGAGAACGCACCAAACAGGCTTCTATCCCTCATAGCTTGCCCCATTGCCCCCTTGTCCATATGACCCTTATTCTGAACATTGCCCTGAAACCTCTCCATATAAAAAGATGACTTTACAAATAAGGATCTGCTGGCTGCACCATGTCAGTCACAAGCCATTTGGAATCCAATGGTAGATCCTCATGGCCCTACTAATGATGTTTTTTCACACACCTGCCCACCAGTGCTCTAGGCCCACTACTCAGCAGACTCAAACGTACTGGCATCTCTTTTCTCCAACATTTTCATGAAATCCAGTCAATCAAGGCACTGTCTGGTATACTCATGATCAGCAACAGGACATTCAAAGGTTCTCCAGTGCCACCTGGTCATGGAAATTTTAATAACTACATGGTATTCATCTAGCCATTGTTAAGGATGAAGTTGGAGGCACTGTGGGTTTCAATTCATTCAGAAACCATTAAATAATGAGGAAGCTCATTTTCAATGAAAGCTCTGGAGAACTCTCACAGGCAAGGCTTCCCAAAGAGTGGCCAAAAGGTCACATGAAGCCAGGTAAATTGAGGTCTACAATGTGAGGTCCATGTGTGTTTTGACACTCAAATATGGCTGCCAAGTCTTTCAGAATAAAATCATGTGTTATCCTGGCTGAGATTCTCAGTGCTCTGTGGAAAGCCACCCTGGGCCTAGATCTCAGTTTCCAAGGGCGACTCTCATGCGTGGCCTCCTAATATCCCAACACAATTCATGGCAATACTTCTCTGAGTTCAGTTCCAGAACGCAGTCTCTAAGGGGAATCCAACCAGAGTTCAAGCCCAGGTGGACCAAGATATTTCTTACAACCACCACACAAATGACCACAATTAAAACCAAAACACTCAAACAAGGTCCTCATCTTCTTCCATATAGTCACTCATCGTAACCTCTGGCTGAAGGTTTCCATGAATGGCTCACCCAAAGACAGTGTCCAAATAAACTCCCTTGCCCCTCATTTGCCTAAAGTCAT
Source organism: Callospermophilus lateralis (assembly GCF_048772815.1). Lineage (NCBI taxonomy): Eukaryota > Metazoa > Chordata > Mammalia > Rodentia > Sciuridae > Callospermophilus > Callospermophilus lateralis. The sequence continues at coordinate 246,927 of NW_027512985.1, read as the reverse complement.
GTTGGCCTGGACACCCTTCCTGTGAACCAGGAGTGATCAAATAAGCCTCCCGTTAATACTGCTCTGTTTCTCCAATTTGTGGCCTACTGACTTTCAATTATAGATTCTTTATGTGATTTGGAGTCATGCAAAAAAATAAGCACCTCTGCAGTGATTTGAAGAACTCATTTGACCCAAGGAATACCAATTCTCACTTGATGGAAGTCAGGAACCTAACAGAGGAAGACGAGAGACTTCATCCACAATGACTGATCTTTTGGCAATTATGGTTTTGGATGCACACATGGGATCATTCTTTAGATGCATCAGCTGCTGAGAATCAAAGTCACAGCCACCTACAAGGCCAAGAGGCTAATTCAGACACATCCCTTTCCAAAGCAATTAAGAAAGAGCCACAAGTGATGCCCATTCATTTCCATTTGAAAACTGTTTTCTTCAGGCTTCACAAAGGGGTGGCCTGAGGCAAAGACCTTCCTGATATTCAGGGCAACAGAACAATAGGTAAGCAAAAGGCCAAAAGCAGGGTATATCCACTGAGACTTTCCTGGTCACATTGATATCTGAGTTTTCTGAGATGCTGGCCATTCCCTTCAGCTATCCTGTACATGGCCATGTCACAGACCTTGGAGTTGTTACATATCTTGGACACAAAACCATGAGCCTATTCTGGAGAGTGGCCAGAATTCAGAAGAAAACAGAGACTTAGGAAGGTAGTAGGTATTGCACATCCATAAGGCAAGCCGCACTCTATTCATAAATTAGGCAGGATGCATAATGGGAAGCTTTCTACTAGACAGGACACATCCATTGTTGCATTCTCTTTTCTCATGTCTACAACCGCGGACACAGTGGGATACACAGACATAGAAACACTCATCTTGTCAAACGACTTACTAGAAACAGTTCACTTCAAATCAAACAAACCGCCTTTTGTACCTATTCTCTGAACATGAGACAAAACAACAAACCCACACTCACAAATGCACCTCCTTCCCTCAAGTAGGTCTGTGACTCTCCGGAGTTAACTCTGACTGGTGGGCCATATTATGTTCCCCCAAAATGGCGTGTCCTCTATCAGATCTGGTTTCCTTGACCAACTCTGTGAAGTTGTCAGGAAAAAGTGGCCAGCCACTACCTGCTTTCGCAGGAAAAGTATCTCTTCAGAGCTCTCCTGGTATTTGGCTATACTCACATCACGAGGTACCAAGAAAGACTGACTCTGTCCTTGGAAAATCCAATCAAGTGAGCCCACAGGGACATGGACTGGGATTGCCTCTCGGTGTCTTGGTTCTTGGATAGCAAGTTCAGAGAGTTCCATCACGAAGGAAATGAGGTATGTCACTTTCTTTGGAACTGAATGAGGCCACTGCCTTGGCAACCACTTTGTCCTAACACTTGCTTCCAAGGGTCCCATGAGATGGAGGGTGCTCCTACTTCCTGGAACACTTTCACAAGTTAGAATGGTATATCAACCATAGACACCTGGGAACAGCTCTCCACACAGGTCTGGTTTAGTCCATCTTCTCTAAAATAATTAGAGAGATGCTGATTCGGACACATCCCTTTATCCTGACCAGGTTGTTTGACTTGGAATAGGACTTTTGCTCTCTCAGGTCTTTCATACCTCCCTACAACTTCTCCAGGTATCATTTCTGCATGGACCTTTGAGGTTTTCAGCAGGTGGAAGGTCCCCTAATTCCCTGTATTTTAAGAACAACTCTGTTGCTGCTCTTCTGTAAAATGAGATTTAGGGAACAGTGTATGTTTAGGGTTAATAACAGGTTCAATTTGGGTTAGGAATCATTCTGGGCGATGAATAATGGTATTGAGAACATGCGATAATTACAAGAATATAGAGGTGAAATATCAGTATGGAAACAGAAATCTAGGTATGATTTGAAGCACAGGACCTTGTACCTTGGTAGATTTAATGTAGAAGAGAACATCCAGTCAAAATGGATAGTCGGTAGGATTAGGAAGATAGTCGGTAGGTTTAGGAAGAAGAGTGAGTATAGGATTTGGACCAAAAGTTCTTTAGCAATAGGGTTTCTGTTAGAGAATGAATGAAAATTTCAGCACATGTGAAGAGTCAGTCACAACGATGAACTGGGGAAAATAAGTAGGAAAGCAGGTATCAATAGAGACATTATGAAATCAGGCAAAGTATAAAGTGAGTTATAGGATTAGACATTTTCAACAGGGTTTAGTTTGAATATATAATCATTGGAAGAAACAAATATGTTGTCACCAATAGGATTGACATTTGAGAGCATTAGGCAATCTTCACATGGATGTTTTTAGTTATCCATGTTCACTTTCCTTTTAGACTTCGGTACAATCATAAGTGTGACCTTTACATTTTTTGTTCAGAATTTTACTGTGATAAAATATATATGTGGATCAGGTGACATGAGTATTTCTTCCACCATTTCTGGGAGCAATATTTTGAAGACATATACATTAGTGTTAGGGGTATACAGAGGTGTACCCTGTGTCTATGAATATAGAGATAATGCATGAATAGACCATCCTGTGAATAAATAATTTAACTGGTTCCACTTTAAATAATGAATTGAATTGATATCTAAAAATATATAAGAAATCTTATATTGATATATAATCATTCATTGCAACCAGTTATACATCTAATGGTAATTTTAGGATTATGGTTTATCATGAAGGGTGTTTGAGTTTTGCTTCATAAGAGATAATGAAAAATGAAAATATTGTGATTGGAAAAAGTCTTATGAAAAGACCAGTCAAGAAACATGGAGGAATACATGTATTCTGAAGCAGGAAGTGACTGATCATTAAACAAATGCCTATAAGTTTTCTAACTTGTGGATGAAATATATATCCTATGATGTGCATAAACTGAAGAAATAGTAATGTACCAGTGTTGAATAGAAATGAACGTCAAAATACACATCATGTCCCCTAGGAATCTACTTGCATTGATGTTACACTGGGTTAGTATCTGTAGAAATATTAGAGTTTGTATGCACCATTCTATGAAGTTACTTTTCAGTACTAGGAAAGAAATATGTATTTCAGGTGGATGATTATTTCTGAGTATAATCTTGTGGAAAGTTTGTTATAAATCCACATATATGAATATGAATGAATTTAGGGAGCGTATAATAAGACACATATATTTCATATTTTGAAAAATCTGGAGAGTATATATATATATATATATATATATGTATGCACGCACACGTACAGACATTAAAAAGTAGCAATATAGGAGATCCAACATGGTGGCGAACATGGAGAAATCAAGTCTCGGACCTCTTAAGCTGCGCAGGCATAGGGAGTCATAAACTGTCTAAATGCTGTTTGTTCAGAATCACTAGGCAATGCTGACCTGACATGGATCTGGTGCGAACAGTCTGGGCCCCTCAGAAAACACACAGAGCCCGGATCAGCTGTATAGAAGCTCAGATTTGCCTGCTTCTTGTGTCACAGAACTAACATTCCCTCTGAAATAACTGGTCGGCCCTTCTGAATTTACAGAGGTAAAAGGCCACTGAATTGAAATGGGGCTTTGGAGACACAGTCAGGACCCATCCGTTGCATTGGTCACCTGGCAAAAGGAATGAACGGTCACCATTTGCATGGGATACCACCATGGAAGAGAACTGACGTCATGGGCAGAGGAGATAACTTCATTGAAACCAGTACGACAGGTGTGTAATTCCCTATGCATCTCTCTCCACACAGCGGGGAAACATTAAGGGCCCCTTCCAGCTCTCATTTAAGGGGCCCTCCCAGGTCTCCCGTGAGAAAGATGGCCAGACCGAGGGAATCATGTGTGCTGTGGGACTCGTGGCATGGAATTCCCGGCTACCGCTCCCACCAGTGCTGACAACTGAGGTCTCTTACACCAGCTAATGTGGGCATGGATACCAGAGAGCAAGCAAATTCGCTGGGGGTTCCCAGCCCCAAGCTCTACAAACTTAGGGTCTGAGGGAGGCAAACAGGGAGAGAGTGGCAGGCATTGATGAAAACAGGACTACCAGGAACAGAGACCTGACGTGTAGCAAGTATTGTGGTGAGTGTCACAGTTGAGCGGAGCCTGGCTTGAGGAAACACTAGAGAAGGTCCTAGGCACTCAGGATTGGAGACCCGCCCAGTCTGGGAGGAAGAGCTGCTGCACAGTGATTGGTTCCCACCTATTGAGAGGAGAAGCCTGGCCCAGTGAGCACAGCTCCACCTACTGGAAGAGAAGTTAATTGAACTCCATGACTGCATGTATTATTATTATTATTATTTTATTTTTACTTTTTTTCATTCATTTTCATTTTTTGTTGTTGTTCTTTAACTTATTTTAATGTTTTTATTTTTTAAATTTTACTATTATTATTATTATTTTAAATTTTAATTTTCATTTTTAATTATCATTATTATTTTTAAAAAATTATTTCTTTCTTTATTTTCTATTTTTTTCTTTTGTCTTTTCATTTCTTTTCAATTTTCTTATTCCCTCATCCTTGAATTCTACCTGCCTATTCTCATTCTCTTTAGTGACTTCTTCCCATCCCTTCTAATATCTTTCCTCCCAAGCTTCAAATAAATTTATAAGAATAAGCAGTAACTCAGCATTCAAACAAACAAGAAGTAACATGAGCAGCATAAAAAAGCAAGAAAGAAAAGGAGTACAAACAATGAAGGATAACCTAAATATTCAGGAGGACCTAGAATCATCAGAAAAATGGTCATATAAAAAACTCAAGGAATACCTTAGACAGATGGAATGAAACCTTAAAGAGGATACGAGAGAGCAAATAAATACAGTGAAAGAACACATTGAAAATGAATTACATAAACAGATAAAAGAAGAAGTTAATCTTCTTTATCAGGAGATAGAGATTATAAAAATTCAAAGAATAATTCTAGAAATGAAGAAAATGATAAACCAAATTAAAAACTCAATTGAGAGTATCACTAACAGAGGGGAGCAAGTAGAAGACAGAATGTCACATAATGAAGACAAAATATATCATCTTGAAAAGAGTCTAGCCAACACAGAAAGGCTGGTAAAAAATCACGAGAAAAACATCCAAGAGATATGGGATAACACAAAAAAACCAAACTTATGAGTCATCTGGATAGAGGAAGGTACAGAGATTCAAACCATGGGAATGAGTAACCTGTTGAATGAAATAATTACAGAAAATTTTCCAGAAATAAAAAAGGAAACGGATATACAAATTGAAGATGCTTACAGGACACAGAGCACACAAAATCACAGTAGACCAACGCCAAGACACATTGTTATGAAGATATCCAATATACAGAACAAAGAGAAAACATTAAAAGCTTCAAGAGAAAGGAGGAAGATTACATTCAGGGGTAAACCAATATGGTTAACAACCTATTTTTCATCACAGACACTGAAAGTGAGAGGATCCTGGAACAACGTATTTCAAACATTGAAAGACAATTGATGCCAAACAAGAATTCTGTATCCAGCAAAATTCAGCTTCAGGTACGACAATGAAATAAAAATCTTTCATGATAAAGAAAAGCTAAAATAATTTGCAGCAAGAAAACCACCATTGCAAAGTGTCTTGAGCAAAACACTACACGAGGAAGAAATGAAAAACAACAACCAAAACCATCAGTGGGAAGTACCTCAGTAATGACAGAGGGCGGGGGAAAAGCTAATCATGGAGAAACAAAGTAATTTAAAAAAACGATAAATATTCAAACATGGATGGCAGTAGAAACCATATATCAATAGTAGCTCTAAACACTAATGGCTTAAACTCTCCAATAAAGCAACATAGGCTTGTAACTTGGATTCAAAAAACAAATCCAACAATATGTTGCCTCCAGGAGACATATCTGAATGGAAAAGACATACACAGGCTGAAGGTGAAAGGTTGGGAAAAAATATACCATGCACACGGTCCTCATAAGCAAGCAGGGGTGGCCATCCTCAAATCGAATTAAATCGACTTCATGACTAATTTAATCAAAAGGGATAATGAAGGAAATTATATACTGTTAAAAGGAACCATTCACCAACAAGACATAAAAATTATCAATATTTACGCACCATTAAATGGTGCTGCAACGTTCATAAAACAAATTCTCCTCAAGTTCAAGAATCAAATAGACCACAACACAATAATTATGGGTGACTTCAACACACCTCTCTCACCATTGGACAGATCCTCCAAATAAAAGTTGAATAAAGAAACTATAGTACTCAATATCACAATCAATAACCTAGACTTAACTGACATATATAAAATATATCAACCATCATCAAGTGGATATACTTTTTTTTTAAGCAGCACATGGATCCTTCTCAAAAATAGACCATATATTATGCCATAGAGCAACCCTCAATAAATATAAAGTGGTGGACATAATACCATGAATTTTATCTGATTATAATGGAATGAAACTGGAAACCAATGAAAAAGAAGGAAGGAAAAATCCTACATCACATTGAAAATGAACAACATTTTACTGAATGATTAATGTGTTACAGAAGACATAAATGAGAAAATCAAAAAATTCTTCGAGATAAATGAAAATACAGACACAACATATCGGAATCTATGGGACACAATGAAAGGAGTTTTAAGAGGGAAATTCACCACCTTGACGTCATTCCTCAAAAATAGGAAAGAACAACAAATAAATGAGCTCACACTTCATCTCAAAGCCCTAGAAAAGGAAGAGCAAAACAACAGCAAATGTAGCAGAAGGCAAGAAATAACTAAAATCAGAGCGGAAAACAACAAAATTGAAACAAAAGAAACTATTGAAAAAATTACAAAACTAAAGCTTGGTTCTGCGAAAAATAAATAAGAACAATAGACCCTTAGCATCCCTTTATGTTCAAAACATTAGAAAAATTAGAGATAACAGGAACTTACCTCGACATTGTAAAAGCTATCTATGTTAAGCCTCAGGCTAGCATTATTCTGAATGGAGAAAAATTGAAGCATTCCCTCTAAAATCTGGAACAAGACAGAGATGTCCTCTACCACCACTTCTATTCAATATAGTTCTCGAAACACTGGCCAGAGCAATTAGACAGATGAAAGAAATTAAAGGCATGAAAATAGGAAAAGAATAACTTAAAATATCACTACTTGCAGCTGACATAATTCTATATATAGAAGACCCAAAAGGGTCTACAAAAAAAAACTACTAGAACTAAGAAATGATTTCAGCAATGTGGCAGGATATAAAATCAACATTCATAAGTCAAAGGCATTTCTGTATATCAGTGACAAAACTTCTGAAACGGAAATGAGAAAAAAAACACTCCATTCACAATATCCTCAAAAAATAAAAATAAAATCCTTGGGAATCAACCTAACAAAAGAGGTGAAAGATTTATACAATGCAAACTACAGAACCCTAAAAAAAGAAGTAGAATAAGATCTTAGAAGATGGAAAAATATACACTGTTCATGGATTAGGAGAACTAACATCATCAAAATGGTGATATTCCCAAAAGTTCTCTATAGGTTTAATGCAATGCCAATCAAAATCCTAACGGCATTTCTTGTAGAAATAGAGAAAGCAATCATAAAATTCATTTGGAAAAATAAAATATCCAGAATATCAAAAGCAATTCTAACCAGGAAGTGTGAATCAGGCGGTAAAGCGATACCAGATTTCAAACTAAATTTCAGAGCAATAGTAACAATGACAGCATGGTACTGGTACCAAAACAGGCGGGTGGACCAAAGGTACAGAATGGAGGACACAGAGATTAATCCACAATGCTACAACAATCTTCTATTTGATAAAGGAGCTAAAAGCATCAATGGAGGAAGGATAGCATCTTCAACAAATGGTTCTGGGAAAACTGGAAATCCATATGTAACAAAATGAAACTGAATCCCTTTCTCTTGCATGCACAAAAGTTCACTCAAAATGGATCAAGGACCTTGATATCAAATCAGAGACATGGCGTCTGATAGAAGAAAAAGTTGGCTATGATCTACATACTGTGGGGTCGGGCTTCAAATTCCTCAATAGGACATCCATAGCACAAGAGTTAATAACTAGAATCAACACATGGGACTTACTCAAAGTAAAAAGTTGTTTCTCAGCAAAACAAACAATAAGAGAGGTAAATAGGGAGCCTAAATTCTGGGAACAAATCTTTACTCCTCACACTTCAGATAGAGCCCTAATATCCAGAGTATACAAAGAACTCAAAAAATTAAACAATAAGATAACAAATAACCCAATCAACAAATGGGCCGAGGACCTCAACAGACATCTCAGATGAGGACATATAATCAACAAGTACATGAAAAAATGCTCACCATCTCCAGTAGTCAGAGAAAGGTGAATCAAAACCACCCTAAGATACCATCTCACTCCAGTAAGATTGGCAGCCATTATGAAGTCAAACAACAAGTGTTAGTGAGAATGTGGGGAAACAGGTACACTTGTACATTGCTGGTGGGACTGCAAATTGGTGCATCCAATTTGGAAAGCAGTATGGAGATTTCTTGGAAAGCTGGGAATGAAACCACCAGTTGACCCAGCTATTCCCCTTCTCGGTCAATTCCCTAAAGACCTAAAAAGAGCATGCTGCAGGGACACTGCTACATCGATGTACATAGCAGCACAATTCACAATAGCAAGACTGTGAAACCAACCTATATGCCCTTCAATAGATGAATGGATAAAAAAAATGTGGCATTTATACAGAAAGGAGTATTGCTCTGCATTAAAAAATGACAAAAAATCATAGATTTGCAGGGAAATGGATGGCGCTAGAGCAGATTATGCTAAATGAAGCTACCCAATCCCTTAAAAACAAATGCCAAATGTCTTCTTTGATATATGGAGATTAACTAAGAACAGAATAGGTATGAAGAGGATGAGAAGAAGATTAACATTAAAACAGGGATGAGAGGTGGGAGGGAAAGGGAGAGAGAAGGGATATTGCATGGAAATGGAAGGAGACCCTCAGGGTTATACAAAATTACATACAAGAGGAAGAGAGAAGAAAGGGAAAAATAATACATGGGGAGAAATTTATTAAGGTAGAGGGGGTTGAGAGAGAAGATGGTGGGAGAGGGGAGGGGAGGGGGGATAGTAGAGGATAGGTAAGGCAGCAGAATACAACAGAATACAACAGACACTAGTATGGCAATATGTGAATCAATGCATGTGTAACTGATGTGATTCTGCAATCTGTATACGGGGTACAAATGGGAGTTCATAACCCACTTGAATCAAAGTGACAAATATGATGTATCAAGAACTATGTAATGTTTTGAACAAGCATAAATAAAAATTTAAAAAAAAAAGAAAACTAACTTCGGTGAATGATGCACGCGAATCCTAATATTTGTACAGTAACTGACCCAGTTTAACATCAATGCAAGTAGATTCCTATGGTACATGATGTGTATTTTGACGTTCATTTTTATTCAACACTGGTACATACTATTTCATCAGTTTATGCACATCACAGGATATATATTTCATCCACAATTTAGCAAATTTATAGGCATTTGTTTCACTTTCAATCACTTCCTGCTTCAGAACACATGGATTCCTCCATATTTCTTGATTGGTAATTTCATGAGACTTCTTTCCAAACACATTATTTTCGATCCATAATCACTTTTGAAGCAAAACTCACACACACTTCATGATAAAAAATAACCCTAAGATTACAATTAGATATATAACTTGTTGGAATTAATGATTGTATGTCAATATATGATTTCTTATATATTTTCAGATAACAATTCAATCCATTATTTAAAGTGTAACCAGTTATATTATTTATTTACAGTATGTTCTATTCATGCATTATCTCTATATTCATAGACACAGGGTACACCACTTTGTACCCCCAATACTAATTTATATTGCTCACAGAAATGGTGTAAAAAATACTCATGTCACATGATCTACATATATATTTTATCACAATAATTTTCTGGGCACAAAATGCAAAGGTCACACTTATGATTGTACCAAATCCTAAATGGAAGTTGAATATGGATTACTAAAAACTTCCATTTCCAGTTTGCCTAATGCTTTCAAATGTCATTTCTATTGGTGACTACATATTTGTTTCTTCCTAAAATTATGTATTCAATCTCGATCCTGTTGAAAATGTCTAAACCTATCACTCACTTTACAATTGCCTGATTTTGTAATGTCTCTATTGATATCTTCTTTCCTATATTTTCCGCAGTTCATCATTGGGACTGACTCTTCGCATGTGCTGACATTTACATTCACTGTATAAATGAAACCCTATTGCTAAAGAACACTTGATCCAAATTTTATACTCACTCTTCTTCCTAAACCTACCGACTCTCTTCCTTATCCTACCCACTATCCCAATTTGAGTGGATGTTCTCTTCTACAATCAATCTTCCAAAGTACAAGGTCCTATGCCATTGATTATCAATTTATCTGAGACAACCGTGCAGAACATAATTAAAAGCTAAGTATCCCAATCAAGGGCCTCATTCCCTTCTGGGCTACAAATCTTACCTAGATTTCTGTTTTCATACTTATATTTCACCTCTATAGTTTTATAAATATCACAGGTTCCCAATACCATTATTCATCCATCAGAATGATTCCGAACCCAAATTGAACATGTTATTAAAACCCTAACCATACACTGTTCTCTCAATCTAACTTTACAAAAGAGAAGGGACAGGGTTCGTCTTGCAATACAGCAATGTAGGGGATCTGCCACCTACTGAGAACCTCAAAGGTCCATGCATATTTGATCCCTGGAGAAGATGTAGGCAGCTATGAAAGACCTGAAAGACCAAAAGTCATCTTCTATGGCAAACAACCTGTTCAGGATGAAGGGTTGTGTCTGAGTAAGCCTCTCTCTTCTTAATGTAGAGAAGATGGACCAAACCAGGCCTATGAGGAGAGCTGTTCCCGCAAACTGGTGTGGCCAATTTGGAAAGCAGTATGGAGATTCCTGGGAAAGCTTGGAATGGAACCACAATTTGACCCAGCTATTGCCCTTCTCGGACTATTTCCTGAAGACCTTAAAATAGTGTATACCTCTGGGATACTGCCACATCGATGTTCTTAGCAGTACAATTCACAATTGCTGCAATGTGGGCCCAACCTAGATGCCCTTCAATAGATGAATGGATAACAAAAATGTGGCATTTATACACCATGGAGTATTACGCAGCACTAAAATATGACAAAATCATGGAATTTTAAGGGAAATGGATGGTAATAGAGCAGATTATGCTTAGTGAAACTAGCCAATCCCTAAAAAACAAATACCAAATGTCTTCATGGATATAATGAGAGCAACTAAGAACAGAGCAGGGAGGAAGAGCAGGAAGAAAAGATTTACATTAACAGAGACATGAGGTGGGAGGGAAAGGGAGAGAAAAGGGAAATTGCATGTTAATGGAGGGAGACCCTCATTGTTATACAAAATTACATATAACAGGTTGTGAAGGGAATGGGAAAATAAACAAGCAGAAAAAATAATTACAGTAGATGGGGTAGAGAGAGAAGATGGGAGGGGAAAAGAGGGGGATCATAGAGTATAGGAAAGGTAGCAGAATGCAACAGTAACTAATAGGGCATTATGTAAAAATGTGGATATGTAACCAATGTGATTCTGCAAACTTTATTTGGGGTAAAAATGCCAGTTCATAACCCACTTGAATCTAATGTATGAAATATGATATGTCAAGAGCTTTGTAACGTTTTGAACAACCAAAAAAAGAAAAAAAAGTAGCCATGTATATGCCAATCGAAATTCATCATGATATATATATATATATAATCCACAGATGCAAAAATATTCATTTTACTGAACATGGATTTATGTATAATGTTATTGAACTAGGAAGCTCACCCATAGGTTGAATTTTCAGTTCAAACAGCGTTTAGGAGTAGTGATCTCTTCTCACAATTTGTATCTGCCAATTCAGCCACCTCACAAGTATGTACGTGTGATACCAGGTAGGATTCTCTATGTGCATATAAAAATACGTGTGCTACAGAGAAAGGGAGACAGGATTCCATATTTGTTAACTTTAAAAACACATGTAGAATTATTTCAACAAAAAATTGACTAGATTTATAGCTCCTATACTATATAATGCAAAAGGCAATTCCAACTACACACCATGCCTCCTCTGAACGGCTTGTATTTCTATTCTGCTTGGGTTATGTTTCACCATCATATTAGGATTATTAGTCAGAGTCTAGTAGGGTATGGGTTAGTGTCAGGAATTCAGTATTTCAAATGGAAAATTGGAAAATGAATCCAATGTGTATGCAAATATGTGATATACAATAATCTTCCCACTCTCATCCAGAACAATGCTTTGACATTACCTTTGCCCCAAGTAAGACACAATTAGAGGATAAGAGTTAGAAATTCTGTGAATACTTATCTGGAATGGAAAATCATCAGGAGTTCACAACCTTGGAGGTGGTAGAGGAGTTTCCAAAAGGAAGGGACAGGGGTGATCACTCAACCTGATCTTTCATTAATATTGGGAGCCATCTTGCCTTAAAGCCATGGAAAGATAATTTTTGCTTTACTATAAATTACTGCAAATTCTGAACCTGCTTGGAATGCCTGCCCATGCCTTGAACTCACCCATGCAGGTCTTACTGACCAGATCACAGCCCTCTCTGAAACCTTACTGACACCTCATAAATATTGGCCTTCCCTGGCCAGACAACGACCCTCTCTGAGGCTCTAATGGTCCTCATAATTTCTGATGCTGGGGCCAGCAAATAAAAAATGTTAACTACAGTTAGTGTGATGCTTGTCAAAGTTCTGTTTTCTGATACTCCCTTTTTGTGTAACTTTTTGGGCTATAAAGCTGGGGTTTAGGAAAGGTGGGGATGCTGTCTTTTTCCCGCCGTTTTGAGAAGGAGAGTCAGCCTAGCCGGTTGAACTAATAAGCTTGCCTTAATTTGATTTTAATTGGAGTCAGTGGTCTTTTCTTGCATCCTGGTCTAACATTTTGGAGTTCCCCAGCGAGATGACGTGACCAGATCACAAGACCAGACTGCTGGAAATTCTGACGCTGGCCTTTCCTCCAGGGCTCAGTGCTGGAGAGCCAAGTTCCAAAGCCTTGGAGTGAGCCTTCGGTCCAGGGAGCACTGCAGTGAACCATCACACTAAAACTATTAGCAAGCACCTGGTGGAGGAGGCCTCCATTGGTAGGTGGTGCCTTTATAACATCTGATATCTGGTTAAGGGAGATGTCTTCTGATTACAGAGAGGTGGCCTGGGGAGGCTCACATGTACTCCTGTCCAGGACAGTAACAAGAAATGTTCTGTCCTCTGTTCTGTTCTGTATGGAATTTCTCTGAAAGGGTAGAAAGGTGCAGCCGGGCACGCAGGAGCTCCTACCCCGGAGCTTCAGCAAGACATTTCATTGCTCCTCAGTTTTTCTGTATTTTCACCAGGTTTCTGTTTCTTTGTGTTTTGTTTTGTGTTCTATATGTTTTTTGTTTGTTTGTTTTTGTGCATTTTGTTGTTTGATTTTTATGGTAAAAACTTAAGGATATTGGACGTAAAAATGGGTAATAAAGCAAGTAAGCCTGACACCCTTTGGACTGTGTTCTAAAAAACTGTGATGAAGTTTACCCCCCTTTGTTAAGCAGGATGAGAAAAGCCCCTAGCTGGCAGCCTGGAACTCACCCACTGCAGAGGGCAATGCCTGCTGGCCACCAAGGAACAGAGTATCTCCCAGGTTAACAATGGAAACTCCTTTAAAACCCCTTGTTGCTCCAGTTCAAGAGAGTCACAACCTTTGGGCAGAGTCCCCTGTGTTTCTGCTTTGTTAGCAAAGCAGCAAACCTCCCTTTTTATTTTTCTCAAACCTTGTCCTCATTATTAAATAGGTATTAATTCGCTTCAAGGTCAGAAACCGAAATTTAAGTTACAAATTTTGATAACCCCCCGACCCTGGAACTTTTTGAGAGCTGACTACTGAAATGTTAGGAGATGGAGAGAGATTGGGGTGGAACCAAACCAGAGGAGCTAGTCCCATAAGTAAAAGGAGGGACTGAGGGACTCCCAGCATCTACCAAAGCCCTGCTGCTTCAAGGAATTCCTTCCTTCGTTCCCTGCACTGTAAGGATTATGCCACCTTTGTCTTCTTAAAAAAAAGAAAAAGAAAAAGGGGACACTAAATGCAGTAAAGTCACCATGGAAACCCTTGATATTACAATTCAGGTTGCCCTCTGTGGAAACATCTGATCCCCTTGTGAGGACATCTATCCTGCCACTGGTGTAGGAAATTTTTCTCTTATCTGCTCTGTTTTTAAGGCTTCTGTCTGTCAGCCATATTCTGGAGCTCCTTTCTGTCTGTCTTGTGTCTTTGTTTCTGGCCCTTTAAGACATGTGCAATAATGTGCTGATATTATAAATTGTTTCTTGGGAATGATATTAGTTCAATGTGTGTCTAAATGATGATGTTTTATTGTAACAATCTGGTATCTGGATGGGTTTTTGTAGCATTGCTCAATCTTGCAGTTAAAAGTCGGGTTTAGGTAATTGTTTAGTTTATGATTTCAGATAATTCATGCCAGATAACTTAAATACTTAGGATGGAAAACTAAAGCACTCTACTTCCATGTTGGCAAGTAACTTCCCAAACATTCAGTTTTATTTGTCACTAATTTTTAATTGGGTAGACTGAGAAAATATCACAGTGTGTACCAGTGCATTAATTTGGACAAGGATAGTAAATCATAGTATGGTATCTGTTGACAAAACAAGATGTAAAGATATAAAATTTTGTGAATATCATCTTAAAATTGTATCATAATTTTCAACATCCGAACCTCAAAATTATGGTTAAAATGCCTTAGGCATGAGGTGTCTGCTCAGAATAGCAGTTTTTCCCTGCTCCTTTCAGACCTCAGCCAGGACTTTTGTTGAAATGCAAATGAAAGAAGCCTGCAAGCTCAGTAGGAGACTGATCTGAGGCCTAAGGCAGGAAAAAAGGTAAATTGTATGGTATTTATTAATTACTGGGCAGTCACTTTTTTCTAGGACTCTTATTTTTTTCCTTAGATTCTGTATTCTTTTTTTGAGCTCATGAATTTGATCCTACAGACCTAGATTAATGTTTTTCTGATCAGCTCTATCTTTGACCAACAGTGGAGTTTTTGAAACATTGCAATGGAGATTTCAACTGCAAAAAGCTACAAGGCCTTTACTATTATTATGTGTGCACACTTTTGTTATGTGTTGTATGTCTATATATACATATATCCCTATATCATATATATGTTATACAAATTAACACATATAAGGAGCACTCATAAAAAAAGCACTCATAAAAACAAATTTTAAAACGTGGATCCAAAGATCTTTAATTCAAGTGATTTAATTGGTACAATTTAAATTGGATAAACAGATAAAAATAAATGTCTTTAAATTTAACCTTACAAGTTTTTCTAGGTATTCAAAAATCTAATAAAATATTAATGCCGACAAAAGGTCTAATATGCCTTGGTTCTAGGACTTTTTCTTCAACAAAAAATGGTACACTGTTCAATACATTTGTCTAATATTTTGATAAATAAGTAAAGTAAATTTGATATGGGATTACTCATTCATGAGTACTTTTGTTAGATATCTGATTGATTTACTAAGGTCTGTATAAGTTTGTCCTAAAGTCTGTATAAGATTGTAAAAATCAGTCATGTGTTAAAGAGACAAAAATTTCTTAAAACATAAGTTTACCCATAACATTGTGGTTATTAAGTTTTATTTTTCTAGAGCAAGCAACCATAAAAATTAAACAACTGATTAAATAAGAACTGTTATTTTAGAGCACTGTACTGCCATTTCTTTAAAAGCTAATCTTGGTTAATGTAGAAAAATCAATGCAATTGTGATGCTATTAATGTGCTCATATCTTCCAGGTATACAAGTCTGTAAGGTAGAAACTTTAAAAGAGAATTATATCAAGCTGGTGTTCTGAAGTTGTATGGTAAAAAAAAAAAAAAATATATATATATATATATATATATATATATATATATATATATATATATATATATATATATATATTGGGATTTATTTACCTGTTGTCAATAAGATATGTAAACTTTTATCTTACTTTTTATATTGGGGAACAATTTAAATGTATTTTAAGTTAATGAGAGCCTAATCTATGTAAAGGTTAAAAACTTTCAGCCTTTTTTTAATTCATGTTTTAAATGCTATATCATATGGTGTTAGCTAATGTTCATGTGACCTCAAACAATTTATGTAGACTTTGTAAAATGATATTTAAAAAACAAAGATTAGCTTTAGAATTAAAACACTTAAGATTAATAAAGAGCCCTTCCTTACCTGAGATAAGGCTCTGTGTCCCATTTTATTATGTGAGAATGACTACGAAAGCAGTAGGTCAGATGTTATTTCATTTAAAGATATTTTCAAAAGTTTTTTTTTTCCTGTCAATATTACTAGCATCTCAAACAGAGGATATAATGTATAACTCAGCCAAAAATTATAGGGTAGCTATTACACGAACTAAGTTTGTTTACTGTTGTTAATTTTATTTTGTAATTTCCTTATGGGTGATATAAAGATTCCCTGTTAGTGTTTTACAGAAGTGTTGCTTTAAGAACACAACATTGGTTAATTTAAGATAATTAGCCATCACCTACAAGACAGACAGAATAATACAGATCCCAAATAATAAAAAGATAAATAATTTTAAATTATAGACATTAAAGCCCAGTACTCTTAATATAAGTCTGTTAAAATTTATTTGATGGATGTTTAAGATTAGGATTTAAAATTAAAGTTATATGAAAAGGGACAAGAAAACCAATATTTGGCTCTTGCCCTCTGAGTCAGTCTGTATCCAGGGAACAGCGGACTTCTCTAAAGAGCTTTGCAACTCTGAACCACATAACTTCCTGATCAGGGAGATTAATGAGACCACTGGAGAACAGAAAGCCAATCAGTGCATTTGCTACGAAGAGGAGAGTCATCAGAGAAGGGAGACATCCCTGATGCTTCCGAGGGAAGCCACATGGTCAAACAAGACCTGGACCCACGTAGCGCAAATGGCACTAGCAGAACTGAGAAGCTGCTCTCAAGTTTCCCCAGGAATGACTCCCATAAAAGCTCAGCTGACTGTTCACAATAGATAGAAACAAAAGTCAGTTTGACTGCTTCATCTTAAACACTTAGAAAAGACAGTTAAAAACAAATTACAGCCATTCCTGGGCATTTTATATAATAATAGTAATAATAATATTTTAAGGTATACACTTTATGTTAGCCTCGCAAAATAAGTAAGACTGGAGGCTACAAAGAAGGATTCTCAGACAGGAATGCCTGATAACTATAAAAAGAGACTATCAAGATTATCTGCCAGAGGCAGAAGTTTTTAGTTTAAGGCCTACAGATATTCTTAACCTAAACACATAGGCTTGGTATTTGTTAGTATGATTATCCAGCAATGAGTAATAGAATTAAAGGTTTCTCTATTAGACACAGAGGTCATACTAGTAAAAGTATTTTGCAAGATCAGATGACATTAAATTATTAAACTGAATCTTATGGGGAGGGACAAATGTAACACTAAAAGTTAAATATTAAGTTGACAGTCCTGATAACTGGGGATATTAAAGACTGGTGAGGGAACTTCTATACAGTGACATGTTCCAGCTGCTACAACATTTATTAAGTACTCATGTTTTTTTGTTTCTCTCATAGAAGAACCCATCCCCAGATGGCTTTACTACCTGTTCTTCCCCATCCAGACTTCAAACCTAACTGACTTCTAAAAGGCAACTAATGTCCCTCAGGCGGTGCCCCCTCACATCACCCTCTCTCAGCTCAGAAGAAGTCTAAATGAGTGACGCCTCTCTTCTTACAACAATGGAGACAAAAATAAATAGAATATCAATATAAGTAATTAATTAAGTCAGGTAAAATCAGGGATACCTGTTTCTGGGTGATTTCAAAAAATCGGGAGACTGTTACCTGAGGCATTAAAATTCCCACAGTGCTCTTCCTACCCAATCAAATATATGAAAGGAACACATTAGAAAAGGGGGGAATGATTGACCCAACCTGATCTTTTATTAAAATTGGGAGCCATCTTGCCACAAAGCCATGAAAAGATAATTTTGGCTTAACTATAAATTACACCAAATTCTGAACCTGCTTGGAATGCCTGCCCGTGCCTTGAACTCACCCATGCCTGGCTCTCTGACCAGATAACAGCCCTCTCTGAAACTTTGTTGACACCTCATAAATATTGCCCTTCCTTGGCCAGACGACACTCTCTGAGGCTCTAATGGTCCTCATAAATTCTGATGTTGGAGCCAGCAAATAAAAATGTAAACTACCATTAGTGTGATGCTTGTCAGAATTCTGTTATTTGTAACCCCACTTTTGTGTAACTTTCTGGGCTATAAAGCTGGGCAGCTCTCCTGTTCCCGACGTTTTGGGAGGGAGAGGCAGCCAGGGTGGTGGAGATAATAAGCTTGCTTTAATCTGATTTTAATTGGAGTCAGTGGTCTTTTCTTGCAACCTGGTCTAAAAGGTAAACACTACACAAACCTGGAGCTCTGCCGGACTAAAGACTTCTTGAGAAACTGCCTTTGACGATGGGCACTCGACATATATGTTGTTGTCAGAAGCTTTAGCTTCCATTCAAATGAGACCATCAAAGCTGGGTCTACATCTATGAGACCTGGAGGACATTGTTTCAATTTTTTCAGAGAACATGAGGCAGCAGTGCTGACTTCTCTCTGTAGGTAAACTGTGGCCACTGAAAGCTAAGTGTCTCTGCATGTGGACTGTGAAGCCATTTGGTCATCCTCCACTTTTCATGGTGTTTCTTTCTACTGCACTGGGAGTTTGGTATTTGCTTCATGAATTGCAATGAGTTAAACTGGGACACAGTGCTGGAGGGAGTCCTGTCACGTGTGGTGGGTCAGGGTCTGCAGGAGAATGCACCAACCAGGCTTCTATCCCACATAGCTTGTCCCTTTGCCCATAGCAACCTGATTCTGAACATTGCCCTGAAACGTCTCCTTATAACAAAATGCCTTTTATGGAGAGGTTTCAGACATATAAGTGATTCCTGACTGTAACATATCAGCCACAAGTCATTTGGAAGTCAATGCCAGAATCACATGTCCCGACCACAGATGTTTTATCACACAACTGCACACAACAGCTCTTGACCCACTACTCAGCAGGCCCCAACTTACTGGCATCGCTGTTCTACACCATTTTCATAAAATCCAGTCAATCAAGGCACTGTCTGGTACACTCAGGATCAGAAACTGTACATCCAAAGGTTCTCCAGTGGCAGGTGGCCATGGGAAGTTCAAAAATTTCATGGTATTTATCTAGCCATTTTCAAAGATGAAGTTGGAGAAACTGTGGGTTTCAATTCATTAAGGAACCATTAAATTTAGAGGAAGCACATTTCAATGAATAATCTAGAGAACTCTCACAGGCAAGGGTTCCCAAAGACTGACCAAAAGGTCACATGAAGCCAGCCCCATTGAGGTCTACAATGTAAGGTCCATGTGTGTTTTGACTCCCAACTATGGCTTCCAAGTCTTTCAGAATAAAATCATGTGATATCCTGGCTGAGATTCCCAGTGCTCTGTGGAAAGCCACTCTGGGCTTAGATCTCAGTGTCCAAGGGCGACTCTCATGTGTGGCCTCCTAAAATCCCAACACAATTCATGGCAATACTTCTCTGAAGTCAGTTCCATAACGCATTCTCTAAGAGGAATCATACCAGAGTTCAAGCCCAGGTGGACCCAGGCATCTCTTACAACCACCACACAAATGACCACAATTAAAACTAAAACACTCCCACATGCTCCTCATCTTCTTCCACATAGACACTCATCATAAACTCTGGCTGGAGGTTTCCATGAAGGGCACAGCCCAATACACTGTTCAAAATAAGCACCCTTGCCCCTCATTTGCCTAAAGTCAGGGTGGCCTGGATACCCTTGCTGTGAACCAAGAGTGATCAAATAGGCCTGCCCTATATCTGATCTGCTTCTCCAATTTGAGGCCTAATGACTGTCTGGTATAGATTCTTTATGTGAATTGGTGTCATAGAAAACCCAAGCCCCTATCGACTAGCCTCTGCAGGGATTTGAAGAACTGATTTGACCCAAATGATCCCTATTCTCACTTGATTTAGCTCAGGAAGCTTACAGAAGAAAGTGAGAGACTTCATCCACAATGACTGCTCTTTCGGCCATTTTGGTTTTGGATGCACACTTGGAAACTTTTTTTAGATCCATCAGGTGCTGAGAATCTAAGCCACTGCCACCACACGAGGCCAAGTGGCTGTTCCAGACACATCCCTTTCCAAAGCAATTAAGCAAAGAGCCACAGGTGATGCCCATTCATTTCCATTTGAAAACTGTTTTCTTCAGGCTTCACAAAGGGGTGGCCTGAGGCAAAGACCTTCCTGACATTCAGGGTAATAGAAACATAAGTAGGCAAATGGCCCAAAGCATGGTTTCTCCACTGAGACTTTACTGGTCACACTGATATCTGAGTTTTCTGAGATGCTCCCATTCCCTTCAGCTATCCAGTACATGGCCATGTAACAGAGCTTGGGCGTGGTACATATCTTGGAAACAAAACCATGAGGATACTCTGGAGAGTGGCCAGTATTCAGAAAGAAAAGAGAAACTTAGGAAGATAGTAGCTGTTCACCATCCATTAGGCAAGCCGCACTCCATTCTTAAATTGGGTGGGAAGAATGCTGGGAAGCTTTATACTAGACAGGACACAACCATTGATGCATTCGCATTTCAAATGTCTACAACCACGGATACAGTGGGATACACAGACATAGAAACACTCGTGTTGTCAAACGACTTTCTAGAAACTTTCCAGTCCAAACATACAAACTGCCATTCCTACCTATTCTCATAACATGAGACAAAACCAGAAACTCACACTGACACCCACAACAGCACCTCCTTCCCCCAAGTATGACTGTGACTATCCTGAGTGTCCTCTGACTGGTGGGCCATACTATGTTCCCACGAAATGGCCTGTCCTATCTCAGATCTGGTCTTCTTTGCAAACTTTTTGAAGTTGTCAGGAGCCATGGTTGAGCCACTACCTGCTTTCTCAGAAAAAGCCGCTCTTCAGAGCTCTCCTGAAATTTGAGCATCATCTCATAAGTAGGTATCAAGAAACAATGACTCTGTCTTTGGTAAATTCAAACAATTGAGACCACTGGGACTGAAACTAAGACTTGCTCTGGGTGCATGGCTTCCTGGATCCCATGTTCAGAGAGTTCCATCACCAAGGAAGTGTGGTAGGTCACTTCCTTCAGGAACTGAATGAGGTCACTGCCATGGAAAACCACTTTGTCCTAACAGTTGCTTCCAATCGTCCCATGAGATGGAGGCTGCCCCTACTTCCTGTGACACTTTCACAAGTTAGAATGGTATATCAACCATAGGCATCTGGGAACAGCTCTGTACACAGGCCTGGTTTGGTCCATTTAATCTACATTAAGAAGAGAGAGGCTGATTCAGACACATTCCTTCATTCTGACCAGGTTGTTTGACATGGAAGTTGACATGGATTTGACTTTTGCTCTCTCAGGTCCTTCATAGGTAAAAAGGTCGGTCAAAAGTCGGAGGAAAAGACCACCAAGAGACTGTCTCATGCCACAGCAAAGGGTTTATTGGGCGTCCAGCATGCTGCGGCTCAGAGCTATCTTCAGAGGAGCAAAGAACAAAGAGCCCCAAGAACAACTTGAGCAGAGTTTATTTACATTCTTTAGAGAGGGCAGGGACTTTGCATACATCATAGCCTCCTTTAGCAAATCAACATACCACGGGAAAATCAAATAACAACCCAAAAACATGATTAGCATATTCATTGGCAGGAAGAGGTCGGACAGGGGGTGATTGGTTAGCCCTGAGAAGGGGTATACGTTTAAACTGATTGGTTGAAGCCCTGAGATGTATACGTGATGAGCTGCACGGTTTCTGGGAAGGGGTTGTTTAGTAACTAGGTGGTCAGGGAAGATTTCAACACACATCTAATTGGCAGTTTCGGGAATTGTCTTAACAGCCACAGGAATTTCAGGGTCTGAGTGCAGCTTGGAAACTTTACAAAACCTGGTTCTTTAAGTTTCAATTTTAATTTCTTTTATTCTTTCATTTCCCACTCCTTTTTCTTACTATATTTAATCTTAAAAGCAATGAATCATAATTATTGCGGGGTCTCACAGTCTATTTCTGCCAGTAGAGCGTATTTCTGTCTGATTACCATGAGTTTTTCCTGCCCAATTTGAGCCTGGAGAAAGGAAACTATGGGGTTAAGCAAACAAGGTCCCAAAGTTAGCAACACCATAAGGATGATCAGTTGTCAAGCTAAGCCTGATAGGAGTGTAGTTAACCAGGGGGACTGGGTAAACCATGACTCAAACCACCCTTGTTGAATCTCCCTTTCTCTCTGGCGCTCTTCAAGGCATTTTCTCAATTTACTCATGGATTCTTTTACAACTCCAGTATGGTCAGCATAAAAACAACATTCTTCTCTCAGTGCAGCACAGAGGCCCCGCTCCCTCATGAAGAGGAGGTCTAATCCTCACCTGTTCTGTAAAACAACTTCAGAGAGAGAGTTTAAGGATTCCTACAGCACTGTGATGGAGGTCTCTAATGTCTTCCAGTCTTGATCTATTGCTGTTTCTTATCAGGCCATTTGTTGTGACCCATGGATCATAGCAGCTGTTCCCATACCCACTCCTGCAGCAGCTCCTATCCTCAATAGGATGGCTAGAGTAAGGGACACTGGATGCCAGCAAAATCAGGTTGTTTGTCCCCCTAGTAGACCTTAAAATGATTCTGCATCATAATAAAGCACCCTGGGGAGTATCTGCACCATTACACGATAATTTACAGAGCTGTCAAATACATGGGTTGAAATGCAAGGAGTTCTGACTGTGTGGAGTTCAGTACAATTAAGGTTCCTTTAATTAGTTCCCAGGGGCAGGAGTCAGCTGTACTCTGGACTGGGGAAGTAGGCAAAGATGGAAACTGGGAAGTATGAGATGGTAGAGGGGTTCTGGTAGATCTAGGCATGGGAGGTTTTGGAGGCTTAATTCCTGGCTTGAGGGGATTTTGCCCTATTGCTGTGGGATTTTCTTCCTTTTTAAGCAGGATGGTGAACCAGTGACCAACGTCATAACGAGGGCCATAAATATAGAATCGCATTTCTCACGTATTTCCCATAGACCATGTTGTTCTGAGGTAGCCCCTTCCTTTGGAAGTGAAAGTTATATTGAGGGGGTAACATAGACTATTCTTTCCACAGCGATTTTTTGACACAACTTGGCTAGCGGCACATTTCTTGGGATCAAGCCAGGTGTCATTTTTTCCTACCTGAATTATACTGTCTGGGGAGTTTGGGTTCAACCATGTAGCTCCCGTTTGTTCACAACCCCAAGATCTAAAATAAAAGTCACTGGGTCCTCCACAGGTTTGGGCCTGTTTGCGACTTCGGAAATCAGCTGGGCACACATAAAAATCAAGACTGGCTAGTTTACACCTGAGCTGGGGAAGATGATATCCATAATTCATGGGGTAAGGTGGTCTATGTTGCCCTGGTTTGGGTTTGAGTGGAATCTGTGTGGGGTCCTCTATGTCAGGGAGATCCCAGTCAGAGAGGCCTATGGCAAGCTGACAAATGTCCAGGTAGAGAGATTGCCACCAAGTCCATAAGAGAGCTGTATGTGAAATAGACCACACTACTTGCCCAGTAGGATTTATAGCTTGCCATTGTTGCTGAACAGGCTGATGGGGATTAGGACTGCTGGTGATCAGGGGAAGAATCCATAGCCCTACCCACACGACGGACACGCAACTTGAGAAGGTTACCAGTCTGTTCCAGTTTCCAGCCTGAGGCTGGACAGGGCGCAGGCCTGAGATGGGTGGCATGGATGAAGGAAGTGATTCCATCCACTTTCACCACTGTAGGTGTTATAAGCAGCACCTGGTATGGTCCTTTCCAGCGGCGTTCCAGGGATGATACCTGATGACGTCTCACGTAGACGCAGACTCCCACTTGATATCGATGTGGGGTTCCCTCGTCTCCAGGCTGATAAGCAGTGGAAAACTGTTTCCACAGGTATCGCTGGGTGCTGTGTTTGTTCATGGGATTTAAGTCTGTCAAGCAAGGGGGTGTGAAAGGAATCATTAAGTCTCAGAGTTGGGGTTAGGTCCCTTACTGGAGGAGGGGCACCATAGAGAATTTCATAAGTGGTGAGTTTACACAAAGAGGCAGAGGGTGTATTTCTTGCACGAAACAGTGCTTAAGGCAGGAGCATACTCCAATTTTTTATGCCGGTCTCCAAGCTTAATTTCGTTAAAGTCTCTTTGATAGTTCTAATCATCCTTTCTACCTGTCCTGAGCTCTGGGGTCTATAAGCACAATGTAACTTCCTATTAATCTTCAGGGTCCTGGTGAATCCCTGACTTACCTGGGCAAGGAATGCCGGTTCATTATTGGACCCTATTACCTTAGGCAGGCCGAACTTTGGAAAAATATCTTCTAGAATCTTTTTGAGCACCGTCTGAGCCGTTTCTTTCTTCATGGGGAAGGCTTCAACCAATCTTGAAAGAGTATCTACAAAGACTAGGGGATATTTAAGTCCATACCTTCCTGGATTAATTTCAGGAAAAGTCCACTTCCCAGAATTGTCCTGGTCTGGTTCCTCGTAAGCGCTTCCCTGCAGGAAGCTTGGATGGGTAAGCATTAACTAATTGGCAGACTTGACAAGCTCTAGTCACCTGCTAAGCTATTTCTTTCCTCTGTGAGTCAGTCAATAATAAATCCTTTCTTCGGTCCTTTAAGAGTGTCTATATCTTCTTTGAGCTTAAGTGGGTGAGCTAGTGTACGTCTTTGACATAAAGGTGGGCTTTTTGAAATTGTAAACTTGGCTCTGTAGCGTCCCAGAGTTCTGTATCTGTCTCCTCAGATGGTAAGTTGCCTGAATGTTCCAGTGTGGCCAAGTCTCCTGAATGTTGATCCCGCTGGTGTGGAAAAAGTTAACAGAGTCACTCCGTTTAGGGCTGCCAATTAAGCTTCCTCATCTGCCCTTCTGTTTATAAGTGCAACGAGGTCGTTTCCCTTCTGGTGCCCTGGACAGTGCACTATAGCTAGTTCCTTAGTGCCCTGCACTGCTGAGAGAAGGTGGAGGATCTCAAATTTGTTCTTTATTTTTTTCCCAGTGGAGGTTAATAGCCCCCTTTGCTGGTAAATAGCCCCGTGCACATTAGCATTGCCAAATGCATAGCGGCTATCAGTGTATATGGTGGACCTTTTGCCTGTTGCTAGTTCCAATGCTTTCGGAAGGGCAATCAGTTCTGCCTTTTGGACTGATGTCTCTTCTGGGAGACCAGAGGATCAGATGACATTAGTTTTGCTAACTACTGCTGCTCCAGCCTGCCACATACCATCTTGGAGGAAGCTGTTCTCTTTCGTAAACCATACGACTTCAGGGTAAGGCAGTGGCTGGATCCTACAAGTCTCGTCCTATACTGGTTTCCTCTGCCAGTATGTGTTGACACTCATGAGCAACAGGTCCTGATGATTCTTCTGGCAGCCAGGTTGAGTGGAGCAGAAGGTCCAAGAGTTATTCTGTCTTTGCTAATCCAGAGGCTCTGGTAGTGGTTTATTCTGGAGTTTGATAGTCACCTCTCTGGAGGTTGACAGATGATGCTCTCCAGGGCATGGGGGCTATAATGGTTAGCTTCTGTCCCAACGTTCATTAATGAGCATCTTTTATTAGAAGGGCTGCCGCTGCTATAGCTCTTAAGCAACAGGGCCACCCAGTAGCCACTGGGTCCAGTTTTTTTGATAAGAATACTACCGGTCTTTTCCAAAGTCCCAAAGTCTAAGTGAACACTCCCCGTGTTATTCCTTTCTTTTCCTCGATGTAGAGAGTGAAGGGTTTATCTATATCTGGGAGTGCTAAGGCCGGAGCAGATAGCAGCACCTTTTTTTGACATTATCAAAAGCTTGTTGGTGCTCAGGGTTCCATTGGAATTGGGCATTCCACTTTATCAGCGGGTATAAAGGGGCAGCCAGAGAGGCGAACCCAGGAATCCATCACCTGCAAAAGCCAGCAGTCCCAAGAAACTCTCTGAGTTGTCTGTTATTAGATGGGGGTGGTATCTGCACAATGGTTTGTTTTCTGTTCTCAGTGATCCATCATTTGCCACCCCTAAGAGAATAACCCAGGAAGATTACTTCTTGCTGAAAAATTTGGGCCTTTTGGCAGAAGCCCTATATCCAAGCCGAGCAAGCTCGGATAATAGTGCTTGGGTCCCAGACTCATAGTTCTCCTTGGTGTCCGCTGCCAGTAGCAGATCATCCACATATTGGAGTAGGGTGACTTCGGGGTGTGCATTCTGAAGTCATTTATGTCCCTGTGGAGGGCTTCATCACAGAGAGTGGGGGGGGGTTTGAACCCCTGTGGGAGTCTAGTCCAGGTTAGTTGGCCAGATGTTCCAGTTTCTGTGTCTATCCACTCGAAAGCAAACAGCAACTGACTGTCCTTATGTAGGGGCAAGCAGAAGTAAGCATCTTTTAAGTCCAGCACAGTGTACCATTCCCGCTCCAGATTCAGAGTGCTAAGCAAATTATATGAATTGGGTACTGTGGGGTGAATGTCCTGAACTCTGTTGTTCATGTCTCTTAGGTCTTGAACAGAACTGTAGTCCCTAGTTCCTGGCTGTCTTACTGGTAGCAGGGGATATTCCAGGCTGATTGACAGGGCCTTAGGACACCAAGGGCCAATTATTTCTGAACATGGGGACTTATCCCATCCTTAGCTTCTTTGCTTAGAGGATATTGTTTAACACTGATTGGAGAGGCAGAGGCTTTTAATTCTACTACTATTGGAGGTTGTTTTATGGCTAGACCTAACCCAGCAGTTTCTGCCCAGGCATTAGGATAATCTTTTATCCATTTCTGTTGTAGTTTGCCTCTTTGATCAGTCCTAGGGGGCACGAAGTGCTGATGTTCATCTTCTACAGACAATGTCAATTCTGTGACTATGGGAGTTTTTACTGAAGGTTTTAGAACATCCACTTGGGGACCATCAGGGTTAAAGGTTACTCTAGCCCCGAGTTTGGTAAGCAGATCCCTGTCCATCAATGGGGCTGGGCATTCTGGGATTACTAGGAAAGATTGGTGGACTTTTCATTTTCCTACTTCCATAATCCTCTTAGTTGTCCAAGCCCGATATGTAGTGCCATTAGCCCCTTGAACTAGGGACCATTAATTTGATATGGGGCCCAGTGAAGCCTTAAGGGCTAAGTATACTGCTCCTGTATCCACTTCAAAGTTCACTGGAGTCCCCTCCACTTCAAATGTTACCCTGAGCTCGGGGAGGGGATCCGAGCCCTGACATTCCTAGTCCTCTTCTAGAGTCAGCATGGCGGGCTGCCGTGGCTTCTTCTTTTTGGGGCACTCTTTGACTCAGTGTCCTTTTTCTCTACAGTAGGCACATTGATCTGAGGCCAGGTACAGCCTTTGGCGTGGGCTCAAGTATCCCTTTCTGACTCCCTGCTTTTTAATTTCTGGCGTATTTGCTACTGTGAAGAAATCCTTAGCCAATGCTTTTGTCTGCCTTTTGCTCCTTTCATCCTCCTTTTGTTCCCTTTCCTTCTCACTCCTCTGTTCCCTCTCCTCCTCAGTTTCTCTCTTATAATATACTTATATACTTATAATATATACTTATAATATATATCTTATACTTTCTCAGCTTCTCTGTCTAAATCTCTTAAGGTCATATTTTGTAACCCATCTAGACATTGTAACTTTCTCTTAATATCTTGGGCAGCCTGCTCAATAAAGGCCATTGTAACAAATGCCTTTTGGTCATCTGCCTGAGGATCAAAAGGAGTATATTTTCTATATGCTTCCATAATTCTCTCCAGAAACATAGAGGGAGACTCATTAGGCCCTTGGATAATCTCTCTTACCTTGGCCAAATTGGTCGGCTCTCTGGCGGCCACTTGGAGACCCGCTATTAGAGCCCGGCAATAAGTGGACAGATGCTTCCTACCTTCAAAGGTGTTGGGGTCCCAGTTGGGTCGGTTCATAGGCCCATAGGGATGGAGAGAGAGCATCACAGGGGCTTCTGAGTTTTCTATTATCCGTCGCCGGTGGGTTTCTTTAGGTTGCCCAGCTTCCTCCAGGGGAGGAGGGGTTGCTGCTGCTGCCGGGAAGTCCCCTGGAGGGCTTGGGTCTGGCCCAATTGCCTCTAGCAGTGGAGAGGCTGAGTCAGCGGTGGGAGGATCATCAGGAACTGTGTTGGGGGTTGGGGAGGGAGAGTAGATGATAAGGAGGGGGTGGAGTGTCCAGTCTTGTGACTCAGGGAGAATGGAAGGAAGAGGGAGAGGAGCGGAAAGTTTGAATGATAGGAATGTGGGGGAAGGAGTATATGGCTGTTGATATGGGTGGCCACGTGGCCCCGGCTGAATGACAATATCTCTGAATTTTCGGATTAGAGGAAAGTGGAAGGATTCTTCTGGGGCCATCCGAATTCGAGGATGGGCCATTCTGAAGCACAGAGAGTCTGCCAGGTACGGTGTTTTACTGAAAAGGAAAGATTCTGGGCCCTTGAGCGGACATCAGTCCAATGATCAAGGGTCAGAGACAGAGAAGAGGAAGTGCTTTGTCCCATAGTGGGAGTTACTCAAACAGGGACAGTGAAGACACAAACACAACACAGACAAAGACAAACAGTAAACGTTTAACATGAGTCCATGACAAAGATTAGAACAGAGTAACTGGCAAATATTGATGGGTTAGACAATAAAGACAGACAGTAAACTCAACATGAGTTCAGAACAATGACCAAAACTGAGTTACCGGCAAAACCTGATGGGCTGGCAAATCGAATCCTGAAGCAAAACATAACCGAGTTGAGGAAACTACTATTCCTTGAATTCCCTAGTCCTCCGGAGTGTCCCTCAGGGACGTGACCTTGGCTCTGTGACACGTCTGTCACACCATAGGAGAGAGCTAATGCTCTTCACCAACAGCCATTTTGCCACACCCTAGCCTGAAACCCAAAACCAGAAAGAGGCGCCTTACTTACCCCGAAAGGAGTCCCTTGAGGTCTTCCGTCCACCGCTGCCGGATATCTCACCTGGGGCCTCCAGATGAAAAGGTGCTGCGAACGTCAAAGGAAAAGACAACAAAGAGGCTTTCTCATGCATCAGCAAAGAGTTTATTGGGGGTCCAGAATGCTAGGGCTCAGAGCTCCCTTCAGAGGAGCAAAGAACAAAGAGCCCCGAGAACAACTTGAGCAGAGTTTATATACATTCTTTAGAGAGCTCAGCGACTTTACATACATCATAGCCTCCTTTAGGAAATCATCATGTACCACGGGAAAATCAAATAACAACTCTAAAACATGATTAGCACATACATTGGCGGAAAAAGTTGGGGCAGGGGGTGATTGGTCAGCCCTGAGAAGGGGTACACATTTAAACTGATTGGTTGAAGCCCTGAGATGTATACGTGGTGAGATGCACGGCTTCTGAGAAGGGGTTGTTAAGTAACTAGGTGGTCAGGGAAGATTTCAACACACATCTAATGGGCAGTTCCAGGAATTGTCTTAACTGCCACAGGAATTTCAGGTTCTGAGCGCAGCTTGGAAACTTTACAAAACCTGCTTCTTTACATTTCAATTTCAATTTCTTTTATTCTTTCAGAACCTTACAGTGGAAGGTGAGAGACTTCATTCACAATGACTGCTCTTTTGGCTATATTGGTTTTGGATGCACACATGGGATCTTTTTTTTGATCCGTCTGTTGCTGATAATCTAAGCCACAGCCTCACACAGGGCCAATAGCCTGATTAAGACACATGTCTTTCCAAAGCAATTACTTCTCTGAGGTAAGTTTCAGAACTCAGTCTCTGAGGAGAATCACACCAGTGTTCAAGACCAGGTGGACCCAGTCATCTCTTCCAACTGCCACACAAATGACCACAATTATAACCAAAACACTCTCATATGGCACTCATCTTCTTACATATATACACTCATTATACCCTTTGGCTAGAGGTTTCCATGAATGGCGCAGCCCAAGAGAGTGTCCAAAATAAGATCCCTTGCCCGTCATTTGCCTAACCTCAGGGTGGCCTGAACACCCTTCCTGTGAACCAGGATTGATCACATAGTTCTTCCTTTAATACTGCTCTGCTTCTCCAATTTGAGGCCTACTGACTGTCAGGTTTAGATTCCTTATGTGATTTGGAGTAATTAGGAAACCAAAGCAACTTTGCAGCGCTTTAAAGAACTCATTTGAGCCAAAGAATCCCTATTCTCACTTGGTGGAAGTCAGGAAACTTACAGAGGAAGGCGAGAGACTTCATCCACAATGACTGATCTTTTTGCCATTTTGGTTTTGGATGCACACATTGGATCTTTCTTTAGATACATCTGGCGCTGATAATCTAAGCCACAGCCTCACACAGAGCCACAAGGTTGATTCAGACACATACTTTTCCAAAGCAGTTAAGCAAAGAGCCACAGGTGATGCCGATTCACTTCCATTTGAAAACTGTTTTCTTCAAAATTCACAAAGGGGTGGCCTGAGGCAAAGACCTTCCTGAATTCAGGGTAACAGAACAATAAGTCAGCAAATCCCAATGCAGGGTTTCTCCACTGAGACTTTACTAGTCACAATGATATCTGAGTTTTCTGAGATGCTTGCAATTCCCTTCAGCTATCCAATACATGGCCATATCACAGAGCTTGGATGTGGTACATATCTTGGACAAAAAACCATGAGCCTATTCTGGAGAGTGGCCAGAATTCAGGAAGAAAACTGGAACTTAGGAAGATAGTGGGTGTTGCCCATCGAAAAGCAACCAGCAGTCCTTTCCTAAAATGGGCAGGATGAATGCTGGGAAGCTTTCTACTAGACAGGATACATCCATTGATCTATTCTGTTTTCTAATGTGTACAACCAAGGACACAGTGGGATACACAGACACAGACACACTCGCCTTGTCAAAGGACTTTCTAGAAACAGTCCACTCTAAACCAAACAAACCGCCTTTCCTACCTATTCTCAGAACATGAGACAAAACCACAAACTCACATTCACACTCAAAAAGTCACCTCCTTCCCCCAAGTAAGTCTGTAACTATCCAGAGTGTCCTCTGACTAGTGGGCCATACTATGTTCCCCCAAAATGGCCTGTCCTGTGTCAGGTCTGGTCTCCTTGTCCATCTCTGTGAAGTTGTATGGAGCCTGTGCTGGCCACTACCTGCTTTCTCATTAAAGGCCCATCTTCAGAGCTCTACTTGCATTTTGTCATCCTCAAACCATTAGGTACCAAGAGAGACATACTCTCTCTTTGGTAAATCCAAACAAGTAAGTCCACTGGGAATGGGACTGGGACTGGCTCTGTGTCCCTGGCTTCCTGGATCCCAAGTTCAGAGAGTTACATCACCAAAGAAGTGAGGTAGGTCAATTCCAACAGGAAGGGAATGAGGTCACTGCCTTGGCAACCACTTTGTCCTAACACTTGTTTCCAAGGGTCCGTTGAGATGGAGGCTGCCCCTACTTCCTGTGACACTTTCAGAAGTTAGAATGGTATATCAACCGTAGACACCCAGGAGAAGCTCTCCACACAGGGTTGGTTTGGTCCATCTTCTTTATATCAGTAGGAGAGAGGCTGATTCAGACACATCACTTCATCCTGAACAGGTGGTTTGCCATGGAAGATGACTTTTGCTCTCTCAGGTCCTTCATAGCTGCTACATCTTCTCTAGGGATCATTTCTGCATCAAACTTTGAGGTTCTCAGCAGGTGGAAGATCCCCTACATTGCTGAATTGTAAGACCAACTCTGTCCCTGCTCTTTTGTGAAGTTAGATTGAGGGAACAGTGTATGGTTAGGGTTAATAACATATTCTATTTGGGTTAGGAAACATTCTGCGGGATGAATAATGGTATTGGGAACCTGCGATATTCATAAGAATATATAGGTGAAATATAAGTAGGAAACCTGAAATCTAGGTACGATTTGAAGCCCTGAAGGGCATTGGGCCCTTTAGTGAGATACTTAGCTTTGAATTATGTTCTGCACAGATATCTCAGATAAATTGATGTGCAATGGCAGAGGACCTTGTACCTTGGATGATTAAATGTCCTAGAGAACATCCAGTCAAAAAGGAATAGTCGGCAGGATTAGGAAGGTAGTCAGTAGGTTTAGAAAAAAGAGTGAATATAGGATTTGGACGAAAGTTTCATTAGCAATAGGGTTTTGGGTAGAGAGTGAACGTAAATATGAGCACATATGAAGAGTCAGTCACAATGATGAACTGGGGAAAATATGTAGGAAAGCAGATATCAATAGAGACATTAGGAAATCAGGCAAAGTATAATGTAATAGGGTTAGACATTTTCAACATGGTTGAAGTTGAATATATAATCTTAGGAAAAAAGACATATGTTGCCTCCAATAGGTTTGACATTTGAGAGCATTAGGCAACCTGGACATGGTTGTTTTTAGTAATCCATGCTCACTTTCCATTTTGCTTTGGTGAAAGGTTAATTAAATAGGCACTTGTCACTTCCTGTTTTTCTGTATGCTTAACAAACCACTGTTGAAATCTTGAGAACTGTTTGCTAATTTTGTTCCCAGAATGTGCTGTCCCCAACTGCCAAACTGCAGAATATACTCCCTCACCCGGGTGCACGCAAACCGCACACTCGCCCTGACCAATCAATAAATTTCCCTTTCTGCCCTCTCCAAGAAAAGTATATAAGCTCTGTTAAAGCTGTTCTCAGGGCTCTCTGCTCTATTCAAGTGAGCTCTGAGCCCCAGCATGCTGGACCCCCAATAACCTCTTTGCTGTGGCCGAGTGAAAATGGTATACTGTTCTGTACTTAAAAGATGCTTTCTTTTGCTTGCCTCTGCATAAAGATAATCAGTTGCAGTTTGCTTTCGAGTAGATAGACCCAGAAATCGGAACGTCTTGTCAACTAACTTGGACTAGACTCCCACAGGGGTTCAAAAACTCCCCCACTCTCTTTGATGAAGCCCTTCACAGACATCTCAACAACTTCAGAACTACGCACCCCGAAGTCATTCTGCTTCAATATATGGATGTCCAGCTACTGGCAGCCAACATCAAAGAAAACAGTGAGTCTGAGACCCAAGCACTATTATCTGAGCTTGCTCAACTCGGGTAGAGAGCTTCGGACATAAAGGCCCAAATTTGCCTGCAAGAAGTAATCTTCCTGGGGTATTCCCTTAGGCGCGGTAAATGATGGCTCACTGAGCCCAGGAAACAAACCGTTGTGCAGATACCACCCCCATTTAACAGGAGACAACATAGAGAGTTTCTTGGGACTGCTGGCTTTAGCAGGTTATGGACCTGGGTTTGTGTTCTTGGCTCCTCCTTTATACCAGCTGTTAAATGAGAATGCCCAATTCCAATTGACCCTTGAGCACCAGCAAGCTTTTGATAACATCTAAGAACACTAACACTGAACTCCTCAACTTCACTGAGCCCAGGCTGCAATTTCAGAAAGCCCTACACTACGTTAAAAATGTACATCAACTCAATCAACTTGGTTCAAAAAAACTGCAGGCATTACTGTAGGATCAAGAACAGAGTTTTAGACTAACTCACTCACAGTGAAAGGAAATAATTGAATGGGTAACAAAAGCCTGTCAGTTCTGTCAATTGGTTAATGCTTACCCTTCCAAGCTTCCTGCAGGAAAGCACCTATGAGGAACCAGACCAGGACAATTCTGGGAAGTGGACGTTACTGCAATTAAGCCAGCAAGGTATGGACTTAAATATCTCCTATTCTTTGTAGATACATTTTCAGGATGGATTGAAGCCATTCCCACCAAAAAAAAAAAAAAAAAGAAAAAAAGAAAGAAAAGAAAACCGGCACAAATTGTGGTCAAGAAGATCCTGAAAGATATTTATCAAAGACACGTCCTGCCTAATGTAACATGATCTGATAATTGAACAGCCTTCATGGGCCAGGAAAATCAGGGGTTAGCCAGGACCCTAGGGATTAATTGGAATTTACATTGCGCTTATAGACCCCAGAGCTCAGGACACATAAAAAAAATAAATAGAACCATTAAAGAGACCTTAACGAAATTAAGCTTAGAGACCGGCATAAAAGATTGGATTATGCTCTTGCCTTATGCACTGTTTCATGCAAGAAATACTCCCTTTGTTTCTTTGTGTAACCTCACCCCCTATGAAATTCTCTATGGGGCCCCTCCTCCACTAAGAGACCTAACCCCGACTCTAAGACCTAAGGATCCCTTCCACACACCCTTGCTTGACAGACTTAAATCTCTTTTAAGAACTCAGCTATACCTGTGGAAACAGGTGGCTACTGGCTTCCAACCTGGGACGAGGGGAATCCACGTTGATATCAAGAAAGAGACTTCCTCTGAATAAGATGACATCAGGTGTCATCCCTGGAACCCCACTGGAAAGGAACATTCCAGGTGCTACTTATAGCACCTACAGCAGTAAAAGTAGAGGGAATCACATCCTGCATCCATGCCTCTCATCTCAAGCCTGTGCCATGTCCAGACTCTGGCTGGAAACTGGAAAAGACTGTTAACCCTTTCAAATTGCATATTCGCCACGTGGGTAAGGCTATAGACTCTCTCCTTGGCCACCCGTAGTCCTAACGCTCATCAGCCCCTTCAGCAGCAATGGCTGATCACAAATCCTACTAGACAAGAAGTATGGTCTATCTTGCATACAGCCCCCTTAGGGACCTGGTGGCAATCTCTCCACCCAGACATTTGTCAGCTGGCTATAAGTCTTTCCTATTAGAATATCCCTGATGAAGAGGATCCCATTAAAATTCCATTAAATCCTTTCCGTACCATAGATAATGGAAACAAACATTATGGTTGTAGGGACAGGCAAGCCAGATGCAGGTTGGCTAGCCTATATTAGTATGTTTGCCCGGCAGACTATCAAAGCCACAAACTGCCATGGCTGTGTGGGGGAAAAGCCGACTTCTTCTGTAAGTCATGGGGATTTGAGCATACAGGGGCTACCTGGTGGAACCCAAAATCCTCATCAAATTCAGTACACAGCATTGGCCATATTACCACTTAGACAACCCAAACTGATGGCCCCCAGAGGAGTCTCTAGATCTTCAAATTCTGTGTGACCTTTTTAACTTCTGCAAGTGCTCAAAAGGGTGAAAGGAAATTCCCCTATGTGAAGGCCTTTTTCCTCTTTCGCTCACATCCTGAACTATGCTTCTCCAATAGTTCCTCAAACTCAGCCTTCTGCTCCATACTCTCTGCTGTCAGTCCCACCTCAGCAAACCTGATTTCTCTTCTCCAATTACTAGATCAAAAACCGAAACCTCTGCCGGTTCTCAGAGCATTGCCCCCTTGCTGAGGTAGCAGGTACTGAGGTACCCATCCACCCACTCACTTCTCTCTTTTCCTGTCAGTGCCCACACCGGGTCCAACCAGATCCTCTTACCACCTAACCCAAAGCTCAAACCAGCTTAGGAGAACCCTCAGACCCCTATCGAAGATGTAATGAAAATGGCCTTTAAAGTTGCTTTGTCATCACTGAAAACAGGTTACTAAGAATTTAAAGTCCCTCACAGGCTTTTTGGGATACTCACTCCTGTCTTCCTTTCTGCTCTACCGGTTCTACTGCTCAATTTATGTTGCTAGGAAAATCCCAAAACCCTTTCCCATTATTCTTTTACATTTCTCCTTCCTTATTCTCAGATCCACGGAGCTGCTCTCACCCCCCGCCTTCCCCGTCTTCCCCATCTGTACCAGGCCCACAGAAAAATCTTCACTGAACTTCTCCAGAAGTCTTCACCATGGCTGACTTTAGGACTTTCAGCAAAAGAGTCTCTATAAATGAGTTCAGTGTAGATTAACTTCCTCTTTTTCTGTTGCCCTGTTCTACTTGGCTACTGGCTGGAAAAATCAGCACTCCTAAGCTAGACACCCCCTTAATAGTTTTTCACAGAATGTGTGAAAAAGGCCTCTGGCCTTGAGCTGGGGCTTCACAGAGATGGCTACATTTCTAAGATAAAAAGTTACAAACTGGGCTCCATTGTAACAGTTGGCAGGGGGATAAAAGAAAAGGAAAAAAAAAAGCTCTCTGCCTCCCAGGTGTCCTTGAAAAGTTAACTTGACCACAATAGAGGAGAAAACAGAAAAAAAAAGCTTCTTTTTTTGAATTTCTGCAGACTGTGAACTTCTGAGTCTCTTCTCTTTCATGTTGGGTACAAAATTCTGAAACTACCTAAACTTGGGGTTCAGGGAGTTAATTGATTACAACAGAAGCAATGCCCTCTGAATCCGGTTGCAACCAAATAGGACTGTTTCCCTGTCTTTGGTGCTATCTTAAGTGCCGTTCCTTGTCCGTCCCTACAACAGTATAATTCTATATACTTAAACATTGTTTATGTTTTCATGAAATGGTCAACAGATTTGATTAATTGTGTAATGGTGAAGATGTGTCCCAGATTGCTCTATAATGACCCAGGTTCATTTGAAGTTCAAACAGGGGGGCATACAACCCGGTTCCACTGGGAACATATATCCCTCACTTTAGCCATCATATTAGGAATTGGAGTTGCGGCAGGGGTAATCACAGGAACCACTGCCCTGCTCCATGGTACACAACAAATGACCCAAATAGAAGCAGCAAGAGACCAAAACTTAAAGATAATAGAAACCTCCATCACAGCTTTGCAGGAATCTTTAACATCTGTATCTGAATTTGTTTTACACACCAGTTGAGGGTTGGACCTCCTCTTCATGAGAGAAGGGGGCCTTTGTGCTGCATTGATATAAGAATGCTGTTCTGATGCCGACCATACTGAGGTTGTAAAAAAAACCTATGAGTAAAATAAAAGGATGCCTTGAAAAGCGTCAATGAGAGAGAGAGGCCCAAAAAGGGTGGTTTGAGTCTTGGTTCACACAGTCCCCCTGGTTATATACGCTTTTATCAACCCTGGCCTGTCCAATAATAATCCTCATATTATTTCTAACTATAAAACCCTGTTTGCTCAACCATGTAATTTCTTTACTCCAAGCTCAAATTGGACAAGTTAAACTTATGGTAATACCCCACTGGCAGACATAGAATGTGACACGCCCCAATAATCACCTTTATGATTAAAAGTAGCAAGAAGAAGAATTGCGGAATGAAAGGTTAATAAAAAAGGTACTTGTAACTTCCTGTTTTTCTGTATGCTTAACAAAACACTGTTGAAATCTTGAGAACTGTTTGTAATCTTGTTCCCAGATTGTGCTGTCCCCAACTGCCAAATTGCAGAATGTATTCCCTCACCCACTTTCACACTAACCGCCCACTCGCTCTGACCCATCAATAAATTTCTGTCCCTGCCCTCTCCAAGGAAAGTATATAAGCTCTGCTTAAGCTGTTCTCAGGGCTCTCTGCTCTATTCATGTGAGCTCTGAGCCCCAGCTTGCTGGACCCCCAATTAACCCCTTGCTGTTGCATGAGACACTCTCTTGGTGATCTCTTCCTCCAACGCTTGCAGGAACATTACTTGGATGTTTGAATGTAGAAGAGAAAATCCAGTCATAAAGGGATAGTCGGTAAGATTAAGAAGATAGTCGGTAGGTTTAGGAAGAAGAGTGAGTATAGGATTTGGAAAACAATATCTTTAGCAATAGGGGTTCGGTTAGAGAGTGAATGTAAATGTCAGCACATGTGAACAGTCACAATAATGAAGTGGGAAAAATATGTAGGAAAGCAGATATCAATAAAGACATTACAAAATCAGGCAAAGTATAAAGTGAGTGATACAATTAGACATTTTCAACAGAATTGAGTTAGAATATATAATCTTAAGAAGAAACAAAATGTAGTCACCAATAGGATTGACATTTGAGAGCATTAGGCAACTTTGACATGGATGTTTTTTGTAATCCATGCTCACTTTCCATTTAGGCTTTGGTACAATCACAAGTGTGACCTTTACATTTGTCTCCAGAATACTACTGTGATAAAATGTATATGTAGATGTGGTGACATGAGTGTTTCTTCCACTATTTCTGGGAGCAATATTTTGAAGACATATAAATGGGTATTGGGGGTACAAAAAGGTGTACACTGTGTCATTGAATATAGAGATAATGCATGAATAGACCATAAGTGAATAAATAATATAACTGGTTCCACATTAAATAACAGATTGAATAGATATCTGAAAATATATAAGAAATCTTATATTGATATACAATCATTCATTCCAACCAATGATACATCTAATATTAATATTAGGGTTATGGTTTATCATGAAGATATGTTAGTTTTGCTACAAAAGTAATTATGGAAATCAAAAATAATGTGTTTGGAAAGAGTCAGTCACAATGCTGGCAATATGTAAACAAGGCCTCTGAACTTGAGCTGGGGCTTCACAGAGATGGCTACATTTCTAAGATAAAGAAGTTACCAACTGGGCTTCATGGTAACAGCTGGCAGAGAGAAAAAAAAAAGAGAAGAAAATAGCTCTGCCCCATTCCCGGTGTCCTTAAAATGTTAACTTGCCCAGAACAGAGAAAAAAAACAGAAACAAAAACTGCTTTTTATGAACTTCTGCAGACTGTGAACTTCTGAGCCCCTCCCTTACATGTTGGGTACAAAATTCTGAAACAATTTAAACTTGGGGTGCAGGGGATTAAATGATTACAACAGAAGCAATGCCCTCTAAATCCGGTTGTAACCAAATAGGACTGTTTCCGTGTCTTCGGTGCTATCTTAGTTGCCTTACCTTGCCTTGTCCATCCCTTTTCTCATGAAAAGACCAGTCAAGAAACATGGAGGAATGCATGTGCTCTGAAGCAGGAAGTGATTGATAGTGAAACAAATGCCTATAAATTTTCTCTTGTGGATGAAATATATATCCTATGATGTGCATTAATTGAAGAAATAGTAATCTACCAGTGTTGAATAAAAATGAACGTCAAAATACACATCATGTCCGATTGGAATCTACTTGCATTGATGTTAAACTGGGTCAGGTACTGTAGAAATATTAGGATTTGTGTGCATCATTCACTGAAGTTACTTTTCAGTATAGGAAAGAAATATGTTTTTCAGGTGAATGAATATTTCTAAGAATAATCTTTGGAAAGTTGATTATAAATTTACGTATATGAATATGAATGAATTTGGTGAGTGTAAAATAAGACACACATTTCATATTTTGAAAAATCTGGAGAGTATATATATATATATATATATATATATATATATATATATGTGTGTGTGTGTGTGTGTGACTAAAGTCACGGTGGCCTGGACACCCTTCTTGTGAACCAGGAGTGATCAAACAGGTCTGCCATTAATACTTTTCCACTTCTCCAATTTGAGGCATTCTGACTTTGGCATTTAGATTCTTTATGTGAAATGGAGTCAAGAAAAAACCGAAGCACCTATGGACTAGCCTCTGCATGGTTTTGAAGAATTCATTTGACCCAAAGGATCCCTATTCCCACTTGATGGAGGTCAGGAACCTTACAGAGAAAGGCGAGAGACTTCATCTACAATGACTGCAATTTTTGGCATTTTGATTTTGTATGCACACATGGGATCTTTCTTTACATCCACCAGGTGTTGGTAATCTAAGCCACAGCCTCACACAGGGCCAAGAGACTGATTAAGACACATCCCTTTCCAAAGCAGTTAAGCAAAGAGCCACAGGTGATGCCCACTCATTTCCATTTGAAAACTGGTTTCTTCAGGTTTCACAAATGTGTGGCGTGAGGCAAAGCCCTTCCTGACATTCAGGGCAAAAGAACAATAGGTAAGCAAAAGGCCCATAGCAGGGTTTCTCCACTGAGACTTTACTGGTCACACTGATATCTGAGTTTTCTGAGATGCTCGCCATTCCATTCAGCTATCCAGTACATGGCCATATCACAGAGCTTGGAGGTGGTAAATATCTTGAACACAAAACCATGAGCCTATTCTTGAGTGTAGCCAGAATTCAGGAAGAAAACAGGAACTAAGGAAGTTTGTAGGTGTTGCCCTTCGATAATGCAAGCCACAGTCCATTCATAAATTGGGCAGGATTGATGCTGGGAAGCTTTCTACTAGACAGGACCCATACATTGATGCATTCTCTTTTCTAATGTCTACAACAACAGACACATTGGGATACACAGACATGGAAACACTTGCCTTGTCCAATCACTTACTAGAAACGGTTCACTCCAAACCAAACAAACCACCTTTCTTACCTTTTCTCAGAACATGAGATAAAACCACAAACACACAACAAAAACCACAAAGGCATCGCCTTCCCCCAAGTAGGTCTGTGACTATTCGGAGTGTACTCTCACTGGTGAGCCTTACTATGTACCTCCAAAATGGCCTGTCCTGTCTCAGATCTGGTCTCTTTGGCCAACTCTGTGAAATTGTCAGGAGCCCGTGGTAAGCCACTACTTGCTTTCTCTGGAAAGGCCAGTCTTCAAAGCTTTCCTGGCATTTGGCCAT
This sequence comes from Callospermophilus lateralis, assembly GCF_048772815.1. Lineage (NCBI taxonomy): Eukaryota > Metazoa > Chordata > Mammalia > Rodentia > Sciuridae > Callospermophilus > Callospermophilus lateralis. The sequence continues at coordinate 206,366 of NW_027512985.1, read as the reverse complement.
TTTCACATCAATAGATACCAAGAAAGACTGACTCTGTCCTTGGAATATCCAAACAAGTGAGCCCACTGGGACTGGGACTAGGACTGGCTCTGGGTGCCTGGATTCCTGTTTCACAAGTTCAGAGAGTTCCATCACCAAGGAATAGAGATGAGGTCACTTCCTTCAGGAACTGAATGAGGTCACTGCCTTTGCAACCACTTTTTCCTAACAGTTGCTTTCAAGGGTCCCATGAGATAGATGCTGTCCCTATTTCCCGTGACACTCTCACCAGTTAGAATAGTATATCACCCATAGGCACCTCTGAACAGCTCTCCACACAGGCCTGGATTGGTCCATCTTCTGTACATTAGGAACAGAGACACTGAGTCAGAAACAACCCCTCTCCAGACAGGGTTGTTTTCCATGGAAGATGACTTTTGCTCTCTCAGGTCCTTAATAGCTGCCTACATCTTCTCCAGGGATTATTTCTGCATGGACCTTTGAGGTTTTCAGCAGGTGATATATCCCCTACATTCCTATATTGTAAGACCAAGACTTTCCCTGCTCTTTTATAAAGTTAGAATGAGGGAATAGTATATGGTTTGGGTTAATTACTTGTTCGATTTGGGTTAGGAATCATTTTGCTGGATGAATAATGGTATTGGAAATCTGCAATATTTATAAAAATATAGAGGTGAAATATATGTATGAAAACAGAAATCTAAGTAATATTTGAAGCCCAGAAAGGGATTGGGCCCTTGATTGGGAGACTTAGCTTTGAATTATGTCCTGCACAGATGTCTCAGATAAATCAATACACAATGGCATCGGACCTTGTACCTTGAATGATTGAATGTCGAAGAGAACATCCATTCAAAAAAGGATAGTCAGTAGGATTTGGGAGATAGTCGGTAGATTCAGAAAGAAGAGTGAGTATAGGATTTGGACCAAAAGTTATTTAGCAATTGGGTTTCAGGTAGAGAGTGAATGTAAATGTCAGCACAAATGAACAGTCAAAATGATGAACTGGGAAATTATGAAGGAAAGCCTATATCAATAGAGACATTAGGATATCAGGCAAAGTTTAAAGTGAGTGATAGGATTAGACATTTTCAACAGGGTTGAGTTTGAATATATAATCTTAGAAAGAAACAAGTATGTAGTCAACAATTGGATTGACATTTGAGAGAATTAGGCAACCTGGACATGGATGTTTTTAGAAATCCATGCTCACTTTAAATTTAGGCTTTGGTACAATGATAAGTGTGACCTTTGCTTTATTTTCCAGAATATTACTGTGATAAAATGTATATGTAGATGAGGTGACATGAGTATTTCTTCCACCATTTCTGGGAACAATATTTTGAAGACGTATAAATGAGTATTGGGGGTAGAATGTGGTGTAGTATCTGTCTAAGAATATAGAGATAATGCAAGAATAGACCATACTGTGAATAAATAATATAATTGGTCCGCTTTAAATAATGGACTGAGTTGATATCTGAAAATATACAGAAAATCTTATATTGATATTAAATCATTCATTCCAACCAGTTATACTTCTAATGGTAATATTAGGGTGATATTTCATCATGAAGAGTGTGTGAGTTTTGCTTCAAAAGTGATTATGGAAATCGAATATAATGTGTTTAGAAAGAAGTCTTATGAAAAGTCTTGTCAAAAAACATGGAGGAATACATGTGTTCTGAAGAATGAAGTTATTGAAAGTGAAACAAATGCCTATAAATTTGCTAACTTGTGTATGAAATATATATCTTATGATGTGCATAAACTGAAGAAATAGTAATGTACAAGTGTTGACTAAAAATGAACATCAAAATACACATCACGTTCCATAAATATCTACTTGCATTGGTGTTAAACTGGGTCAGTTACTGTAGAAATATTAGGATTTGTATGCACCATTCACAGAAGTTAGTTTTTAGTTCTAGGAAACAAATATGTATTTTAGGTGGATGAATATTTCTGAGAATAATCTCTTGAATATTTGATTATAAATCCACATACATGAATACGAATGAATTTAGGGAGTGTACATTAAGACCCATATAGTTAATATTATGAAAAACTTGGAGAGTGTATACACACACACACACACACACACACACACACACACAGACATTAAAAAGTAGCAATATATATGGAAATCGAAATTCATCATGAAATGTATATCATCCACTGATCCAAAAATATTCATTATACTGAATATGATTTTATTTATCATGTTGTTCATCTATGAAGCTCACCCATAGGTTGAATTTTCAGTTCCAACTGTGTTTAGGTGGAGTGATCTCTTCTCCCAATTTGTATCTGCAAAGTCAGCCACCTCACAAGAATGTACATGTGATAACAGGTACGATTCAATATGTGCATATGAAATTACATGTGCTGAATTGGCTACAGAGAAATGCAGAAAGGAATTCATCTATTTGTTAACTTTAAAAACACATGGAGAACTATTTCAACAAAATATTGACTAGATTTATAAGTCCTGCCCTGTATAATGCAAAAGGCAAGTCCAGCAATACACTATGCCTCGTCTAAACTGCTTGTATTTCTATTCGGTTTGGGTTATTTTTCTCCATCATATTAGAATTAGTAGTCAGAGTCTAGTAGGGTATGGGTTAGTGTCAGGCATTCAGCATTTTGAATGGAAAATAGGAAAATGAATCCAATGTGTATGTAAATATGTGCTTCACAAAAATCTTCGCACTCTAATCCAGAACAATGCCTTGACTTTACCTTCACCCCAAGTAAAACACAATTAGAGTGGAAGAGTTAGAAAATCTGTGAATACATATCTGGAATGTAATATGCTCAAGAGTTCACAACCTTGAAGGTGGCAGAGGAGTTTCCAAAAGTAAGGGACAGGTAAATACTCCACAAAATGGAGCTCTGCTGGACTAAAGACTTCTGGTGAAACTGCCTCTGAGTTTGGGCACTTGAAATATTTGTTGTTGTCAGGAGTTTTAGCTTTTTTTGTAGAGAGACCATCAAAGCTAGGTATGTATCTAAGTGACCTGGAGGACATGGTTTCTTATTTTCTAATGAACATGAGGCAGCAGTGCTGAATTCTCTCTTTGTAGGTAAACTGTGGCCACTGGGGGGAAAATCTTTCCGTGTGGACTGTAAAGCCATCCAGCAATCCTCCACTTGTCGATGTGTTTCTTGCTGCTGCAATGTGAGTTTGGTATTTGCTTCACAAAATACAAGGAGTTCAACTGGGACACAGTGCTAAAGGGAGTTCTGTCACGTGTGGTGTGTCAGGGTCTGCAGGATAATGCACCAACCAGGCTTCAATCCCATCCTTGACCATACCAATCTGATTCTGAACATTGCCCTGAAAACTCTCCATATAACAAGATGCCTTTACATAAAAGGGTCTGCTGGGTGCACCATGTCAGTCACAAGCCATTTGGAAGCCAATGGCAGATCCACATGGCCCCACCACAGATATTTTATCACACACCTGCACACGACTTTTCTAGGCCCACTTCACATCAGGCTCCAGCTTACTGGCATCTCTGCTCTAAACCATTTTCATGGTCATGGGAATTTCAAAAATTTCATGGTATTTATCTAGCCATTTTTCAAGAATGATGTTGGAGGCACTGTGTGTTTAACTTCATTCAGGAACAATTAAATGGTGAGGAAGCTCATTTCAATGAAAGCTCTGGAGAAATCTCACAGGCAAGGCTTCCAAAGAGTGGCCAAAATTTCACAGGAAGCCAGGGCTATTGCTGTCTTCAATGTGAGGTCCATTTGTGTTTTGACTCTCAAATATGGCTGCCATGTCTTTCAGAATAAAACCATGTGATATCCTGGCTGAGATTCCCAGTGCTCTGTGGAAAGCAAACCTGGGCCTAGATCTCGGTTTCCAAGGGCGACTCTCATGCGTGACCAACTGAAATCCCAACATATTTCATGATAACACTTCTCTAAGTCAGTTCCAGAAGTCAGTCTTTAAGGGGAATCACACCAGAGTTCAGCCCAGGTGTACCCAGTCATATCTTCCAACTACCACACAAATGACCACAATTAAAACCAAAACACTCCCACATGGTCCTCATCTTCTTCCATATATACACTCTCATACTAAGTTCTGTCTGGAGGTTTACATGAGTGGCGAAGTCCAAGACAGTGTCCAAAATAAGCTCTCTTGCCCCTCATTGCCTAAAGTCATGGTGGCCTGGACACCCTTCCTGTGAACCAGGTGTGATAAAATAGGCCTGCCCTTAATACACCTCTGCTTCTCCAATTTGAGGCCTACTGACTGTCAGGTATAGATATTTTTATGTGAATTGGATTCATGAGAAAACCAAAGAACCTATGTGCTAGACTCTCCAGGGCTTTGAAGAACTCATTTGACACAAAGGATGCGTATTCTCACTTGATGGAGGTCAGTAGCCTTACAGAGGAAGGCAAGAGACTTCATCCACAGGGACTGCTCATTTGGCCATTTTGGGTATGGATTCACACACGGAATGATCCATCAGGTGATGAGAATCTAAGCCACAGCCTCACACAGGTCCAAGAGGCTGATTCAGACACATTATCAGGATCAATCACCTGTTTTTTTCCTCTGTCTAACTAGCTAGAGAGACCTTCTCTTTTAATTGAATTTTTATCTCTGTCTGACTAGCTTGAGAGACCTTCTCTTTTACTTGAATATTTCTACTATAACTATAATACAACCCAAGAAGATATCGCCAAACAAAACTGAACCAGAATGAAACAAAAGTGGAACAACAGAAAATCATTATAATAGCTTTTCTATCCTCCTGAAATGTCCATCTCTTTTTTCTCTCAATCAGTTCCTCAGATGTGAGTGGTTTTTCTTCCAGCTTACCCATCTCCAGGGACAGGCAACTTAAAACAAAAGTGAAGCAAAACAAAAGAGGAATTTTAAAATGGCTTCCCATCCTCTCGCCCTGCCTTCAGAGGTGAGCAGTTTACCTTATCACTTACCCTCACTCATTCCCCTTGCGGCCCTCCAAATGCCACAGTCTGGCTGGGCAAAATTCAGGAGCCACTTGACAAAAGAAACGAACTTTATTTTAAGAACCACACATGCCAAACAAAACAGCTCCTGAGGAAAACCTTCAGAACCCAACTGCCATCACCGGCTTCCCACAAGCCAGCAGTGACCTACCTCACTTACTTGGTGATGGAACTCTCTGAACTGGAAGCCCGGGACACAGAGCCAGTCCCAGTCTCAGTCCCAGTGGGCTCATTGTTTGGATTTACTAAGGACAGTGTCAGTCTTTCTTGGTACATACTGATGTGAGGATGGCCAAATGCCAGGAGAGCTCTGAAGTGGAGCCTTTCCTGAGAAAGCAGGAAATAGCTGGCTCCTGAAAACTTCACAGAGTTGGCCAAGGAGACCAGATCTGAGACAGTACCGGCCATTTCGTGGGAAAATATTATGGCGCACCAGTCAGAGGAAACTCTGGATAGTCACAGACCTACTTTGGGGAAGGAGGTGACTTGTGGGTATGGGTGTGAGTTTGTGGTTTTGTATCATGTTCTGACAATAGGTAGGAAAAGCAGAATGTTTGGTTTGGGGTGAACTGTGTCTAGTAAGTCCTTTGGCAAGGCAACTGTTTCTATGTCTGTGTATCTCTCTGTGTCCATGCTTGTAGACCATAGAAGGTGAATTAAAAATTATAGCCAGTTCTCCAAAGGGTATATCTGTAATTTCACCAAGAGACAGAATAGCACAGTTACTAGTAATACCAAGCCTACATGATAAATTTTTCAGTCATGCTGTAGAAAGAGGTTCCAAGGGATTAGGCTCCACACGTGTAGATTGGGCTATGTTTCTTTAAATTTAGATTCTCGCCCCATGCTAAAACTAAATATTCAAGGACATGAATTTAATGGGCTATTGGATACAGATGCAGAACTTATCATCATCTCTCATCAAGAACTTAGCATCATCTCTCGTCAAAACATTGGCCATTGCAACAATACACTCAAATGCTTCAAGGCCTAGGATTGGTGACTATTCCCCATAGAAGAGCAATGGTATTAGATTGGAAGGATCCTGAAGGATGTGAAGGAACTAAACAGCCATATGTATGGATCATCTTCCCATAAATTTATGGGGATGAGATGTCCTAGATTGATTAGGTTTGACATTAACAAATAACGTCAATCAAAATGTACCCACAATTATGGTTAGACAAGGTTTTAGGAAAGGAAAAAGATTAGAAAAACAAGAACAAGGTATAGCAGCCCCAATACAAATAGATCAAAGAACAGACAGACATGGGTTGGATTTTAAGAAAGGGCCACTAAGACAATAAAAACTACTTGGAAATCAGAAATACCAGTATGGGTTCCTCAGTGGCCCCTGACTAAAGAAAACGTACAAGCAACCCATGACATGGTAAAACAACAATTAGCGGAAGGACATATACAACCGTCTGTATCTCCCCATAATACTCCCATTTTTGTCATCAAAAAGAAATCTGGTAAATGGAGATTATTGCAAGATTTAAGAGCCATTAATAATGAGACGGTTATTATGCGACCTGCTCATTTGGGAATTCCTCAATGTTCTGCTTTGCCAAAAACCTGGTATGTTTTAATTATAGATATTAAAGATTGTTTTTATTCAATTGCAATTCATCCTGAGGATAGTCCATGGTTTGCATTTACTATCCCTGCACTGAATCATGAAGGTCCTGATCAGAGATCCAAATGGAAAGTGCTCCCTCAAGGGATGGCTAACAGTCCAACTATGTGTCAAATTTATGTTAATAAATTAATCCAGGCACTTAGAAATCAAAATCCTGAACTACAAATATTTCACTATATGGATGGTGTATTATTAGCACAGAAAGCTAAAAACGCATTGCTAGAATGTTATGCCACACTTACAAACTTATTAAAAAATTATAAACTAGAGATAGCAATAGATAAAGTACAATTAAATTTTTCAATTAATTATTTAGAAGTTCTTTTATCCTCAATCATGGTCCATCCACCAAAAATTCAAATACGAATAGATCAACTCAAATCACTTAATGACTTTCAAAAGTTATTAGGAGACATAAATTGGATAAGGCCTTATCTAGGTATACCAACAGGAGAGTTTGAACCTTTATTTGATATCCTAAAAGGTCTATCAGATCCAAATGCACCCCGAATGTTAACACCTGAAGCAAGAAAGGCATTAAAAATCATTGAAAAATGTATGGAAAATATTCATTTGGATAGAATTGATTTAAGAATGCCTTTATTATTTATTGTACTACCACCAAAAAAATATTCCTACAGAAGTATTTTTGGCAAGAAGGTCCATTATTATGAATACATTTATCTTGTTCTCCTAACACTATTCTTACTAGGTATACTGAGGCTTTAGGACAACTAATACTCAAAGGAATAAAAGCAGCAAAGGGACTGATTGGAATGTCTTCCAATAAAATTATTACTCCATATACTATGAATCAAATTGATGAGTTAGATAATTAGTTAAATACTTGGGCAATAATCATGTGCAAATCTAATGTTTCATTTGATAACCACTTACCATCTAATCCTTTATTGTCTTTTTGGTCATCACATCATGTAATTTTTCCAAAAATGAGAAGAAAAACACCTATTATAAATGCTACAAATATATTCACTGATGCGTCAAATAATGGTACAGCAGTAATAGTTACACCTGATCAAACTTTTACATTTTTAGTATGAAAACAATTAGCTCAAAATGTAGAGCTTAATGCAGTATTACAAGCTTTTGTGATGCTTAAAGCATCTGTAATTAATTTATTTTCCGATAATCAGTATATAGTTATTGCTATAGTATCACTTGAAGGTGGAAGGATTTCCCCTTCCTCTACTCTTTTCTCTTTGCTTTCCACTATACAAAGTCTAATCTGGGACAGGAAAGATCCGTTCTTTATAGGACATTTCAGGACACATACAGGAATGCCTGGAGCCCTTAGTTTGGGCAATTATTTAGTAGATAAAACAACACATGACATATATACATATTTTCTCTACACTAGAAGAAGCTATAAATTTTTATAAAAAGTTCCATGTCAATGCTAATACTTTACAAAAGCATTTCAAAATAACTACAGAACAAGCTAGACAAATAATAAAACAATGTCAAAATTGTGTGACCTTTTTACCACAAGTTAATCTTGGAGTCAATCCTAGAGGATTGATACCTAACCATATTTGGCAGATGAACGTCACAAACTTGCCAGAATTTGGAAAATTAAAATATTTGCATGTTACAGTTGATACTTCTTCTGGATTTTTGATGGTCTCCCTTCTTGCTGGAGAAAAAAACTAAAGATGTTATAGCTCATTGCTTACAAAATTTTGCCACTGTGGGCGTTCCAAAAGAGTTAAAAACAGATAATGCCCCTGGTTATATTTCTACCTCTTTTAAACAATTTTGCTCATCATTTGGCATTACTCATATAACAGGAATCCCATACAATCCACAGGGACAAGGCATAGTTGAAAGATCACATCAAACTATTAAAACATACATATTAAAGCAAAAAGAAGGAATTGGGAAGGGGTATATATTCCCCAAAGATAAACTTAAAATAACCCTTTTACTCTAAACTTTTTAAATTTGGGTTCATCAGGGCTTAGTGCTGCAGAAAGGCATATATGTCCAAATAATGTACATAAGCCCAAGGTACTTTGGAAGGATATTCTAACAGAACAATGGAAAGGTCCTGACCCAGTAATTGTCTGGAGTCCGGGGTCTGTTTTTGTGTTTCTACAGGGAGAAGAGTAGCCAATTTGGATTCCAGAGAGATTAACTAAAGATATTTCTACAGACCAAAAATAAGATGATTTGGCTCAAATCAATAAGAGCTGATATCCAGAACTCCAGTTTGGCTGTTCTTACATCTGTGACAGAACCAGAATGTTTTTTTCAACATCTATTTTATTATTGCCCTTTCTCATATCATGAAGTTTTATTTTGTTTTTTTTTTAGCTCATACAGACCTAGGTTAATGTTTTGCTGATCAGTTCTATTTTTGGACAATAGAGTTTTTAGACATTGCAATGGAGATTTCACCTGTAAAAAGTCATAAGGCCTTTAATATTATGTCATGTGTTGTATGTATTATATTATGTGTGCACACTTGTGTTTTGTGTTATATGTTTGATTTCAGCATCTTTTCTGTGTTGACTATATTCTTTTCAAGTTGATATACTTTGTCTTCATTATCTGATGTTCTGACTTCTACTTGATCTAGTCTGTTTGTAATATTCTCATTAGCACTTTTAATCTGATTTACGGTTTCTTGCATTTCTATGATTACAACTTGATTATTTTTAACACCTCTATCTCCTGATAAAGCTCATTCTTTGTGGATTTAATTTGTGTGGTTAGTTCCTCTTCAAAATATACTTTCAATGCTTGGATTTGCTGTCTCATGTCTTCTCTAATATTCCGTTCCATCTGAATTAGGAATGCCTTGATTTCTTTCCCTGTCCATATTTCTGATTCTTCTAGGTCCTCCTGTATATTTAGATTGTACTGCATTGTTCGTAACCCTTTTTTCCCTTGTTTTTTCATATTGTTCACGTTGCTTTCCAGCTCTGTATGACTGCTTTGTAACTGCTTTCTCCTATACATTTGTTTTGGCTTTGTATATCTCTGTTGTCTCTCTTTTGTGGTGGGAGATTATGCCTAGAAATTTTGGGCTTTGTTGTACTTTAAAGCTGATTCATTCAATTCATATAAGGCTTCTAGGTTCTGTATGCATATAATGATTTGCTGTTTGTTCTTAGGACTATATGTTTAGGTTGGGTGCTCTGGTGGTACAATGGTTAGTATGACTTGGCTACTTTAGAAGATTGCTCCACTGAAGGTGGATACTACCAGGCAATTGGATCAGGGTGTTGGTATTAGCTAGGTATTTAGGAGTCTTATAGACAGCCTCGAGACATTCACCTATTTGCATTTAGACAATTACACACAATGGAAGATGTAATGCTTGGGATGAGAGTTGGGCGGTAGGAGAATGAAGGTGCTCTTAAAAAGAAAAAATGATAGAGGGAGAGATAGATTAGAGGGGAATGAAAAGAACAATAAAACTTGAAATGGGATAGAAAGAGAGAAGGAAAAGGGGGGAAAGGAACAGGGAGAGAAGAAGGAGAGAAAAAAATATCAACAACAGCAACAACAACAACAACAACAAAAATTAAAGTCTTAGAGATCCACCTTCTTCTCTTCCAGTAGGCAGAGCTGTGCCTTCCAAGCGGAGTGTCTGCTCTCTACCTGCCAAGAGCTATCCCTGTACTGCGTCTTCTGGGGGTTTCTCAGACTTGTCAGTCCAGAGCCATATCACTTCTCCAGCTCTTAACCCCCTTCCTCCTGTCAGCCTGCCAGCCAGGTCCTGTTTCCCAGAAGTGATTTTCCAGAGATCTAGTTACACTTGCAGCCCCACCGAGTGTCCCTTTTAAGCCCCAGTGCTGTGGTAAACTGGCGGCTAAGACCTTAGGGGTCACCGCTGGTGATATGGGGGCCTTGGGGTCTGGGCTCCCCTCTGCTTCCGTACGGACATGACCCCTGAGAAGTCAATGAAGTTTCCTGGCTGCTTGTATCAGTATGGGGAGTCACGCACCTGCTAAAGTGGATTCTGCTGGGAAGGAATTTCGCCAGCCGAACTCCGATGACGTCAACTCTCTGCTATGGCGGGCCCCAGGCTTCTTGCCAGATTGACCGAGGGGAGGGGTGGGACTGGCCCGGCCCCGTTCGCCTCAGCTCCTGGCGCGTGGAGGCTTGGCTAAAGACTTCTTCCTGCCAAGCTGTGTCTCAGCGTCTAGCAGGACCCAGTCACTTTGGCTGCGGGCGGGTGGATGGATCTGCAGCTGTGCCCGCGGTGCGCGGACTGTGGCTGGTGAATCTCGAACTCCGCATCTAGTGGCAGGGTCCCGCTCGTCCGGGTCACACAGACGCTTCAAAAAAATTCTAGTAGCTCCCGGGCGCTCTCCCTTCAGTGGAATTTTGCTAGGAGAATCTCCGTTGGTAGAATCCAAGAGTTATCCTTGCGACTTTATGACCCCATCACTGTGAGTGCATTAAAAGCGCAGCCTCTCTGCCCGCCGCCATGTTGGATCCACCTTTTCTTTGCATTATATTTAATAATTCTCTTCGAGACAATGTAAATTGTTAAGAAAATTGTTTTCTTTTAGTGCCTTTTGGAATGTTACATAATTCTTTCTTTAGGCATTGTTGCCAGAATTTCTAACTTCATCCCAGTGCATGTGAAGACAAAGATAAAACCAATCTACAGCTTATGCAATAGCCATCACTGAACTGCTTGCAGAACTTGCCTGGACTATGTATCAGTTGTATGCATTGTGAACTCACCTGCATGCATTGTGAACTATCTGTTGGTGCAGCGACTTGTGGTAGTGTTGGGGTATTTCTCTGATGATGTCATCGGTGGTACAATTTTTTCAAAAAGAGCCATCAATTGCCTTGGTGTATCTTCCTCCCTTCTGCTTGTCATGGTCGTTCAGCTAAAATTTGGGTGCCAACAGAGATGAGGCAAAGAACCTCACCTGCCCCTGGTACAAAGACCTCTCCACAGGTGTGGATGTATACTGGACCTGTAGTCAGTGATGGGTAAGATCCAATTACAATGGTACCAATCTAAGACAGGAGGCTGACACCTTGAGGTCAGCTCATTCGATAATGGGTAAGGACCATATGTACTATTGGACAACCTAAGGCAGGCACGGTCCCTAAGCCACATGCTTGTTGTTTAAACAGAGAGGGTTAGATGTTGAGAGCCACAGCCCAGGGGGCCAAAGCAAACTTTCAGACTGCCAGCTGATGGTTGGCTCACAGCGGCCTCAGCAACATCTAGCTGATTGGCTCCTCTGCGGTGATGCCCATTGGGCTGTTTCCCCACCCTTTCAAATTATGGAGCTGCTTCTTGGGGGACTTTTTTGGCTCTGCTCAAACAACCCAGCCAATCGACCTCAAGAGCAGGAGGAGTGAGGAGGTTGAGAGCTTGTGGGAAGCCGGTGGTGGCAGTTGTGCTCTGAGTGTTTTTCCGGAGGAGCTATTTTTTGGCGTGTGTGGTTCTAAAAATAAAGTTAGCTTTTGACAAGTGGCTCCTGAATTGTGCCCAGCCAGACTGTGGCAATCCTAAATTGATGGAGCAAAATAACCAAAACAGAATAGAAATACAAGCAGTTCAGAGGAGGCATGGTGTATAGCTGAACTTACCTTTTGTATGATAAAGGGTAGGTGTTATAAATCAAGTCAATATTAAATTGAAGTAGTTCTCCGTGTGTTTTAAAGATAACAAATACGTGAATTCCTGTCGCCCTTTATCTGTATCCTATTCAGCACATGTATTTTTGTATGCACATATAGAATCCTACCTGGTAACACATGTACACTTTTGTGAGGTGGCAGACTTGGCAGATACAAATTGTGAAAAGAGATCACTCCTCCTGAACGTTGTTGGAACTGAAAATTAAAACTATGGGTGAGCTTCCTAGTTGAACAAGATAATACATAAATCCATGTTCAGTAAAATGAATATTTTTGGATCTGTGAATGATATATATTTCATGATAAATTTCGATTCGCATATATATTGCTACCTTTTAATGTCTGTGCGTGTGCGTGTGTGTGTGTGTGTGTGTGTGTATATACACACACACTCTCCAGATTTTTCAGAATATAAAATATATGTGTCTTATTATACAATCCCTAAATGCATTCATATTCATGTATGTGGATTTATAATCAAATGTTCACAAAATTATTCTCAGAAATATTCATCCACCTCAAATACATATTGTTTCCTAGTACTGAAATCTAAATTCAGTGAATGGTGCATAGAAGTCCTAATTTTTCTACAGTAACTGACCCACTTTAACATCAATGCAAGTAGATTACTATGGTACATGATGTGTATTATGACGTTCATTTTTATTCAACAATGTTACATGACTATTTCTTCAGTTTATGCACATCATAGGATAAATATTTCATTCACAAGTTTGCAAATTTATAGGCATTTGTTTCACTTTCTATCACTTCCTGCTTCAGTACACATATATTCCTCCATGTTTTTTGACTGGTCTTTTCATGAGAATACATTTCATTTTAGATTTCAATAATCATGTTGAAGCAAACCTCACACACTCTTCATGACAAATCATAACCCTAATATTACCATTAGATCTATAAATGGTTGTAATGAATGTATGTATATCAATATAAGATTTCCTGTATATTTTAAGATATCAATTCAATCCATAATTTAAAGTTGGAACCAGTTATATTATTTATTCACAGTATTGTCTATTCATTCATTTTATCAAGATTTGTAGACACAGTGTAGACCTATTTGTACACCCAATACTAATTTATACATCTTCAAAATATTGACCACATAATTGGTGGAAGAAATACTCATGTCACCTGATCTACATATACACTTTATCACAGTAATATTCTGGACACAAAATGCAAAGTTCACACTTATGATTGTACCAAAGCCTAAATGGAAAGTGAGCATGGATTACTAAAAACATCCAAGTCCAGATTGCCTAATGCTCTCAAATGTCAATCCTATTGTTGCTAAATATTTGTTTCTTTCTAAGATTGTATATTCAACATCTACCGTGCTGAAAATGTCTAATCCTATCACTCAATTTATACTTTGCTTGATTTCTTCCTGTCTCTATTGATATCTGCTTCCCTATATATTTTCCCCAGTTAATCATTGTAACTGACTCATCACATGTGCTGACATTTACATTCATTCTCTACCAGAAACCCTATTGCTAAAGAACTTTTGGAGCAAATCCTATACTCACTCTTCTTCCTAAACCTACTGACTATCTTTCCAATCCTACCAACTACCCTTTTTAAGTGGATGTTTTCTTCTACATTTGATCATCCAATTTACAAGGTCCTATGCCATTTTTTATCGATTTATCTGAGACATCTGTGCAGAAGGTATTTCAAAGCTAAGAATCCCAATCATGGACCCAATGCTCTTCTGGGCTTCAAATCTTACCTAGACTTCTGTATTCATACTTATATTTCACCTATATATTCTTGTAAATATCACAAGTTACCATTGCCATTATTCATCATGCAGAATGATTCCTAACCCAAATCAAACCTGTTATTACCCTAACCATACACTGTTCCCTCAATCTAACTTTACAGAAAAGCAGGGACAGAGTTGGTCTTACAATCAGGAGTGTAGGGGATCTTCCACCTGCTGAGAACCTCAAAGGTCAATACAGAAATAATCCATGGAGAAGATGTAGGCAGCAATGAAGGACCTGAGGGAGGAAAAGTCAACTTCCATCGTAAACAACCTGGTCAGGGTGAAGGGATGTGTCTGAATCAGCCTCTCTCTTCTTAATGTAGAGAAGATGGACCAAACCAAGCCTGTGTGGAGAGCTGTTCCCAGGTGCCTATGGTTGATATATCATTCTAACTTGTGAAAATGTCACAGGAAGTAGGTGCACCCTCCATCTCATGGGACCCTTGGAAGCAACTGTTAGGACAAAGTGTTTGCCAAGGCAGTGACTTCATTCACTTCCTGAAGGAAGTTACCTCACATAACTTCCTTGGTAATGGAACTCTATAAACTTGGGATTCAGGAAGCCAGGAGACCACAGCCAGTTCCAGTCCCAGTTCCAGTGGTCTCACTTGTTTGGGTAAACCAAGGACAGAGTCAGTCTTTCTTGGTTCCTAGTTATGTGAGGATGGCCAAATGCCAGGAAAGCTAAGAAGAGGGGCCTTTCCTGAGAAAGCAGGTAGTGGATCACCAGTGACTTCTGACAACTTCACAGAGTTGGCCAAGGAGACCAGAACTGAGACAGCACAGTGCATTTCGTGGAAATATAGTATATCCCACCCATCATAGGACACTCCGGATAGTCACAGACCTACTTTGGGGAAGGTGCTGCCTTTTTGAGTGTGGGTGTGAGTTTGAGAATATGTAGGAAAGGCGACTTGTTTGGTTTGGAGAGGACTTTATCTAGTATGTCCTCTGACAAGGTGAGTGTTTCTATTACTGTGTATCCCACTGTGTTTGTGGTCTTGGTATTAGAAAAAGAATGCATCATGGATGTGTTCTGTCTAGTAGAAAGCTTCCCAGCATTCATACTGCCAATTTATGAATGGATTGCGGCTAGCCTTATCAATGGGCAAAACCTACTATCTTTCTAAGTTCCTGTTTTCTTCCTGAATTCTGGACACTCTCCAGAATAGGCTCACAGTTTTGTGTCCAAGCTATGTGGCACCTCCAAGCTCTGTCACATGGCCATGTACTGGAGAGCTGAAGGGAAGGGGAGCATGTCAGAAAACTCAGATATCATTGTGACCAGGAAAGTCTCAGTGGAGAAACCCTGCTTTGGGTCATTTGCTTACCTATTTTTCTGTTGCCCTAAATGAAAGGAAAGTCTTTGGCTCAGGCCACATTTTTGTGAAGCCTGAAGAAAACAGTATTCAAATGGAAATGAGTGGGCATCACCTGTGGCTCTTTGCTTAATTTCTTTGGAAATGGATGTGTCTGAATCAGCCTCTTGGCTCTCGGTGAACCTGGGGCTTAGATTGTCAGCACCTGATGGATCTAAAGAAAGATCCCATGTGTGCATCCATAACCAAAATTCAAAAAGATCAGTCTTTGTGGATGAAGTCTCTCACCTTCCTCTGTTAGGTTCCTGACCTCCATCAAGTGTGATTATGGACCCTTGGGTAAAATGAGTTCTTCAAAGCCCTGCAGATGTGCTAGTGTTTTCTCATGACAACAAACCACATAAAGAATCTCTACCTGACAGTCAGTAGGCCTCAAATAGTAGAAGCAGAGCAGTATTAATGGCAGGCCTATTTGATCACTCCTGGTTGACAGGAAGAGTGTCCAGGCCACACTTACTTTATGCAAATGAGGGACAAGGAAGCTTATATTGGACACTGTCTTGAGCTGCGCCACTTATGGAAACCTCTTGCCAGAAATTATGATGAATGTCTATATGGAAGAAAATGAGGGCCATGTGGGAGTGTTTTGGTTATAATTGTGGTCATTTTTGTGGCAGTTGGAAGAGATGACTCGGTCCACCAGGGCTTCACTCTTGGGTGATTCCCCTTATAGACTGAGTTCTGGAACTGACCTCAGAGTAGTATTGCTATGAATTGAATTGGGATTTTAGGAGGCCACACATGAGATTCACGCTTGGAATCTGAAATCTAGTCCCAGGTTGTTTTTCGACAGAGCACTGGGAATCTCAGCCAGGATATCACATGATTTTATTATGAAAAACATGGCAGCCATAGTTGAGAGTCAAAACACACATGGACCTCACATTGTACAGTTCAATGGGCCTGGCTTCATGTGACCTTTTGGCCACTCTTTGGGAAGCCTTTCCTGTGAGTGTTGTCCAGAGAATTCATTGAAATGAACTTCCTCACCATTTAGTGGTTCCTGAATGAATTGAAACCCACAGTGCCTCCAACTTCATCCTTGAAAAATGGCTAGATGAATACCATCAAATTTTTGAAATTCCCATGACCAGGTGGCACTGGAGAAACTTTGGATGTCCTGTTGCTGATCATGAGTATACAATACAGTGCCTTGATTGACTGGGTTTCATGAAAATGTTGAAGAACAGTGATGCCAGTAAGTTGGAGCCTCCTGAGTAGTGGGCCTAGAGTAGTGGTGTGCAGGTGTGTGATAAAACATCTGTGGTGGAGTCATGTGGACCTGCCATTGGCTTCCAAATAGCTTGTGACTGACATAGTGTAGCCAGCAAACCCTTATATGTAAATGCATCTTGTTATATGGAGAGTTTTCAGGGCAATGTTCAGAATCAGGTTGCTATGGTCAAGGCGGCAAGCTATGTGGGATAGAGGCCTGGTTGGTGCATTCTCTTGCAGACCCTGACACACCACACATGACAGAACTCCCTCTAGCACTGTGTCCCAGTTGAAATCTTTGTATTTCACGAAGCAAATACCAAACTCCCAGTGCAGCAGCAAGAAACACCACGAAAATTGGAGGATGACCAAATGGTTTCAGAGTCCTCACAGGGAGACACATAGCCCCCAGTGGCCACAGTTTACCTACAAAGAGATAATTCAGCACTGCTGTCTCATGTTCATTGGAAAATAAGAAACAAGATCCTTCAGGTCACATAGATGCAGATCCAGGTTTAATTGTCTCACCACAAATGAAGATTAAGCTCCTGACAACAACATATATTTCAAGTTCCCAACCTCAGAGGCAGTTTCTCAAGAAGTCTTTAGGCCAGCAAAGCTCCATTTTTGTGGAGGGTTTACCCTGTTCGTTACTTTTGTAAACTCATCTACCACCTCCAAGTTTGTGAACAACTGAGCATATTGCATTATATATATATATATATATATATATATATATATATATATATATATATATATATATATATATATATATATACAGATTTTCGAACTCTTCTCCTGTAATTGTGTCTTACTTGGGGCAAAGGTAATGTCAAGGCATTGTTCTGGATAAGAGTGGGAAGATTTTTCATAGCACATAATTACATACACATTGGATACCTTTTCCAATTTTCCATTCGAAATACTGAATCCCTGACACTAACCCATAGCCTACTAGACTCTGACTACTTATCCTAATATGATGGAGAATAATTATCCAAACAGAATAGAAATACAAGCAGTTCAGAGGAGGCATGGTGTATAGTTGAATTTGCCTTTTGCATTATGTAGTGTAGGAGTTATAAATCTAGTCAACTTTTGTTGAAATTGTTCTCCATGTGTTTTTAAAGTTAACAAATATGTGAATTCCTGTCTCCCTTTCTCTGTAGCCTATTTGCACATGTATTTTTATATGCACATATAGAATCCTACAAGGTACAACATGTACATTCTTGTGAAGTGGTTGACTTGGCAGATACACATTGTGAGAAGAGATCACTTCTCCTAAATGCTGTTGGAAGTTAAAATTCGAACTCTCTGTGAGCTTCCTAGTTTAACAACATTATACATAAATCCATGTTCAGTAAAATGAATATTTTTGAAACTGTGGATGATATATATTTCATGGTGAATTTCAATTGCCATATATATTGCTACTTTTTAATGTCTGTGTGCATGTGTGTGTGTGTGTATGTATATATATATATATATATATATATATATATATATACAAACTTTCTAGATTTTTCAAAATATGAAATACATGTGTCTTATTATACATTTCCTAAATTCATTCATATTCATATATGTGAATTTATAATCAACTTTTCACAAGATTATCGTCAGAAATATTCATCCACCTGAAATACGTATTTGTTTCCTAGTACTGAAAACTATCTTCAGTGAATGGTGCCTACAAATCCTAAAATTAATACAGTAACTGACCCAGGTTAACATCAATGCAAATTGATTCCTATGGGACATGATGTGTATTTTGACGTTCATTTTTATTCAAAACTGGTACATTACTATTTCTTCAGTTTATGCACATAATAGGATATATATTTCATCCACAAGTTCGCTAATTTAGAGGCATTTGTTTCACTTTCAATCACTTCCTGCTTCAGAACACATGTATTTTTTCATGGTTCTTGACTGGTCTTTTCATGAGACTTCTTTCCAAACACATTATTTTTGATTTCCATAATCACTTTTGAAGCAAAACTCACACACTTTTCATGATAAACCATAACCTTAATTTTACCATTAGATGTATAACTAGTTGGAATGAATGTATGTATATCAATATAAGATTTCTTATATATTTTAAGATATGAATCCAATGCATTATATAAAGTGGAACCATTTATATTATTTATTAACAGTATGGTCTATTCATGCATTAGCTCTATATTCATAGACACAAGGTACAGGTCTTTGTACCCCCAATACTAACTTATTAATCTTCAAAATATTGCTCCCAGAAATGATGGAAAAATTACTCATGTCACCTGATCTACATATACATTTTATCACAGTAATATTCTGGACACAAAATGCAAGGTTCACACTTATTATTGTACCAAAGCCTAAATTGAAAATGAACATGGATTACTAAACACAGCCATGTCCAGGTTGCCTAATGCTCTCAAATATCAATCCAATTAGTGACTACATATTGGTTTCTCCTAAGATCATATATTCAAATTCAACCCTATTGAAAATGTCTAATCCTATCACCCACTTTATACTTTGCCTTATTTCGTAATATCTCTATTGATATCTGTTTTCCTACATATTTTCTCCGGTTCACTATTTTGACTGACTCTTCACATGGGCTAACATTTACATTCACACTCTAAACAAAACCCTATTGATAAAGAATATTTTTTTTCCAAAACCTATACTCAGTCTTCTTAATAAACCTAACAACTATCTTCCTAATCCTACCGACTATCCCTTTTTGACTGAATGTTCTTTTCTACACCCAATCATCAAAGTAAACTTTGGGCGAGCTTCGGAGGAAGAGACCACCAAAAGACTATCTCATGCAACAGCAAAGGGTTTATAGGGGGTCAGCATGCAGGCGGTCCGAGCTCACTTGAATAGAGCAGAGAGCCCTGAGAAGAGCTTAAGCAGAGCTTATATACTTTCTTTGGGGAGGGCAGGGAGCGAAGTTTATTGATGGGTGAGGGAGAGTGGGCGGTTTGCATTCAACCGGGTGAGGGAGTACATTCTGCAGTTTGGCATTTGGGTACAGGACATTCTGGGAACAAGATTAGCAAACAGTTCTCAAGATTTCAACAGTGTTTTGTTAAGCATACACAAAAAAAAGTGACAAGTACATATTTTATTAATCTTTCATTCCCCACTTCTTCTTCTAGCTACTTTTAATCATAAAAGTGATCATTGGGGGGTGTCACATTCTATGTCTGCTAGTGGGGTATTACCATAAGTTTAACTTGTCCAATTTGAGCTTAGAGAAAAGAAATTACACGGTTGAGCAAACAGGGTTTTATAGTTAGCAATAATATGGAGATTATTATCGGACAGGCCAGGGTTGATAAAAAAGTAGTCAAACAGGGGGACTAGGTGAACCAAGACTCAAACCACTTTTTTTGGTCCTCTCACTCTCTCATTGACGCTCTTCAAGGTGTCTTTTTAATTTAATCATTTTTTTTTTACAACTACATTATGCTCGGAATAAACACAAAATTCTTCCCAGGAAGTGACAAATACCTATTTTATAAACCTTTCACTTCCGACTATCCCTTTTTGACTGGATGTTCTCTTCGACATTCAATCATCGAAGGTACAAGGTCCTATGCCATTGTATATTGATTAATCTGACACATCTGTGCACAACCTAATTCAAAGCTAAGTATTCCAATCAAGGGCCCAATGCTCTTTTGGGCTTCAAATCTTACCTAGATTTCTGTTTTCATACATATATTTCACCTATATATTCTCATACATATCGCAGGTTCCCAATACCATTATTCATCCAGCAGAATGATTCCTAACCCAAATCACACATGTTATTAACCCTAACCATACACTGTTCCCTCAATCTAACATTACAGAACAGCAGGGACAGAGTTGGTCTTACAATACAGGAATGTAGTGGATCTTCCACATGCTGAAAACCTCAAAGGTCCATGCAGAAATGATCCCTGGAGAACATGTAGGCAACTATGAAGGACGTGAGAGAGCAAAAGTCATATTCCATGGAAAACAACCTGGTAAGGATGAAGGGTTGTGTCTCATTCACCCTCTCTCCTTAATGTAGAAAAGATGGACCAACCAAGGCCTTTGTGGAGCGCTGTTCCTGGGTTCCTATGGTTGAGATACCTATCTAACTTGTGAAAGTGTCAGAGGAAGTATGGAAGCAACTGTTCGGAAAAAGTGGTTGCTAAGGCAGTCACCACATTCAGTTCCTGAAGGAAGTGACCTCACCTCACTTCCTTGGTGATGGAACTCTGTGAACTTGGGATCCAGGAAGTCAGGCATCCAGAACCAGTCCAATTCCCAGTACAGTGGGATCACTTGTTTAAATTTACCAAGGACAGAGTCAGTCTTTCTTGGTACCTACTGATGTGAGGATGGCCAAATGCCAGAAAAGTTTGAAGACTGGCCTTTCCAGAGAAAGCAAGATGTGGCTCACCGCGGGCTCCTGATATTTCACAGAGTTGGCCAAGGAGACCAGATCTGAGAAAGGACAGGACATTTCTGGGGAACATAGTATAGCCCACCATTCAGAGGACACTCTGGATAGTCACAGACTTACTTTGGGGAAGGAGGTGCCTTTTTCAGTGTGGGTGTGAGTTTGTGGTTTTGTCTTATATTCTGAGAATAGGTAGGGAAGGCGGCTTGCTTGGTTTGGAGTGGAATGTTTCTAGAAAGTCTTTTGACAAGGCGAGTGTTTCCATGTATGTGTATCCCACTGTGTCCGTGGTTGTAGACATTAGAAAAGAGAATGAATCAATGGATGTGTCCTGTCTAGTAGAAAGCTTCCCAGCATTCATCCTACCCATTTTAGGAAGGATTGCAGGTTGCCTTATCGATGGACAACATGTACTGTCTTCCTAAGTTCCTGTTTTCTTCCTGAATTCTGGCCACTCTCCAGAATAGGCTCATGGTTTTGTGTCCAAAATATGTACCACCTCCAAACTCTGTGACATGGCCATGTAATCCATAGCTGAAGGGAATGGCAAGCATCTCAGAAAACTCAGATATCAGTGTGACCAGGAAAGTCTCAGTGGAGAAACCCTGCTTTGGCCCTTTTGCTTACCTATTGTTCTGTTGCCCTGAATGTCAGGAAGGTCTTTGCCTCAGGCCACCCTTTGTGAAGCCTGAAGAAAACAGTTTTAAAATGGAAATGAATGGGCATCACCTGTGGCTCTTTGCTTAATTACTTTGGAAAGGAATGTCTCTGAATCAGCCTCTTGGCCCTGTGTGAGGCTGTGGCTTAGATTATCAGCATCGGATGGATCTAAAGAAAGATCCAATGTGTGCATCCAAAACCAAAATGGCAAAAATCAGTCATTGTGGATGAAGTCTCTTGCCTTCCTCTGTTTGGTTCTTGACCTCCATCAAGGGAGTATTGGGATTTTCTGGGTCAAATGAGTTCTTCCAATCCCTGCAAAGGTGCTTAGGTTTAATAATGACTCCAAATCACATAAGTAATCTATACCTGACAGTCAGTAGGCCTCAAATTGCAGAAACAGAGCAGTATTAATGGCAGAACTATGTGATCAATCCTGGTTCACAGGAAGGGTGTCCAGGCCACCCTGAATTTAGGCAAATGAGGGGAAGGGAGCTTATTATGGACACTCTATTGGGCTGTGCCATTTAAGGAAACCTCCAGCCAGAGGTTATGATGAGTGACTATATGGAAGTAGATGAGGGCCATGTGGGATTGTTTTGATTTTAATTGTGGTAACTTGTGTGGCTTTTGGATGAGATGACTGTGTTCACCTGGGCTTTAACACTGGCGTGATTCTCCTAAGAGACTGAGTTCTGTAACTGACTTCAGAGTAGTAATTGCTTTGGAAATGGATATGTTTTAATCAGCCTCTTGGCCCTGTTTGAGGCTATGGCTTAGATTACCAGCACCAGATGGATCTAAAGAAAGATCCCATGTGTGCATCCAAAACCAATATAGCCAAAATAGCAGTAATTGTCGATGAACTCTCTCGCCTTCCTCTGTAAGGTTCTGAAAGAATAAAAGAAATTGAAATTGAAATGTAAAGAACCAGGTTTTGTAAAGTTTCCAAGCTGCACTCAGCACCTGAAATTCCTGTGGCAGTTAAGACAATTCCCGGATTTGCACATTAGATGTGTGTTGAAATCTTCCCTGAGGACCTAGTTACTTAACAGCCCCTCCCCAGAAACCATGCAGCTCACCACGTATACATCACAGTGCATCCACCAATCAATTTAAATGTATACCCCTTCTTAGGGCTGACCAATCACCCCCTGCCCAACCTGTTCCCGCCAATGAATGTGCTAATCATGTTTTAGAGTTGTTATTTGATTTTCCCGTGGAATATGATGATTTGCTAAAGGAGGCTATGATGTGTGTAAAGTCCCTACCCTCTCTAAAGAATGTATATAAACTCCGCTCGAGTGGTTCCTAGGGCTCTTTGTTCTTTGCTCCTCTGAAGTGAGCCCTGAGCTCCAGCACGCTATACCCCCAATAAACCCTTTGGTGTTGCATGAGAAAGCCTGTTGGTGGTCTTTTCCTCCGATGTTCGCCCCACCTTTTCATCTGGAGGCCCCAGGTGAGATATCCGGCGCAGCGGACGAAAGACCCCAAGGGACTCCTCTCATGGTAAGAAAGGCGCCTCTTTCTGGTTTCGGGTTTCAGGTGAGGGCTTGGCAAAGTGGCTGTCGGTGAAGAGCATTAGCTCTCTCTGACGGTGGCTGGCAGACGTGTCACAGAGCTACTGGCCACGTCCCTGGGGGACACTCCAGAGGATGAGGGAAATCAAGGAATATTAGTTTCCTCAACTCGGTTATATTTTGCTTCAGGATTCGGTTTGCCAGCCCATCAGGTTTTGCTGGCTACACAGTTTTGTTCATTGTCCCGAACTCATGTTGAGTTTACTCTCTGTCTTTATTGTCTAACCCATCAGGTTTTGCCAGTTACTGAGTTCTAATATTTGTCTTGGACCCATGTTAAACGCTTACTGTTTGTCTTTGTCTGTGTTGCGTTTGTGTCTTCACTGTCTCTTTTTGAGTAACTCCCATTATGGGACAAAGCACTTTCATGCTTCTGTCGCTGACCCTTGATCATTGGACTGATGTCCGCTCAAGGGCCCAGAATCATTATTTTTCAGTTAAATGTCAGACCTGGCAGACTCTCTGTGCTTCAGAATGGCCCATCCTCAAAGTCGGGTGGCCCGCAGAAGGATCCTTCTACTTCCCTCTAATCCGAAAAGTCAGAGATATTGTCTTTCAGCCGGGACCACGTGGCCACCCAGATCAACAGCCATATACCCCTTCCCCAGGATCCTATCATTCAAACCTTCCGTTCCCTCCCCATCTTCCCCCCATTCTTCCTGAGTCACAAGACTGGACAATTCTCCCCCTCCTTATCCTTTACCCTCGCTCCCCAACCGCCAACACATTCCAGATGATTCTCCCACCACTGACTCAGCCTCTCCGCCACTAGAGGCAATTGGGCCAGACCCAAGCCCTCCAAGGGACTTCTCCGCAGCAGCAGCAGCCCCTCCATTTCTGGTGGAAGCTGGGCCACCTGAAGAAACCCGCCAGCTACGGAAAATAGAAAACTCAGAAGCCACTGTGATGCTCCCTCTTCGTCCTTATGGGCCCATGAACCGACAAAACTGGGACCCCAACACCTTTGAAGGTTGGTAGCATTTGTCCACTTATCACCGGGCTCTAATAGCGGGGCTCCGAGTGGCCGCCAGAGGGCCGACTAATTTGGCCATGGTAAGAGAGATAATCCAAGGTCCTAATGAGTCTCCCTCTATGATTCTGGAGAGAATTATGGAAGCAAATAGAAAATATACTCCTTTTGATCCTCAGGCAGAGGACAAAAAAACCTCTGTTGCAATGGCCTTTATCCAGCAGGCTGCCCTAGATATTAAGAGAAAGTTACAACGTCTAGATGGATTACAAGATATGACCTTAAGAGATTTAGTCAGAAAAGCTGAGAAAGTATATTATAAGAGAGAAACTGAGGAGGAATGGGAACAGATGAGAGAGAAGGAAAGGGAACAAAAGGAGGATGAAAGGAGCAAAAGGCAGACTAAATCATTGGCTAAGGTTTTGGTCAGAGCAGCAAATAGACCAGAAGTTAAAAAGCACGGAGACATGAAGGGATACATGGACCCATGCCAAAGGCTGCCCCTGGCCTCAGATCAATGTGCCTACTGTAAAGAAAAAGAAAACTTGGACAAAGAGTGGCCCAAAAAGAGGCAGAGAAACCAGTATAGGACGAGACTTGAAGGATCCAGCCACTGCCTTACCCTGAAGTCGTATGGTTTACGAACGAGAGCAGCTTCCTCCAAGATGGTACGTGGTGGGCTGGAGCAGCAGTAGTTAGCAAAACTAATGTCATCTGTTTCTCTGGTCTCACAGAAGAGACATCAGTCCAAAAGGCAGAACTGATTGCCCTTACGAAAGCATTGGTACTAGCAACAGGCAAAAGGGCCACCATATACACTGATAGCCGCTATGCATTTGCCACTGCAAATGTGCACGGGGCTATTTACCAGCAAAGGCAGCTATTAACCTCGGCTGGGAAAGAAATAAAGAAATAAAGAACAAAGATATGATCCTCCACCTTCTCTCAGCAGTGCAGGGCCCTACGGACCTAGGCATAGTGCACTGTCCAGGGCACCAGAAGGGAAACGACCCCGTGGCGGTTGGAAACAGAAGGGCAGATGAGGAAGCTAATTGGCAGCCCTAAACGGAGTGCCTCTGTTCACTTTTTCCACACCGGGGGGAACAACAATCAGGAGACTTGGCCGCACCGGAACATTCAGGCAACTTATCATCTGAGGAGACAGATACAGAACTCTGGGAACCTACAGAGCCAAGTACACAATTTTCAAAAGCCCACCTTTATCTCAAAGACATACACCAGCTCACCCACTTAGACTCTAAGAAGTTATAGGCACTCTTAAAGGACCAAAGGAAGGAATTATTATTGACTGACTCACAGAGGAAAGAAATAACTGCGCAGGTGACTACAGCTTGTCAAGTTGGCCAATTAGTTAATACTTACCCATCGAAGCTTACTTCAGGGAAGCGCTTATGAGGAATCAGACCAGGACAATTCTGGGAAGTGAGCTTTACTGAAATAAAGCCAGCAAGGATTGGACTTAAATGTCTCCTAGTCTTTGTAGACACTTTTTCAGGATGGGTCGAAGCCTTCCCCATGAAGAAAGAAACGGCTCAGCTGGTGGTCAAAAAGATCCTAGAAGACATTTTCCAAGGTTCAGCCTGCCTAAGGTAATAGGGTCCGATAAGTGACCGGTATTCATGGCCCAGGTAAGACAGGGATTTGCCAGGACCCTGGGGATTAATTGGAAGTTACATTGTGCTTATAGACCCCAGAGCTCAGGACAGGTAGAAAGGATGAATAGAACCATCATAGAGACCTTAACGAAATAAAGCTTGGAGACTGGCATGAAAAATTGGACTCTGTTCCTAAGTTTTGCACTGTTTTGTGCAAGAAATACCAAGTCTTCCTCTTTGTGTAACCTCACCCCTTATAAAATTCTCTATGGTGCCCCTCCTTCAGTAAGGGACCTAACCCCAACTAGGAGACTTAATGATTCCTTTCACACCCCCTTGCTTGACAGACTTAAAGCCCTTGAACAAAACCAGCACCCAGCGATACCTGTGGAAACAGTTGGCCTCTGCTAATCAGCCTGGAGATGAGGGAACCCCACATCGATATCAAGTGGGAGAGTTCATCTACGTGAGATGGCATCAGGTGTCATCCCTGGAACCCCGCTGGAAAGGACCATACCAGGTGCTGCTTATAACACCCACAGTGGTGAAAGTGGATGAGATCACTTCATAGATCCATACCACCCATCTCATGCCTGCACCCTGTACAGACTCCGGCTGGAAACTGAAACAGACTGGTAACCATCTCAAGTTGCATGTCCGTCGTGTGTGTAGGGCTATGGATTCTTCCCCTGACCATCAGCAGTCCTAATCCCCATCAGCCTGTTCAGCAACGATGGCAAGTTATAAATCCTACTGGGCAAGTAGGGTGGTGTATTTCACATACAGCCCCCTTATGGAATTGGTGGCCATCTCTCCCCCCGGACATTTGTCAGCTTCCCATAGGCCTCTCTGACTGGGATCTCCCTGACATAGAGGACCCCACACAGATCCCACTCAAATGCAAACCAGGGCAACATAGACCACTTTACCCCATGAATTATGGATGTCATCTCCCCAAGCTCATGTGTAAACTAGCCAGTCAAGACTATTATGTGTGCCCAGCAGATTTCCAAAGTCGCAAACAGGCCCAAACCTGTGGAGGACCCAGTAACTTTTATTTTACATCTTGGGGTTGTGAACAAACGGAAGCTGCATCATGGAACCCAAACTCCCCAGACAGCAAGATTTGGGTAGGATGAAATGACACCTGGATTGATCCCAAGAAATGTGCCGCTAGCCAAGTGGTGTCAAAAACTCGCTGTGGAAAGAATAGTCTATGTTACCCCCTCAATATAACTTTCACTTCCAAAGGAAGGGGCTACCTCAGAACAAAATGGCCTATGAGAAATAAGTGGGGAATGCAATTCTATATTTATGGCCCCGGTTGTGACTTTGGTCTCTGGTTCACCCTCCAGCTTAAAAAGAAAGAAAATCCCACAGCAATAGGGCCCAATCCCCTCAAGCCAGGAATTAAGCCTCCTAAACCTCCCATGCCTAGATCTACCAGAACCCCTCTACCATCTCATAATTCCCGGTTTCCATCTTTGCCTACTTCCCCAGTCCAGAGTACAGCTGACTCCACCCCCTGGGAACTAATTAAAGGAATGTTTATGGTACTGAACTCCACACAGTCAGAACTCATTGCTTTTCAGCCCAGGTATTTGACAGCTCTGTAAATTATTGTGTAATGGTGCAGATACTCCCCAGGGTGCTCTATCATGATGGAGAATCATTCGAAGGTCTACTTGGGGGACAAACAACCCAATTTCACCGGGAGCCATTGTCCCTTACTCTAGCCATCCTATTGGGGATAGGAGGTCCTGCAGGAGTGGGTATGGGAACAGCTGCTCTGATCCGTGGGTCACAACAATTGGCCCAATTAGAAACATCAATAGATCAAGACTTGAAGACGTTAGAAACCTCTATCACAGTGCTGCAGGAATCCTTAACCTCTCTCTCTCTCTGCATTTGTTTTACAGAACAGGGGAGGACTAGATTTCCTCTTCATGAGGGAGGGGGTCTCTGTGCGGCACTGAGAGAATACTGTTGTTTTTATGCTGACCCTACTGGAGTTGCAAAATAATCCATGAGTAAATTAAGAAAATAACTTGAATAGCGCCAGAGAGAAAGGGAGATTCAACAAGGGTGGTTTGAGTCATGTTTTACCCAGTCCCCCTGGTTAACTACACTCCTATCATACTTAGCTTGACCCCTGATCATCCTTAAGGTGTTGCTAACTGTGGGACCTTGTTTGCTTAACCGCATAGTTTCCTTATTCCAGGCTCAGATTGGGTAGGTAAAACTCATGCTAATCAGACAGAAATATGCTCCACTGGCAGAAATAGAATTTGAGACGCCAGAATAATTATGAAACATTACTTTTAAGATTAAAAGTAGTCAGAAAAAGGAGTGGGAAATGAAAGAATAAAATATATTGAAATTGAAATGTAAAGAACCAGGTTTTGTAAAGCTTTCAAGCTGCACTCAGAACCTGAAATTCCTGTGGCACTTAAGACAATTCCCAGATCTTCCTATTAGATGTGTGTTGAAATCTTCCCTGATCAGCTAGATACTTAACACCCCTTCCCAGAAACCATGCAGATCTGCACGTATACATCTCAGGGCTTCAACCAATCAGTTTAAATGTTAACCCCTTCTCAGGGCTGACCAATCACCCACTGCACGACCTGTTCCCGCCAATGAATGTGCTAATCATGTTTTAGAGTTGTTATTTGATTTTGCTGGGGTATAAGATGATTTTCTAAAAGAGGCTATGATGTATGTAAAAACCCTGCCCTCTCCATAGAATGTATATAAACTCTGCTCAAGTTGTTCTGGGGCTCTTTGTTCTTTGCTCCTCTGAAGTGAGCTCTGAGCCCCAGCATGCTGGACCCACAATAAACCCTTTTGCGGTGGCATGAGACAGTCTCTTGGTGGTCTTTTCCTAAGACGTTCGTCCGAACTTTTCAGTTCCTGACTTCCATCAAGTGAGAATAGGGATCCTTTGGGTCAAAAGAGTTCTTCAAAGCCCTACAGTGGATAGTCCATAGGGGCTTGGGTTTTGTCATGACTCCAAATCACAGAAAGAATCAATACCTGACAGTCAGTAGGCCTCAAATTGGAGAAGCAGGGCAGTATTAACGGCAGGGCTATTTGATCATTCCTGGTTCAAAGGAAGGGTGTACAGTCCACCCTGATGTTAGGCAAATGAGGGGCAAAAGAGCTTATTTTGGACACTGTCTTGGGCTGCACCCCTTATGGAAACTTTCAGCCAGAGGTTATGATGAGTGTCTATATGGAAGAATATGAGGCCCATGTTGGAGTGTTTTGATTTAATTGCGGTCATTTGTGTGGCGGTTGGAAGAGATGCCTGGGTCCTCTTGGGCCTGAACACTGGTGTGATTCCCCTTAGAGAATGAGTGCTGGAACGGACCTCAGAGAAGTGTTGCCATGAATTGTGTTGGGATTTTAGGAGGCCTCGCATGAGAATTGCCCTTGGAAAATGCGATCAGGGTCGCTTTCCACAGAGAGTGGAAATCTCAGCCAGGATATCACATGATTTTATTCTGAAAGACTTGGCAACCATAATTGAGAGTCAAAACGCACATGGACCTCACATGTAGACCTCAATGGGCCTGGCTTCATATGACCTTTTGGCCACTCTTTGGGAACCCTTGCCTGTGAGAGTTCTCCAGATCTTTCATTGAAATGAGCTTTCTCACCATTTAAGGGTTCCTAAATGAATTGAAATCCACAGTGCCTCCAATTTCATCCTTGAAAAATGGCTATATAAATACCATTAAATTTTTGAAATTTCAATGACCTGGTGGCACTGGAGAAACTTTGGGTGTCCTGTTGCTGATCATGAGTATACCAGAGAGTGCCTTGATTGACTGGGTTTCCTGAAAATGGTGTAGAATAGAGAAGCCTATAGGTTGGATCCTGCTGAGTAGTGGGCCTAGAGAAGTGGTGGGCATATGTGTGATAAAACATCTGTGGTAGGGGAATGAGGATCTACCATTGGATTCCAAATTGCTTGGGACTGACATGGTGCAGCCAGCATAAATTTCTATTTAAAGGCATCTTGATATATGGAGAGGTTTCAAGGCAATGTTCAGAATCAGCTTGCTATGTTCAAGGGGGTAAACTATGTGGGTTAGAAACCTGGTTGGTGCATTCTCCTGCAGAACCTGACCCACCACACGTGACATAACTCCCACCAGCACTGTGTCCCAGTTGAGCTCCATTTATTTGGTGAAGCAAATACCAAACTCCCAGTGCAGGAGCAAGAAACACAATGGAGAGTGGAAGAGCAATAAATGACTATACAGTCCACACAGGGAGACACTTAGCCACCAGTGGCCACAGTATACCCACAAAAAGAGAATCCAGCACTCTTCCCTCATGTTCATTGGAATATTACAATTTATGTCCTCCAGGTCACATAGATGCTGACCCAGCTTTGATCATCTCACTAGAAAAAAAGCAAAAGCTCCTGACAACAACATATATTTCAAGTGCCCAAACTCAGAGGCAGTTTCTCAAGAAGTCATTAGGCCAGCAGAGCTCCATTATTGTGGAGTGTTTACCCTGTCCCTTACTTTTGGAAACTCCTCTACCACGTCCATGGTTGTGAACTCCTTATCATATTCCATTCCAGATAAGTATTCACAGATTTTCTAACACTTCTCCTCTAATTGTGTCTTACTTGGGGTGAAGGTAATGTCAAGGCATTGTTCTGGATGAAAGTGGGAAGATTTTTGTGTAGCACATATTTGCATACACATTGGATAAATTTTCCAATTTTCCATTCAAAATACTGAATCCCTGACATTAACACATACTCTACTAGATTCTGAATACTAATCCTAATATGTTGGAGAAAAATAACCCAAAAAGAATAGAACTACAAGCAGTTCAGAGGAGGCATGGTGTATAGTTGGACTTGCCTTTTGCATAATATAGGGTAGGAGTTATAAATCCAGTCAATTTTTTTTGGAAATAGTTCTCCATATGTTTTTAATGCCTATTCAGGACCTGTATTTCTATATGCACATATAGAATCCTACCTGTTACCACACGTTCATTCTTGTGTGGTGGCTGAATTGGCAGATACAAATTCTGACAAGGGATCACTCCTCCTAAACGCTGTTGGAATTGAAAATTCAACCTATGTGTGAGCTTCCTAGTTGAACAACATTATACATAAATCCATGTTCAGTAAAATGAATTTATTTGAATCTGTGCATGATATATATTTCTTGGTGATTTTCAATTGACATATAGTGCTACTTTTTAATGTCTGTGTATATGTGTGGGTGTGTGTGTGTGTGTGTGTGCGTGTGTGTGCATGAGTGTGTATATATATATATATATACACACACACACACACGCACACACACACACACACTCTCCAGATTATTCAAAATATGAAATATATGTGTCCTATTTTACACTTCCTAAATTTTTCATATTCATGAATGTGGATTTATAATAATCTTTTCACAAGATTATTCTGAGAAATATTCACATACCTTACTAGAGTCTGACAACTAATCCTAAGATGATGGAGAAAAATAATGCAAACAGAATAGAAATACAAGAAGTTCAGTGGAGGCATGGTGTATAGTTGGACTTGCCTTTTGCATGATAAACGCTAGTTGTTATAAATCTAGTAAATTTTCAATTGAAATAATTCTTCATGTGTTTTTAAAATTAACAAATATGTGAATTCCTGTATCCCTTTCTCTGTATCCTATTCATCACATGCATTTTTACATGCACTTATAGAATCCTACCTGGTATCACAGGTACATTTTTGTGAGGTGGCTGACTTGGCCGATACAAATTCTGAAAAAAGATCACTCCTCTTAAACGCTGTTGGAAACGAAAATTCAACCTATGGTTGAGTCCCCTGGTAGAACAACAATATACATAAATTCATGTTCAGTAAAATATATGTTTTGTCATCTGTGGATAATATATATTTATTGATGAATTTTGATTGGCATATATATTACTACTTTTTAATGTCTCTGTGTGTGTTTTGTGTATATATAAATATGTGTATATATATACAAATACACACTCTCCAGATTTTTCAAACTATGAAATATATGTGTCTTATTTAAATTCCCTAAATTCATTCATGTTCATGGACTTGGATTTATAATCAACTTTTCACAAGATTATTCTCAGAAATATTCATCCACCTGAAAAACATATTTGTATCCTAGTACTGAACACTAAGTTGAATGAATGGTGCATACAAAAACTAATATTTCTACAGTAACTGACCCAGTTTAACATCAATGCAAGTAGATTCCGATGGGACAAGGTGTGTATTTTGACGTTCAATTTTATTCAACACTGGTACTTAATATTTCTTCATATAATGGACATCATAGGATATATATTTCATCCACAAATTCACAAATTTATGGGCATTTGTTTCACTTACAATCAATTCCTGCTTTTGAACACATGTATTTCTCCAGGTGTCTTGATTGGTCTTTTCATTAGACTTCTTTCCAAACACATTATTTTCGATTTCCATAATCAATTTTGAAGCAAAACTCACACACACTTCATGATAAACTATAACCCTAATATTACCAATAGATATATAACTGGTTTGAATGAATGTATGTACATAAATATAAAATTTCCTGTATATTTTCAGATATCAATTCAATCCATTATTTAAAGTTGAAAACAGTGATACTATTTATTCACAGTATGGTTTAGTCATGCATTATCTCTATATTCATAGAAAAAGGGTGCACCTATTTGTACCCCCAATACTAATTTATATGTCTTCAATATATTGCTCCTAGAAATGGTGGAAGAAATACTCATGTCATCTGATCTACATATATATTTTATCAGTGTAATATTCTGGACACAAAAAAAGCAAATGTCACACTTATGTTTGTACCAAATCCTAAATAGAAAGTGTGCATGGATTACTAAAAACACCCATGTCCAGGTTGCCTAATGCTCTCAAATGTCTATGCTATTGGTGACTACATATTTGTTTCTTCCTAAGATTATATATTCAATCTCAAGCCTGTTGAATATGTCTAATCCTATCACTCACTATATAATTTGCCTGATTTCCTAATGTCTCTATTGATATCTGCTATCCTACATATTTTTTCCACTTCATCACTGTGACCGACTCTTCACATGTGCTGACATTTACATTCACTCTCTAACCAAAACTCTATTGCTAAAGAACTTTTGGTCCAAATCCTATACTCACTTTTCTATCTAAACCAACACTATCTTCCTAATCCTATTGACTATGCCTTTTTGACTGGATGTTCTCTTAGACATTCAATCAACCAAGGTACATGGTCCTTTGCCATTGTTTATCTATTTATTTGAGACATCTGTGCAGAACATAGTTCAAAGGTAAGTATCCCACTAAAGTGACCAATGCCCTTCTGGGCTTCAAATCTTACCTAGAATTCTGTTTTCATACTTATATTTCACCTCTATATTATTAAATATCACAGAATACCAATACCATTATTCATCCAGCAGAATGATTCCTAACCCTAATCAAACCTGTTATTAACCCTAATCATACACTGTTCCCTAATCTAACTTTACAAAAGAGCAGGCACAGAGTTGGTCTTACAATACAGGAATATAGGGAATCTTTCACCTGCTGAGAAGCTCAAAGGTCCATGTAGATATGATCCCTGGAGAAGATGTAGGGAACTATGAAGGACCTGAGAAAGCGAAAGTCCTATTACATGGCAAAAAAAAACCTGGTCAGGACGAAGGGATGTGTCTGAATCAGCCTCTATCTTTTTAATGTAGAGAAGATAAACCAAACCAGGCCTGTGTGGAGAGCTGTTCCAAGTGCCTATGGTTAATATAACATTCTAACTTGTGAAATTGTCACAGGAAATAGGGGCAGCCTCCATCTCAAAGGACCGTTTGAAGAAACTGTTAGGACAAAGTGGTTGCCAAGGCAGTGACCTCATTCAGTTTCTGAAGGAAGTGACCTTACCTAATTTCCTTGGTGATGGAACTCTCTGAACTTGGAATCCAGGAAGCCAAGCACCCAGAGGCAGGCCCAGTCTCAGTCCCAGTGGTCTCACTTGTTTAGACTTACCAAGGACAGAGTCCGTCTTTCTTGGTAAATACTGATGTGAATATGGCCAAATGCCAGGAGAGCTCTGAAGAGCGGCCTTTCCTAAGAACGCAGGTAGTGGCTCACTGCTGGGCCCTGACAACTTCACAGAGTTGGCCAAGTAGACCAGATCTTAGACAGGACAGGCCATTTCGGGGGAACAAAAAATGGCCCACCAGTCAGAGGACTCTCTGGATAGTCACATACCTACTTGGGGGAAAGAGGTATCTTTGTGGGTATGGGTGTGAGTTTGTGGTTTTGTCTCATGTTCTAAGAATACGTAGGAAAGGCAGTTTGTTTGGTTTGGAATGGACTGTGTCTAGTAAGTCCTTTGACAAGGCGAGTGTTTCTATGTCTGTGTATCCCACTGTGTCTGTGGTTGTAGATATTAGAAAAGAGAATGCATCAATGGATGTGTTATGTCTAGTAGAAAGCTTCTCAGCATTCATCCTCCCTAATTTATGAATGGACTGTGGCTTGCCTTATAGATGTACAACACCTACAATCTTCCTAAGTTCCTGTATTCTTCCAGATTTTGGCCTCTCTCTAGAATAGGCTCATGATTTTGTTTCCAAGTTATGTACCACCTCCAAGCTCTGTGACATGGCTATGTACTGGATAGCTGAAGGGAATGGGAGCATATCAGAAAACTCAGATATCAGTGTGACTAGGAGAGTCTCAGTGGAGAAACCCTGCTTTGGGTCTTTTGCTTACCTATTTGTCCGTTGCCCTGAATGTCAGGAAGGTCTTTGCCTCAGGTCGCCCCTTTGTGAAGCCTGAAGAAAACAGTTTTCAGATGGAAATGAATGGGCATCACCCTGGGCTCTTTGCTTAATTGCTTGGGAATGGGATGAGTCTGAATCAGCCTCTTGGTTCTGTGTGAGGCTGTGGCTTAGATTCTCAGCACCTGTTGGGTCTAAAGAAAGATCCCATGTGTGCATCCAAAACGAAAATGGCCAAAAGAGCAGTCATTGTGCATGAAGTCTCTCACCTTCCTCTGTAATGTTCCTTCCTCCGTCAAGTGAGAATAGGGATTCCTTGGGTCTAATGAGTTCTTCAAAGCTCTGTAGAGTCTAGCCCATTGGTGCTTGGGTTTTCTCATAACTCCAATTCACATAAAGAATCTAAACTCCACAGTCAGTAGGCCACAAATTGGAGAAGTGAAGCAGTATTAACAGCAGGCATATTTAATCACTCCTGGTTCACAGGAAGGGAGTCCGGGTCTTTAGGCAAATGAGGGGTAAGGGAGCTTCTTTTGGACACTGTCTTGGGCTGTGCCTCTCAAGTAAACCTCCAGCCAGAGGTTATTATGAGTGTCTTTATGGAAGAAGATGAGGGCTAGGTGGGAGTGTTTTGGTTTTAAATGTGATCACTTGTGTGGCGGTTGGAAGAGATGATTGGTTACACCTGGGCTTCAACTCTGGTGTGATTCCACTTAGAGACTGATTTCTGGAACTGACCTCAGAGAAGTATTGCAATGAATTGTGTTGGGATTTTAGGAGGCCTCGCATGAGAGTCGCCCTTGGAAAATGAGTCTTGGCCCAGGGTTGCTTTCCAAAGAGCACTGGAAATCTCAGCCAGGATATCACATTATTTTATTCTGAAAGACTTGGCAACCATAGTTGAGAGTTAAAACAAACAAGGACCTCACATTGTAGACCTCAATGGGCCTGGCTTCATGTGAACTTTTGGCCACTCTTTGGGAAGCCTTGCCTGTGAGAGTTCTCCAGATCTTTCATTGAAATGAGCTTTCTCACCATTTAATGGTTCCTAAATGAATTGAAACCCACAGTGCCTACAACTTCATCCTTGAAAAATGGTTAGATAAATACCATGAAATGCTTAAAATTCCCATGAGCAGGTGGCACTGGAGAACCTTTGGATGTCCTGTTTCTGATCATAAGTATACCTGAAGGTGCCTTGATTGACTGGGTTTCATGAAAATAATATAGAAAAGACATGCTAGTAAGTTGGAGGCTGCTGAGTAGTGGGCCTAGAGAAATTGTGGGCAGGTGTGTGATAAAAAATCTGTGGTGTGGCCATGTGGATATGCCATTGGCTTCCAAATGGATTAAGACTGATATGGTGCAGCCAGCAGACCCTTCTATGTAAAGGCATCTTGTGATATTGAGGAGTTTCAGGGCAATGTTCAGAATCAGGTTACTATGCTCAAAGAGGCAAGCTTGTGGGATAGAAGCCTGGTTGGTGCATTTTCCTGCAGACCCTGACCCACCAAACGTGACAGAACTCCCTCCAGCACTGTGTCCCAGTTGAACTCCTTGATTCGTGAAGCAAATACCAAACTCCCAGTGCAGCAGCAAGAAACACCACGAAAGATGGAGTATGAACAAATGGGTTCACAGTGCACATGGGGAGACACTTAGCCCCCAGTGGCCACAGTTTACCTACAAAGAGAGGATTTAGCAATGCTTCCTCATGTTCATTTTAAAATAAGTAACCATGTCCTCCAGGTCCCATAGATGCAGACCCAGCTTTGATGGTCTCACTACAATGGAAGCTAAAGCTCCTGAGAACAACATATATTACATGTGCCCAACCTCAGAGGGAGTTTCTTAAGAAGACTTTAGGCCAGCAGAGTTCCATGTTTGTGTGTGGTGAGCCGCTTCTGCAGATTATGGTCGCCATTGCAGGATGGTGCTGGCTCCACTGTGGTCTGTAACAAACAACTCCTTGTTTGGGAGAGTTGGTGCATGGTTTTTCAGCACCCTGTGAGAAAGTTCCACGTGGAAGCTTTGCTTTGGGGCTTGGGATACTTTATTAAGGCTGGAAGGGGCATCCAACAAGGAAGAAGAAGAAATATCAAGGGCCTGAATAAACTGCTGAAAGAAGATTCCTGAGTTGCGTCTTCCTTGCGGGCAAGGGGTCGCGACAAGTGGTGCTGAAAACCTGGGAACCAGAACTTTCAGCAGTCAGGGGTGGTGCACCGGTTAGTCCCAGGTAAGTGGGACCCGAGGTCAAAGCGGAGGTTAGTCCCAGGTAAGTGGGACCCGCGGTCAAAGCGGGGATTAGTCCCAGGTAAGTGGGACCCGCTATCAAAGCGGCAGCTCCTCTGTAAAGCCAGAGAGAGCATTACATCTTATTGCAGCTGCACTGTGTACTTTCGCTCTTACTTTCACTTTTGTTTTTTGTG
Organism: Callospermophilus lateralis; assembly: GCF_048772815.1. Taxonomy (NCBI): domain Eukaryota; kingdom Metazoa; phylum Chordata; class Mammalia; order Rodentia; family Sciuridae; genus Callospermophilus; species Callospermophilus lateralis. The sequence continues at coordinate 169,184 of NW_027512985.1, read as the reverse complement.
TGTCTTTTGTTGTGTCATGAGTGCCGTATCTTCAAGTCCGCTTCTCCTGGCCCTAGATAAGCTGTTACGTTGCAAGGGCCTAGAAGTGAAACGTAGTACTTTACAGAGATTTTTACGGAAGACAGATACTGCTGCACCGTGGTTTGCGTTCTCGGGCAGCCTTACTATACCTAGCTGGGATAAGTTAGGCACAGATCTTGACTTTGCTTCTGAGCAGGGCATATTAAAGGGTGGGGTGATACCCCTTTGGAAGATGATCCGTAGTTGCCTCCCAGATGGCAGATATCAGGAAGCACTTACTAAAGGACAAGAAGTTTTTGAGCAACTACATGCGGAAAAGTCTGAAGGATCACATAGTGAAGTGGCAGAGAACATTGGGAGTAAGAGTAGTGAGAAGGCAAAAGAGCCTGAAACTAAAAATAGGAGAAGGCTCTACCCAGACTTGGCTGAATTAAAAACGCCTGAGAACACAAGCGGCTCAGAGAGTTCTGAGGACCTTGATATATTGTTACAACAACTACGAAAGATAAAATTGAAGTAAAAGAAAAAAGGGATACAGGGCACGCAGGCCTACTGTAAAACGGGGACGGGATCCAATATCGGTCAACAACACTCTGAGGAGGAGGAGGTAGAATATCTCAAAGAAGATATGGTGCCAGTTGCCCCACCCCCGTATGTGGGGGGGAGCCAAAATTCCGGGAGATATTTTCATGCGCAAGTTTGGAGGACAGTTAATACAGATATGGGACTTGCATACCCTGTATTTCAGGACAATAACAGGGGAAGATATCATGAGCCTTTAGACTTTAAGAAAATTAAAACCTTGGCAGAATCTTTCCGCACTTATGGCGTGGATGCCGCTTTCACCCTTACTCAGGTGGAGGGACTTGCTATATTTTGTATGACTCCTTCAGATTGGGCTAGCCTTGTTCGGGCTTGTGTTTCTCCAGGTAAATATTTGGACTGGAGAGCCTTTCTGCTAGAGGGCGCTGTTGAGCAGGCCGCCCAAAACTATGCGGCAGGACACCCCCATTGGGACAAGGATATGCTTTTAGGACAAGGCAGATTTGCTAATCAACAGACAGGATTCCCTCCTGAGGCATATGATCAAATTAACAACATTTGCATTCGGGCATGGAAGTCACTTCCAAATAGAGGAGAGGTGTCTGGTTACTTGACTAAGATTCTGCAGGGCTCTACAGAACCCTTTTCAGATTTTGTAGCAAGGATGGTGGATGCCGCTGGAAAGATTTTTGGGGACCCTAATAGGCACCTACAGGGGCGTAAGCATCCTGTGCTAGCTCATCAAAAGCTTAACAGGTTTGTTCTGGGTTTTTCCTAGGGGCCACTGGGTCTCAAATACCCATAACATGGCTCACCGAGGAGCCTGTTTGGGTGCCTCAGTGGCCTCTTCCCTCGGCTAAACTGGCAGCAGCCCATGATCTAGTCAAAGAACAACTTGATTTGGGTCACATCCAACCTTCTACTTCTCCATGGAATACTCCCATATTTGTCATTAAGAAAAAATCAGGGAAGTGGCGCCTACTGCATGATCTACAAGCAGTTAATGCTCAGATGCAACTTATGGGACCCATTCAAAGCGGGCTGCCTCTGCTCTCCTCTGTTCCTCAAGGCTGGCATATAATTGTTATTGACATTAAAGACTGTTTCTTTTCCATTCCTTTGCATCCTAAAGATTCACAACGTTTTGCTTTCACCCTTCCCTTGTATAATCACGAGGAACCAGATCAAAGGTTTGAGTGGGTGGTGTTGGCACAGGGGATGGCTAACAGTCCCACGATGTGCCAAATGTATGTGGGGAAGGCACTCGCACCTCTCAGACATAAGTATTCCTTCACCAAGATCATTCATTATATGGATGATGTGTTATTGGCCGCAAAATTAGAACAGACAGTTAATGAGGCTTATAAAGAACTCGTGATGCTGTTGGCTCAACATGGACTGCACATCGCACCTGAAAAGGTTCAAACAGGGGATTCTATCAGGTATTTGGGAGCGACAATTGGGTATGACAAATTAAAACCACAAAAAATTACCATCAGGACTCAAGATTTCCAAACTCTAAATGATTTTCAAAAATTGCTGGGAGACATTAATTGGATAAGAGGATATTTACATATTCCTAATATTGTGCTCCAGCCTTTGTATGCTACTCTTAACGGTGATCCAGATCTTGCTTCCCCTCGTAGCCTCACTACTGAGGCTAGAGCGGCCCTTATAAAAGTAGAAAAAGCTATACAGCATGCCACTCTATGCAGGCTCCAGAGTGATAAACCTTTCCAGTTATGTGTGCTTGCCACTATGCGGCAGCCTACTGGAGTACTGTGGCAAGATGGGCCTTTACTATGGATCCACCCACATGTATCCCCAGGAAAATCCTTAGAATATTATCCTGATGCTGTTGCAGCGTTGGCACTTAAAGGGATTCAACAAAGCATTCAATTTTTCGGCCAATCACCTTCTTCTCTTATCATACCCTACACTAAAGCTCAACTTAATGTTTTATGTGCTACTCTAGACAACTGGGCTATTCTGTGTTGCTCGTTTCAAGGGGGTATTGATAATCACTACCCTTCTCATCCATTACTCCATTTTGTTAAAGAACATCCCATCATTTTCCCTAAGGTAACTTCATCCAGTCCAATTCCAGGGGCTGTTAACATTTTTACTGATGGTTCCAAGTCTGGAAAGGGACCTTATGTAATTAATGACTCTCCCCCTATCCAGCATCAATTTGCTCCTGGAAATCCACAATGGATAGGACTACAAATTGTTATTCAAGTTTTTAAACAGTGTTCTTTTCCTTTTAATCTTATTTCGGACTCCAGCTATGTGGTACAAGCACTAAAAGTCCTGGAGGCCGTGGGAACTATTAGTGATGCACACAATGTGTCTGCTTACTTTACTCAGCTTCAACAGCTTATCTCTAACCGCACTGCTTCTTTTTATCCAATGCACATCAGGGCTCACACCTCTCTTCCTGGTCCGTTTTCCCAGGGTAATGCCTGTGCGTGCGGACTTAGCCACTAGAGGTCAATTGATATGCTTGGCTTCCTCCTTAGAGGGGGCTAAGTTGTTTCACCAAATCTTCCATGTTAATGCATTAACGCTGCACAGGCATTTTTCCATTTCAAGAGCGGATGCTCGGCAGATAGTATTGCAATGTCCCCACTATGTCACATTTCTGCATCCCCCTAATTATGGAGTAAACCCACGGGGATTAAAGCCATTTGTTGTTTGGCAAATGGATGTGACACATATACCTGACTTTGGTAACCTCAAGTATGTGCATGTTTCCGTTGATACGTGCTCTGGAATTATCCATGCTTCTGCTTTATCAGGAGAAAAGGCACGTAATGTCATTACTCACTGTTTAGAGGCATGGGCAGCATGGGGTGCACCTGCATCCCTTAAGACTGATAATGGACCTGCTTATACTGGCAGACAATTTACAGCTTTTTGTTCTACTATGGGAGTGCAACTTACTCATGGTTTGCCTTACAATCCTCAAGGACAAGGCATTGTTGAGTGTGCTCATCGCACCTTAAAGGAAACTTTACAAAAACAAAAAGGGGGAATAGGAGCTGAACACACTCCTAAAGAACGCCTGTCCTTAGCTCTCTTTACCATTAATTTTTCGAATTTGGATATTCATGGTGGCTTTGCGGCCGATAGACATGTGTCCCCTCAGCCCTCTGTGATTGGCTATGTTAAGTGGAAGGATGTTCTTACGGGCCAATGGAACGGCCCTGACCCCGTGCTGACATGGGCACGAGGATCTGTATGTGTTTTTCCCCAGGATCGTACGGAACCTTTGTGGGTCCCTGAACGCTTGACAAGAAGAGTCTCGACATCAACTGACCAGCAACAAGAGATACCACAACAATTCTGTGATGAGGATCTTCATTCTGCTAAGTGCTCTGGCTCTGGTGCTGGTGCCGATGGCACAGGCGACACCAATGCGGTGGTGGGCAGTGGCACGGGCATGGCCAATGCCGATGCCAGTTCATGGTAATTCTAGTGTCCTCCCCACTCTTTTTTCTACCTCATGTGAGATGTCTGCTCCCTGTGCCTCTCCTAGAGGGGACATGGAGAGAATTTTTAATCAATCTCAAGTTAATCTAACAGGAGTTTTTTGTTTCAGACTTAAAAACGCTAATTGCATTAGCCTTAAGACCAAAAATTTGACTAACTGGGAGGACCCATTGTGGTCCAATCAGGTCTCAGGGAGCATTATCAGTGCTGTATTGAGCAAGGTAGCTTCGGGGAAGCAATCAGGCTCAGGAACCCCCGCAAACAGTAGCTCTGCTCTTAACATAACTACCTTGGCTATTATCTCCGAGGTACTAATCCCAGTGCCTCCTTCTTCTAGTAGTATTCATGATGCCACTCATTTCAAGGCCTCTCCTTACTGTTCCCCTAATCTTGGTTTCCCCCCAACATTTAGGCCTTGTCAGGATCATTCTTGGGAGAAACATCAAGTTGCTAAAGGTTTCTCCCTTTCCCCCTCTCTTAAGAGGTATGTTTATAACTTTAACAGTAGTGCCAGCTCCTCTACAGGAGTAGGTTGGTCCTGGTTTCAATGGCTGATTTCCAATGAAAAGGGGGCTTCAGCTGATATTTCTGCATTGGCTCAGTTGGTAGGAGCCAAAAGTTGGCTGACTAATGTTTCTGGTACTGTTAGGGAAAGTGAACGAGGTAATAGACTTACATCTGTTTCATTCAACTCTCTGTTGCATAATGCCACAATGCCTCCTGCAATGGTCTGTGTCCAATCCCCCTTCTTATTCCTTTTGGCTAAGGCCACCTTGTCGGGGATGCTGGATTGTTCTCATACTACCAGTCTCTTATCTGAGTGTTGGAATGGTTCCTGGACTGTAGCAGTGGTTATGAAAATTCCAACTTTTGTCCCAATCCCGGTCACTGCAGATCATGATAAATTCCCTATTGTTGAGCTACTTAGAGTTCGCAGAGATTTTGGAATCACAGAGGCTATAGTGACAGCCGTGGCGGTATCTGCTGCTGCAGCGGTTACGGCCGGAGTGGCTATGGCCAATCAAGTACAAACTGCTGCCACCATTAATCAAGTTGTCCAACAAACTTCCACCATACTTGAATCCCAAAATACAATTAATCAACATATTTTGTCAGGGATTTTAGCTGCCAACCAAAGAATAGATTTACTCCAAGCTCAGGTAGAAGAATTGGCTGACTTAGTGCTTTTGGGTTGTGTTGACCAACGTGCACATTTATGCATAACCTCTGTCAGATTTAATGATTCCAGGAATGTTTCCCGCATCATTGGCGAATATTTGGCTGGAAATTGGTCCATGGAAGCAGAAGACATGATCCAGTCTCAACTAACCCAGATAGCTGTCTTGAATAACACCCGTGTTGATCCCGTGACTTTGGGTCAATTCACCGATTGGATATCTTCTGCTTTTTCCTTTTTTAAAGAGTGGGTGGGGGTAGGTATTTTTGGTGCAATGTGTTGCTTCGGGATGTTTCTCTGTTTGTGGTTTCTCTGTTGCCTCAAGGCCCGCAATGCTCACGATAAGGCTATGATCATCCAAGCTCTTGCAGCTTTAGAAAATGGCAATTCACCTCAAGTCTGGCTTGCGCATCTTAAACAGTAAATCTTTGACATGGTCGTTGCACCCCAAGTTATTATAACATTGCACTGGGATTGGCATGTCTTTCCTCGTTATTCTCTTAGTGTTGGAAAACCCTTGCACTCTGCCGGTCTTGCTGCCATTGCACGCAGTTGGGTTTCCACACTAATGCTTCTCTATCGCCTTAAAGTCCGTGCCTTTCTTTCAGGGTGCTGTCAACTCGTTTGTCGTTGTGTACAGCCACAGTTCAGCCTCAGCTGTCCCCCTTCGTCCACCTTCGTCATAATACAGGATGCGAGGCAAGGCACTGCACTTGAGTGATCCTTGAAGTGGACCTCAAGGAGAGCATGTCCTATTGCATGCGGGTTTGATGTCCACGCCCCGCCCCACGAAAAAGGCGTCGGCTGATATGGCTTCAGATCTGGGGAAGGGCCCTCCTTAGGACTGAGCCATACTATGCAGCCACTTCTGAACAGTGGGATAGGACCTCTACTCTTGCCTGTATTGTTTTCAGAAAACAGAAAGGGGGAACTGTGGTGAGCCGCTTCTGCAGATTATGGTCGCCATTGCAGGATGGCGCTGGCTCCACTGTGGTCTGTAACAAACAACTCCTTTTTGGGAGAGTTGGTGCATGGTTTTTCAGCACCCTGTGAGAAAGTTCCACGTGGCAGCTTTGCATTGGGGCTTGGGATGCTTTATTAAGGCTGGGAGGGGCATCCAACAAGGAAGAAGAAGAAATATCAAGGGCCTGAATAAACTGCTGAAAGAAGATTCCTGAGTTGCGTCTTCCTTGTGGGCAAGGGGTCTCGACATTTGTGGAGTGTTTACATTGTCCCTTACTTTTGGAAACTCCTCTACCACCCCCAAAGTTGTGAAAATTGAGCAGTTTTCATTGCAGATATATATTCACAGATTTTTCTAACTCTTCTCCTCTAACTGTGTCATACTTGGGGCGAAGGTAATGTCACAGCATTGTTCTGGATGAGATTGAAAAGATTTTTGTGTAGCAAATATTTGCATACACATTGGATCCATTTTTCAATTTTCCATTTGAAATACTGAATACGTGACACTATCCCATACCCTACTAGCCTTTGACTATTCATCCTAATATGATGGAGAAAAATAACCTAAACAGAATACAAATACAAGCAGTTTAGAGGAGGCATGGTATATAGTTGAACTTTCCTTTTGCATGATAAAAGGTAGGTGTTATAAATCTAGTCAATTTTTAATTAAATTAGTTCTCTATGTGTTTTTAAAATTAACTACTATGTGAATTCCTGTCTCCCTTTCTCTGTAGCCTATTCATCATCACATGTATTTTTATATGCACTTATAAAATCCTACCTGGTATTATAGGTACATTTTTGTGAGGTTGCTGACTTGGCAGGTACAAATTGTGAGAAGAGATCACTCCTCCTAAACGCTGTTGGAACTGAAAATTCCACCTATAGGGGAGCTTCCTAGTAGAACAACATTATACGTAAACTCATGTTCAGTAAAATAAATATTTTTACATATGTGGATGATATATATTTAAAGATGAATTTCGATTGGCATATATATTAGTACTTTTTAATGTCTGTGTGTGTGTTTTGTGTATATATGTATATGTGTGTGTATATATATATATATATATATATATATATATATATATATACACTCTCCAGATTTTTCAAACTATGAAATATATGTGTCTTATTTAAATTCCCTAAATTCATTCATGTTCATGGACTTAGATTTATAATCAACTTTTCACAATATTATTCTTAGAAATATTCATCCACCTTAAATACATATTTGTTTACTAGTAGTGAAAACTAACTTCAGTGAATGGTGTATACAAATCCTAATAATTCTACAGTAATTGACCCAGTCAAACATCAATGCAAGTATATTCCTATGGGACATGATATGTAATTTGATGTTTATTTTTATTCAACATTGGTACATTATTATTTCTTCAGTTTTTGCACATCATAGGATATATATTTCATCCACAAGTGAGCAAATTTATAGGCATTTGTTTCAACTTTAATCACTTCCTGCTTCAGAACACATGTATTGTCAGGGTTTCTTGACTGGATTTTTCATGAGACTTCTTTCCAAACACATTATTATCGATTTCCATAATCACTTTAGAAGCAAAACTCACACACTCTTCATGATAAACCAAAACACTAATATTACCATTAGATGAATAACTGGTTGGAATGAATGATTGTATATCCATATAAGATTTCCTGTAATTTTTCAGATATCAATTCAAACCATTATTTAAAGTTGGAACAAGTTATATTATTTATTCACAGTATGGTCTATTCATGCTTTATCTCTATATTCATAAACACAGGGTACACCTATTTTTACCCCCAATACTAATTTATACGTCTTCAATATATTGCTCCCAGAAATGGTGGAAGAAATACTTATGTCACCTGATTTATGTATATATTTTATCACAGTAATATTCTGGACAAAAATTGTAAAGGTCACACTTATGATTCTACCAAAGCCTAAATGGAAAGTGAACATAGATTACTAAAAACATCTATTTCAAGGTTTCCTAATGCTCTCAAATGTCAATCCTATTGGTAACTACGTATTTCTTTCTTTCTAAGATTATATATTCAAACTCAACCCTGTTGAAAATGTCTAATCCTCTCACTCACTTTATACATTGCCTGATTTAGTAATGCCTCTATTGATATCTGCTTTTCTACATATTTTCCCCAGTTCATGATAGTGACTGACTCTTCATATGTGCTGACATATACATTCGCTCTCTAACTGAATCCCTATTGCTAAAGAACTTTTGGTCCAAATCATATACTCACTCTTCTTCCTAAACCTACCGACTATCTTTCAAATCCTAATGACTATCCTTTTTTGAGTGGATGTTCTCTTCTACATTCAATCTTCCAAGGTACAAGGTCCTGTGCCATTGTATATCAAATTTTCTGAGACATCTGTGCAGAACATAATTCAAAGCTAAGTATCCCAATCAAGGGCCCAATGCCCTTGTGGGTTTTAAATCATACCTAGATTTCTGTTTTCATAATTATATTTCACCTCTACATTCTTGTAAATATCGCAGGTTCCCAATACAATTATTCATGGAGCAGAATGATTTCTAACCCAAATCAAACCTGTTATTAACCCTAAACATACACTGTTCCCTCAATCTCATTTTACAGAAGAGCAGGGACAGAGTTGTTCTTACAATACAGGAAAGTAGGGGACATTCAACCTGCTGAGAACCTCAAAGGTCCATGCAGAAATGATACCTGGAGAAGTTGTAGGCAGGTATGAAGGACCTAAGAGAGCAAAGGCCAATTTGCATGGCAAACAACCTGTTCAGGATGAAAGGATGTTTCTGAATCAGGCTCTCTCTTCTTATTGTGGAGAAGATGGACCAAACCAGGCCTGTGTGGAGAGCTGTTCCCGGGTGCCTATGATTGATATACCATTCTAACTTGTAAAAGTGTCAGAGAAAGTAGGGACAGCCACCATCTCACTGGACCTTTGGAAGCAATTGTTAGGACAAAGGGGTTGCCAAGGCAGTGACCTCATTCAGTTCCAAAGAAAGTGATGTACCTCATTTCCTTGGTGATGGAACTCTCTGAACTTGGTATCCAAGAAGCCAGGCACCCAGATGCATTCCCAGTCCCAGTCCCAGTGGGCTCACTTGTGTGGATTTACCAAGGACAGTTAGTCTTTCTTGGTACCTACTGATGTGAGGATGGCAAAATGCCAGGAGAGCTCTTAAGAGGGACCTTTCCTGATAAAGCAGGTAGTGGCTCACCACTTTTTCCTGACAACTTCACAGTGTTGGCCAAGGAAACAAGAGAGGGTACAGGCCATTTCGGGGGAACATAGTATGGCCCACCAGTCAGAGGACACACCGGATAGTCAAAGACTTACTTGGGGGAAGGAGGTGCCTTTGTGAGTGTGGGTTTGTTGTTTTCTCTCATGTTCTGAGAATAGGTAGGAAAGGCGTTTTTTTTTTGTTTGTTTGTTTGTTTGTTTGTTTGTTTGGAGTGAACTGTTTCTAGTAAGTCGTTTGACAAGGTGAGTGTTTCTATGTCTGTGTATCCCACTGTGTCCGTGGTTGTAGACAAGAGAAAAGACAATGCAACAATGGATGTGTCCTGTCTACTAGAAAACTTCCCAGAATTCATCCTGCCTAACTTATGAATGGAGTGTGGCTTTCCTTATGGATGGGCAAAACCTACTACATTCCTAAGTCCCATTTTTTCTTCCTGAATTCTGGGCACTCTCCAGAATAGGATCATGGATTTGTGTCCAAGATAGGTGCCAACTCCAACGTCTGTGACATGGCCTTGTACTGGATAGCTAAATGGAATGGCCAGTATCTCAGAAAACTCAGATATCAGTGTGACCAGGAAACTCTCAGTGGAGAAACCCTGCTTTGGGTCATTTGCTAACCTATTGTTCTGTTGCCCTGAATTTTAGGAACGTCTTTGCCTCAGGCCACCCCTTTATGAACCCTGAAGAAAACAGTTTTCAAATGTAAATGAATGGGCATCACCTTGGATTCTTTGCTTAATTTTTTTGGAATGGGATGTGTCTGAATCAGCCTCTTGGCCCTGTGTGAGGCTATGGCTTATATTCTCAGCACCTGATGGATCTAAAGAAAGATTCCATGTGTGCATCCAATACCAAAATGGCAAAATGTTCAGTCATTGTGAATGAATTCTATTGCCTTCCTCTGTTAGGTTCCTGAAATCCATCAAGTGAGAATAGGGATCCTTTGGATCAAATGAGTTCCTCAAATCTCTGCAGAAGGGCTTGTCTTTTCTCCTGATTCCAATTCACATAAAGAATCTAAACCCCACAGTCAGAAGGCCTCAAATTGGAGAAGCGGAGCAGTATTAAGGGCAGGAATATTTGATCACTCCGGTTTCACAGGAAGGGTTTACAGCCCACCCTGACTTTAGCCAAATGAGGGACATGGAGCTTATTTTGGACACTCTTTGGAATGTGCCCCTCATGGAAAGCTCCAACCAGAGGTTATGATGAGTGTCTACATGGAAGAAGATGGAAGCCATGTGGGAGTGTTTTGGTTTTAATTGTGGTCATTTGTTTGGCGGTGTGGAGAGATGACTGGGTCAACCTGGGCTTGAACTCTGGTGTGATTCCCCTTAGAGACTGCGTTCTGGAACTGACTCAGAGAAGTATTGTCATAAATTGTGTTGGGATTTTATGAGGCCACGCATGAGAGTCGCCCTTGGAAACAGAGAGCTTGGCCCAGGGTGGCTTTCCTCAGAGTACTGAGAATCTCAGCCAGGATATCACAGGATTTTATTCTTTAATACTTGGCAGCAATAGTTGAGAGTCAAAACACACATGGAACTCATATTGGAGAACTCAATGGGCCTGGCATCATGTGACCTTTTGTCCACTCTTTTGGAAGCCTTGCATGTGAGAGTTCTCCAGAGCTTTCTTTGAAATGAACTTCCTCAACTTTTAATGGTTCCTGAATGAATTGAAACCCACAGTGCCTCCAACTTCATCCTTGAAAAATGGCTACATAAATACCATGAAATTTTTGAAATTCCCATGACCTGGTTGCACTGGAGAACCTTTGGATGTTCTGTTGCTGATCATGAGTGTACCAGACCGTGCCTTGTTTGACTGGGTTTCATGAAAATGGTGTAGAACAGAGATGCCAGTATATTGAAACCTGCAGAGTAGTGGGCCAAGAGCTGTGGTGTGCAGGTGTGTGAAAAAATATCTGTGGTTGAGACATGTGGATCTCCCATTGACTTCCAAATAGCTTGTGGCTGACATGGTGCAGCCAGCAGGCTCTTTCTTGTAAAGGCATCTTTTTATATGGAGAGGTTTCAGGGCAATCTTCAGAATAGGGTTGCTATGGTCAAGGAGAAAGCTATGTGGGATAGAAGCCTGTTTGGTGCATTCTCCTGCAGACCCTGACAAACCACATGTGACATAACTCCCTCCAACACTGTGTCCCAGATGAACTCCCTGTATTTCATGAAGCAAATACCAAACTCCCAGTGCAGGAGCAAGAAACACCATGGAAAGTGGAGGATGACCAAATGGCTTCACAGTCCACACGGGGAGACACTTACCCACAGTGGCCACAGTTTACATACAAATGGAGAATTCGGCACTGCTGTCTCATGTTCATTGGACATAGATGCAGGGTCAGCTTTGATGTTCTCACTACAAAGGAACATAGTTTCTGACAAGCTCCTGAGAACAACAAATATTTCAAGTGTCCAACCACAGAGGCAGTTTCTCAAGAAGTATTATTCCGGCAGAGCTCCATGTACGTGGAGTGTTTACCCTGTCCCTTAGTTTTGGAAATTCCTCTACCACCTCCAAGGTTGTGAACTCCTGATTATTTTCCATTGCAGATATGTATTCACATATTTTCTAACTATTTTCCTCTAATTATGTCTTACTTGGGGTGAAGGTAATGTAAAGGCATTTTTCTGGATGAGATTAGGAAGATTTTTGTGTAGCACATATTTGCATACACATTGGATACATTTTCCTATTTTCCATTCGACATACTGAATCCCTGACAATAACCCATACCCAACTAGACTCTTACTGATAATCCTAATATGATGGAGAGAAATAACCCAAACAGAATAGAAATACAAGCAGTTCAGTGAATGTATCACATATATTTGGACTTGCCTTTTGCATAACAAATTGTAGGTGTTTCAAATCTTGTCAATTTTAATTGATATAGTTCTCCATGAGTTTTTAAAGTTAACAACTATGTGAATTTCTGTCTCCCTTTCTCTGTAGCCTATTCAGCACATGTATTTTTATATGCACATATAGAATCCTACCTGGTATAACAAGTACATTATTGTGAGTGCATGCATTGGCAGATACAAATTGTGAGAAGAGATCACCCCTCCTAAACACTTTTGGAATTTAAAATTCAACCTATGGGTGACCTTCCTAGTGGAATATTATACATATATATATATATATATATATATATATATATATATATATATATATATATATATATATATATATATATAATATATATATATATATATATATATATATATATATATATATATATATATATATATATATATATAATATATATATATATATATATATATATATATATATATATACTGTCCAGATTTTTCAAAATATGAAATATATTTGTCTTATATACACTCCCTGAATTCATTCATGTTCATGTATGTGGATTTATAATCAACTTTTCACAAGATTTTTCTCAGAAATATTCATCCACGTGAAATACATGTTTGTTTCCTAGTACAACAAACTCACTACAGTGAATGGTGGTTACAGATCCTAATATTGCTACACTAACTGACTCAGTTTAACATCAATGCAAGTAGATTCCTATGGGACATGGTGTGTATTTTGAGGTTCATTTTCATTCAACACTGGTATATTACTATTTCTTAAGTTTTTGAACATCATAATATATATATTTCATCCACAAGTTCACAAATTTATAGGCATTTGTTTCAGTTTCCATCATTTCCTGCTTCAGAACACATGATTTCCTCCAGGTTTCTTGACTGGCCTTTTCATGAAACTTCTTTCCAAACACATTATTTTCGATTTTCATAATCAATTTTAAAGCAAACCTCACACACTCTTCATGATAAAGCATAACCCTAAAATTACCATTAGATGTATAACTGGTTGTAATGAATGGATGTATATCAATATAAAATTTCCTGTATATTTTCAGATATCAATTCAATCCATTATTTAAAGTTGGAGCCAGTTATATTATTTATTCACAGTATGGTCTATTCATGCATTTTCTCTATATTCAGAGACACAGGGCACACCTATTTTTACTCCCAAAATTAATTTATATGTCTTCAAAAACTTGTTTGCAGAAATGGTGGAAGAAATACTCATGTTCCCTGATGTACATATACATTTTATCACAGTAATATTCAGGACACAAAATGCAAAGTCACATTTATGATTGTACGAAATCCTAAATGGAAAGTGAGCATGGATTACAAAAATCATCCATCTCCAGGTTGCCTAATGCTCTCAATTGTAAATCCTATTTGTGACTATATATTTGTTTCCTCCTAAGATTATATACTCAACCTCAAGCCTGTTGAAAATGTCTAATCCAATCACTCACTTTATTCTTTTCCTGATTTCCTAATATCTCTATTGATATCTACTTTCCTACATATTTTCCCCAGTTCATCTTTGTGACTGACTCTTCACATGTTCTGACATTTACATTCACTCTCTACTCGAAACCCTCTTGCGAAAGAACTTATGGTCCAAATCATTTACTCACTCTTCTTCCTAAACCTACGGACGATCATCCTAATCCTACTGACTATCTTTTTTTGACTGGATGTTCTCTTCTACATTCAATTATCCAAGGTACAAGGTCCTATGCCATTGTATATGGATTTATCTGAGATAACTGTGTGGAACATAATTCAAAGATAAGTATCCAACTCAAGGGCCCAATTTGCCCTTCAGGGCTTCAAATCTTACTTAGATTTCTGTTTTCATAATTATATTTCCCCTTTCTTGTAAATATCACAGGTTTCAAGTACCATTATTCATCCCACAGAATGATTCCTAACTCAAATTGAACATGCTATTAACCCTAAACATACACTGTTCCCTCAATCTAACTTTACAGAAGAGCAGGATCAGAGTTGGTCTTACAAAAGAGGAATGTAGGGGATCTTCCACCTGCTGAGAACCTCAAAGGTCCATGCAGAAATAATCCCTGGAGAAGTTGTAGGCAGCCATGAAGAACCTGAGAGAGCACAAGTCATCTTCCATGGCAAACATCCTGGTCAGGATGAAGGTTTGTGTCTGAATCAGCCTTTCTCTTCTTAATGTAGAGAAGATGGACCAAACCAGGCCTGTGTGGAGAGATGTTCCTGGGTGCCTATGGTTGATATACCATCCTAACTTGTGAAAGTGTCACAGGAAGTAGGGGTAGCCTACATCTATTGGGACCATTGAATGGAACTGTTAGGACAAAGTGGTCGCCAAGGTAGTGACCTCATTCTGTTCCTGAATGAAGTGACCTACCTCACTTTCTTGGTGATGGAACTATCTGAACTTGGGATCCAGGAATCCAGGCACCCAGAGCGAGTCCCAGTCCCAGTTCCAGTGGGCTCAGTTTTTTGAAATAACCAAGGACAGTGTCAGTCTTCCTTGGTACCTACTTATGTGAGGATTGCCAAATGCCAGCAGCGCTCTGAAGAGTGTCCTTTTTCAGAAAGCATGTAGTTGTTCATCGCTTGCTCCTCACAACTCCTCAGAGTTGGCCAAGGAGACCAGATCTGAGACAGGACAAGCCATTTCGGGAAAACATAGTAGGGCCCACGAGTCATTGGACACTCCTGATGGTCACAGACCTATTTGTGAAAACGAGGTGCCTTTGTGGGTGTGGGTGTGAGTTTGTGATTTTGTCTCATGTTCTGAGAATAGGTAGGAAAGGTGGTTTGTTTGGTTTGGAGTGGACTGTGTCTGGTAAGTCCTTTGAGGAGCCGAGGGTTTCTATGTCTGTCCATCTCTCTGTGACCTTGGTTGTAGATATTAGAAAAGAGAATGCATCAATGAATGTGTCCTGTGTAGTAGAAATCTTCCCAGAATTCATCCTACCCAATTTATGAAAGGAATTCAGCTTGCCTTATGGATGGGCAATGCCTACTATCTTCCTAAGTTTCTCTTTTCTTCCTGAATTTTGCCACTCTCCAGAATAGGATCATGGTTTTGTGTCCAAATTATTTACCACCTCCAATCTCTGTGACATAGCCATGTACTGGATAGCTGAAGGGAATTGGAGCATCTCAGAAAACCCAGATATCAATGTGACCAGGAAAGTCTCAGTGGGGAAACCCAGATTTGGGCCTATTGCTTACCTATTCTTCTGTTGCCCTTAATGTCAGGAAGGCCTTTGCCTCTGGCCACACCTTTGTGAAGCCTGAACAAAACAGTTTTCAAATGGAAATGAATGGACATCACCTGTGGCTCTTTGCTTAATTGCTTAGGAAAGGGATGTGTCTGAGTCAGCCACTTGGCCCTGTGTGAGGCTTTGGCTTAGATTCTCAGCACCTGATGGATCTAAAGAAAGATCCCATGTTTGCATCCATAACCAAAATGCCAAAAAGTGCAGTAATTGTGCATGAAGTCTCTCGCCTTCCTCTGTAAGGTTCCTGACCTCCAACAAGTGAGAATAGGGATCCTTTGGGTCAAATGAGCTCTTCAAATCCCTGCAGAGTCTAGCCCATAGTTGCTTGTGTTGTCTCATGACTCCAAATCACATACATAATCAATACATGACAGTGAGTAGGCCTCAAATTGGAGAAGCACAGCAGTATTTAGGGCAGGCCTATTTGATCACTCCTGTTTCACAGGAAGTGTTTCCAGGCCACCCAGACTTTAGGCAAATGAGGGGCAAGGAAGTCTATTTTGGACACTCTCTTGTGCTGCACCCCTCATGGAAACATACAGCCAGAGGTTATGATGAATGTCTATATGGATAAAGATGAGGGTCATGTGGGAGTGTTTTGGTTTAAATTGTGGTCATTTGTGTGGCAGTTGGAAGAGATGACTGGGTCCACCTGCTCTTGAACTCTGGTGTGATTTCCCTTAGAGACTGAGTTCTGGAACTAACCTCAGAGAAGTATTGCCATGAATTGTGTTGGCATTTAAGGAGGCCATGCATGAGAGTCACCCTTGGAACCTGAGATCTAGGCCCAGGTGGCTTTCCAGAGAGCACTGGAAATCTCAGCTGGAATATCACATGATTTTATTCTGAAAAACTTGGCAGCCATAGTTGAGAGTCAAAACACACATGGACCTCACATTGTAGACCTCAACAGCGCTGGCTTCATGTGACCTTTTGGACACTCTTTGGGAAACCTTGCCTGTTATCATTCTCCAGAGCTTTCATTGAAATGAGCTTCCTCACCATTTAATGGTTCCTGAATGAATTGAAACCCACAGTGCCTCCAACTTCATCCTTGAAAAATGGCTAGATAAATAAAATGAAATTTTTGAAATTCCCATGACCAGGTGGCACTGGAGAACCTTTGGATGTCCTGTTGCTGATCAAGAGTGTACCAGACAGTTCCTTGATTGACTGGGTTTCATGAAAATGGTGTAGAACAGAGATGCCATTAAGTTAGAGCCTGCAGAGTAGTGGGCCTAGAAAGTGGTGTGCAGTTGTGTGATAATACATTTGTGTTGTGGCCATGTAGATCTGCCATTGGCTTCCAAATTGCTTGTGACTGACATGGTGCAGGCAGGAGACCCGTATAGGTAAAAGCATGTTTTTATATGGAGAGGTTTCAGGGCAATGTTAAGAATCAAGTTTCTATGCACAAGTTGGCAAGCTATGTGGGAAAGAAGCCTGGTTGGTGCATTCTCCTGCAGACCCTGACCCACCGCAAGTGACAGAACTCCGTCTAGCACTGTGTCCCTGTTGAACTTCTTGTATTTTGTGAAGGAAATACCAAACTCCCAGTGCAGCAGCAAAAAACACCACGAAAAGTGGAGGATGACCAAATGGTTCCACAGTCCCCACGGAGAGACACTTAGACCCATGTGGCCACTGTTTACCTACAAAGAGTGAATTCAGAACTGCTGCCTCAAGTTTACTGGAAAATAAGAAACCATATCCTTCTGGTCACATAGATGTAGACCCAGCTTTGATGGTCCCACTACAAAGAAAGCTAAAGCTCCTGAAAATAACATATATTTCAAGTGCCCAGCCTCAGAGGAAGTTTCTCAAGATGTCTTTAGGCTAGCAGACCTCCATGTTTGAGGAGTGTTTACCATGTCCCTTACTTTTGGAAACTCCTCTACCACCTCCAAGGTTGTGAACTCCCGAGAATTTTCCATTCCAGATATGTATTCACAGATTTTCTAACACCACTGTTCTAACTGTGACTTACTTCAGATGAAGGGAATGTCAAAGCTTTGTTCTGGATGAGAGTGGGATGATTTTTGTGTAGCACATATTTGCATACACATTGGATTCATTATCGTATTTTCCATTTGAAATATTGAATCCCAGACAGTAACCCATAACAAACTAGACTCTGACTACTAATCCTAATATGATGCAGTAAAATAACGCAAACAGAATAGAAATGCAAGCAGTTCAGTGGAGGCATGGTGTAGAGTTGGACTTGCCTTTTGCATAAAAAAGGGTAGGTGTTATAAATATAGTCAATTTTCTGTTGAAATAGTTCTCCATGTGTTTTTAATGTTAACAAATATGTGAATTCCTGTCTCCCTCTCTCTGTAGCCTATTCAGCACATGCATTTTTATATACACATATAGAATACTACCTGGTGTCACACGTACATTTTTGTGAGGTGGCTGACGTGGCAGATACAAATTGTGAGAAGAGATCACTCCTCCTAAATGCTGTTGGAACTGAAAATTCAATGTATGGGTAAACTTGCTAGTTCAACAACATTATGCATAAATCTATCTTCAATAAAATGAATATTTTTGGATCTGTGGATGATATATATTTCATGGTGAATTTCGATTGATATATATATATTGCTATTTTTAATGTCTCAGTGTGTGTGTGTGTGTGTGTGTGTGTGTGTGTGTATACACACACTCTCCAGATTTTTCAAAATATGAAATGTATGAGTCTTATTATACACTCCCTAAATTAATTAATATTCATATATGTGGATTTATAATCAACTTTTCACAAGATTATTCTCAGAGATATTCATCCACCTGAAATACATATTTCTTTCCTAGTACTGAAAACTAACTTGAGTGAATGGTGCATACAAATCCTAATATTTCTACAGTAACTGACCCAGTTTAACATCAATTCAAGTAGATTCCTATGGGACATGATGTGTATTTAACGTTAATTTTTGTCAACACTGCTACATTACTATTTCTTCAATTAATGCACATCATAGGATATATATTTTATCTACAAGTTAGCAAATATTTAGGCATTTATTTCACTTTCAATCACTTCCTGCTTCAGAACACATGTACACTTCCGGGTTTCTTGACTGGTCTTTTCATGAGACTTCTTTCCAAACACATTATTTTCAATTTCCATAATCACTTTTGAAGCAATACTCACACACTCTTCATGAGAATCCATAACCCTAATATTACAATTAGATATATAACGGGTAGGATTAAATGTAGTATATCAATATAAGATTTTCTGTATATTTTCAGATATCAATTCAATCCATTATTTAAAGTTGGAACCAGTTATATTATTTATTCACAGTATTGTCTATTCATGCATTATCTCTATATTCATAGACACATGGTTCACCTATTTCTATCCCCAATACTAATTCATACATCTTCATTATATTGCTCCCAGAAATGGTGGAAGAAATACTCCTGTCACCTGATCTACATATACATTTTATTACAGTAATATTCTGGACACACAAAGGAAAGTTCACACTTATGATTGTACCAATGTAAAGGTCGGCCAAGCATTGGAGGAAGAAACCAGGAAGAGACTGTCTCATGAAACAGCAAAGGGCTTTTTGGGGGTCCAGCATGCTGGGGCTCAGAGCTCACTTGAATAGAGAAGAGAGCCCTGAGAACATCTTAAGCAGAGCTTATGCACTTTACTTGGTGAGGGCAGGGAGGGAAATTTATTGATTGGTCAGGTCGAGTGAGTGGTTTGCGTGCCAATGGGAGAGGGAGTACATTCTGCAGTTTGGCAGTTTGGGATAGCACATTCTGGGAACAAGATTAGCAAACAGTTCTCAAGATTTCAACAGTGTTTTGTTAAGCATACAGAAAAACAGGTATTACAAGTACCTATTTTATTAACCTTTCATTCCCCACTTCTCATTCTGGTTACTTTTAATCATAAAAGTGATCATTGGGGGGTCTCTGATTTTATGTCTCCTAGTGAGGTATATTGTTGTCTGATTACCATAAGTTTAACTTATCCAATTTGAGCTTGTAGAAAAGAAACTACACGGTTGAGCAAACAGGTTCCTACAATTAGCATTAATATGAGGATTGTTAATGGACTGGCCAGGGTTGATAAAAGCGTAGGTAACCAGGGGGACTATGTGAACAAAGACACAAACCAACCTTTATGTGCCCCTCTCCTTTGTTGATGCTCTTCAAGGCATCTTTTTAACTTACTCATAAATTTTTTTACAACTCCAGTATGGTCGGCATAAAAACAACATTCTTCCCTCAATGCAGCACAAAGGCCCTCTTCTCTCATGAAGAGGAGGTCCATCCCTCGCCTGTTCTGTAAAACAAATTCAGAGAGAGAGGTTTAAGAGAATGGTCTGAGAATGAGAAAGGAGAGATGTAAAAGAATAATGGGAAAGGGGTTTGGGATTTTCCAGGCAACAAAATGTTGAGCAGTAGAACACGTAGAGCAGAGGAGAAGACAGGAGTGAGTATCCCAAAAAGCCTGTGAGCGATGTTAAATTTTTAGTAACCTGTTTTCACTGATGACAAAAAAAAACTTTAAAGGCCATTTTCATTACATCTTGGATAGGGTGCTGAGGGCTCTCCTTAGCTTTTTGAGCTTTGGTTTAGTTGGTAAGAGGACTTGGTGGGACCTGGTGAGGGCACTGACAGGAGAAGAGAGGAGTGAGTGGGTGGATGGGTACCTTAGTACTTGTTACCTCAGCAAGGGGGCAATGGTTTAAGAGCCGGCAGAGGCTTCGGTTTTTGATCTAGTAATTGGAGGGGAGAAATCAGGTTGCTTATGTGGGAGTGACAGCAGAGAGTCTGGAGCAGAAAGCAGAGGGTGAGGATCTATTAGAGAAGCATAGTTCAGGATGTGAGTGAAGGAGGGAAAAGGCCTCCACATAGGGGAATTTCCTTCCACCATTTGAGCACTTGCCGAAGTCAAAAAGGTCATGCAGAATTTGAGCATCTAGAGACCCCTCTGGGGGCCATCGGTTTTGGTTGTCTAATTGGTAATATGCCCAATGCTGAGTACTGAATTTGATGAGGAGTTTGGGTTCCACCAGGCAGCCCCTGTATGCTTACATCCCATGACTTACAGAAGAAGTCGGCTTTTCCCCCACACAGCCCTGGCTGCTTGTGGGTTTGATAGTCCGCTGAGCAAACATAGTAATCTGGGCTAGCCAACCTGTATCTGGCTCACGTGTCCCTACATCCATAATGTTTGTTTCCATTACGTATGGCACGGAAAAGATTTAATGGAATTTTAGTGGGATCCCCTTCATCAGGGATATCCCAATAGGAAAGACCTATAGCCAGCTGACAAATGTCTGGGTAGAGAGATGGCCACCAGGTCCCTAAGGGGGCTGTATGCAAGATAGAGCATACTTCAAGTACAGTATGATTTGTGATCAGCCATCGCTGCTGAACAGGCTGATGAGGTTTAGGACTACTATTGGCCAAGGGGAGAGTCTATAGCCTTATGCACATGGCGAATACACAATTTGAAAGGATTACCAGTCATTTCTATTTTCCAGCCAGAGTCTGGACAGGGCGCAGGCTTGAGATGAGAGGCATGGATCCCGGAAGTGATTCCCTCTACCTTTACCACTGTAGGTGTTATAAGTAGCACCTGGTATGGTCCTTTCCAGCGGGGTTCCAGGGATGACACCTGATGTCGTCTTATGTAGATGAAGTCTCTTACTTGATATTGATATGGAGTCCCCTCGTCCCCAGGTTGGTAGGTAGTGGCCAGCTGTTTCCACAGATATCACTGTCTTCTTTCAAGAACTTTAACTCTGTCAACTCAGGAGGTGCGGAAGGGATCATTAGGTCTTAGAGTTGGGGTTATGTCCCTTACTGGAGGAGGGACCCTAGAGAATTTCATAGCGCGTGAGATTACACAAAGAAACAGAGGGAGTATGAGTATTTCATGCATGAAACAGTGCATAAGGCAGGAGCATAGTCCAAGTTTTTATGCTGATATCTAAGCTTAATTTTGTTAAGGTCTCTTTAATGCTTCTATTTATTTATTTTACCTGTCCTGAGCTCTGGGGTCTATAAGCACATTGTAACTTCCAATTAATCCCCAGGGTCCTGGCTAACCCCTGACTTACAAGGCCATGAACGCCAATCCATTTTCAGACCCTATTACCTTAGGCAGTCCGTATCTTGGAAAATTATCTTTCAGGATCTTCTTGATCACAATTTGTGCCTTTTTTTTGTGGGAAGGCTTCAATCCATCCTGAAAATGTACCTACAAAAACTTGGAGATATTTAAGTCCATACCATGCTGGCTTAATTTCAGTAAAGTCCACTTCCAAGAATTGTCCTGGTCTGGATCTTTGTAGGTGGTTAACTGCAAGAAACTTGGAAGGGTAAGCATTAACCAATTGACAGGCCTGACAGGCTTTTGTTACTTGTTCAGTTATTTCCTTTCGCTCTGAGTTGGTTAGTGGAAAACTCTGTTCTTTATTTTTCAGGAATGCCTGAAGTTTCTTTGAACCAATGTGAGTGAGTTGATGTACATTTTTAACGTACCATAGGGCTTTCTGAAAATGCAGGCTG
Organism: Callospermophilus lateralis; assembly: GCF_048772815.1. Lineage (NCBI taxonomy): Eukaryota > Metazoa > Chordata > Mammalia > Rodentia > Sciuridae > Callospermophilus > Callospermophilus lateralis. The sequence continues at coordinate 147,020 of NW_027512985.1, read as the reverse complement.
GGCTCAGTGAAGTTGAGGATTTCAGTTTCAGTGTCATTAGATGTTGTCAAAAGCTTGCTGGTGCTCAGGGGTCCATTAGAATTGGGCATCTCCTTTTAACAGCGGGTATAAAGGAGCAGCTAAGGACGCAAACCCGCGTATCCATAACCTGCAAAAGCCAGCAGTCCCAAGAAACTCTCTGAATTGTCTGCTATTAGATGGGGGTGGTATATGCTCAATGGTTTCTTTTCTGGGCTCAGTGAGCCATCGTTTACTGCCCCTAAGGGAATATCCCAGGAAGATTACTTCTTTCTGGCAAATTTGGGCCTATTTGGCAGAAGCACTATACCCGAGTTGAGCAAGCTCGGAAAATAGTGCTTGGGTCCCAGACTCACAGTTTTCTTTGGTGTTGGCTGCCAGTAGCAGGTCATCCACATATTGAAGCAGGGTGTCTTCAGGGTGCGTAGTTATGAAGTTGTTGAGATCTCTGGGGAGGGCTTCATCAAAGAGAGTGGGGGAAATTTTGAACCCCTGTGGGAATCTAGTCCAAGTTAGTTGACCAGACGTTCTGGTTTCTGGGTCTACCCACTCGAAAGCAAATAGCAAATGACTATCTTTATGCAGACGCAAGCAAAAGAAAGCATTTTTTTAAAGTACAGAACAGTATAGCAATTCCGCTCAGGGTTCAGAGTGCTAGGCAGATTGTACAGATAAGGTACCGTGGGGTGAATGTTCTGCACTCTGTTGTTGATCTCTCTTAGGTCTTGAAGGAAGCGATAGACCCCAGTTCCTGGAATTTTTTACTGGTACCAGGGGTGTGTTCCAGTTTGAATGACTGGGCCTTAGGACCCCTAAGGCCAGATATTTCTGAATACAGGGCCTTATCCCATCTTTAGCTTTCTTGCTCAGAGGATATTTTGTGACATTGATTGGGTGGGCTGTAGTTATTAACCCCACTGTTATTGGAGGTTGTTTCATGGCTAGGCCTAACTCAGCAGTTTTTTCCTAGGCATCTGCAAAATCTGTTATCCATTTCTGGGGTAGCTTGATGTTTGATCAGTCTTGGGGGGGGTGACGAGTTGATGTTCATCTTCTACTGACATAGTTAAAGCCGTGACTATAGGAGTTTCTACTGAAGGTTTTAGAAATTTCACTTGGGGGCCTTCAGGGATAAAAGTTATTCTGGCCTGGAGCTTGTTGAGCAGATCTCTGCCCATCAATGGGGGGGGGCATTCTGGGATTACTAGAAAGGAGTGATGGATTTTTCCTTTCCCCAGGACCATGGTCCTCTTAGTTGTCTAAGCCCCATATTTACTGCCATTAGGCCCTTGAACTAGAGTCATTTTATTTGATAGATGGCCCAATGGTGTCTTAAGGGCTGAGTATACTGCCCCTGTGTCCACTTCAAAATTTACTCACTGCCGGCAAGTTCTTTGAGTTCTTTTGGCAGGGCCAGCTTCCTCCAGGGAAGGAGGGGCTGTGTGTGCCACGGGGTAGTCATCTGGAGAGAGATGGGCTGGCCTAGATTCCTCCAATGGTGGAGAGTCTGAGTCACCAGCAGGGGAATCACTTAGAGGGAGTTGGGGGTTGGGGGACGAGGACAGGGCATAAGGAGGGGGAGGAGAGTCCAGTAGAGTCTTGAGACTCAGGGAGAACAGAGGGTGGAGGAGGAGGAGCAGAGGGTTTGAGAGATACAATCATGGGGGAAGCAGTAGGAGCGGGGGCAGGTTCAAGGAAAGGTTTCACCCATGGAGAAGGAGATTTGCAGAGGTCCTGCTAAGTTAAGATATATTGCTGTTGATCTGGATGGCTAAGTGGCCCTGGCTGAAAGACAATATCTCTGAGTTTTTAAATTAGTGAGAAGTAGAAACATCCTTCTGGGGGCCATCCGACTCCGAAGGTGGGTCATTCTGAGGCACAGAGTGTCTACCAGGTCCGGCGTTTTACTGAAAAAGAAAGATTCTGAGCCCTTAAGCAGACTTTGGTCCACTGATCAAGGGTCAGGGACAGAGGCGTTGAAGTGCTCTGTCCCATATGAAAGATACACAAACAGTGAAACCAATGACACACGACACAGACAAGACAAGACAATAAAGACAGGCAATGGACGTCCAGTACTGAGACCAGGACAGAGTAGCCGGCAAAACCTGATGGGCGGGCAATACCGAATCCAAAACAAAATATCACTGAGTCGAGGAGACTATTGTTACTCGATTTCCCGAGACCTCCAGGGCGTCCCCCAGAGACATGACCTGTGGCTCCGTGACACGTATGTCAGCCACCCTCAAAGAGAGCTCATGCTCATCACCGATAGCCATTATGCCCATCCCTAACCTGAAACCTGAAACCAGAAAGAGGCACCTTACTCACCCTGAGAGGAGCCCATTGTCTGTCTTTCATCCACCACTGCTGGATCTCCCTGCGGCCCTCAGATGTAAAGTTCGGGCGAGCGTTGGAGGAAGAGACCACCAAGAGACTGTCTCATGCAACAGCCAAGGGTCCAGAATTCTGGGACTCAGAGCTCACTTGAATAGAGCAGAGAGCCCTGAAAACAGCTTAAGCAGAGCTTATATACTTTCCTTGGAGAGGGCAGGGAGGGAAGTTTATGGATGGGTCAGGGCGAGTGGGCGGTTTGCGTGTAAACGGGAGAGGGAATACATTCTACAGTTTGGCAGTTCGGGACAGGACATTCTGGAAACAAGATTAGCAAAAAGTTTTCAAGATTTCAACAGTGTTTTGTTAAGCATACAGAAAAACAGAAAGTGACAACTACCTATTTTATGTAATTTCACCAAAGCCTAAATGTAAAGTGAGCATGGATTACTAAAAACATTCTTGTCCAGGTTGCCTAATGCTCACAAATGTCAATTCTCTTCGTGACTACATATTTGTTTCTTCCTAAGATTATATATTCAACCTCAACCCTGTTGAAAATGCCTAATCCTATGACTCACTTAATACTTTGCCTGATTTCATAATGTCTCTATTGATATCTGCTTTCCTACATATTTTTCCCAGTTCATCATTGTGACTGACTCTTCACATGGAATGACATTAACATTCACTCTCTAACTGAAACTCTATTGATAAAGAACTTTGGTCCAAATCCTATACTCACTCTTCTTTCTAAACCTACCGACTATCTTCCTAATCCTAACAACTATCCCTTTTTGACTGGAGGTTCTCTTTGACATTCAATCATCCAAGGTACAACGTACTATGCCATTGTATATCGATTTATCTGAGACATCTGTGCAGAAAGTATTTCAATGCTAAGTATCCCAATCAAGGGCCCAATTCTCTTCTGGGCTTCAAATCTTACCTAGATTTCTGTTTTTCATACTTGAATCATACGTCTATATTCTTATAAATATCACAGATTCCCAGTACCATTATTCATCCCACAGAATGATTCCTAACCCAAATCAAACCTGATATTAACCCTAACTACACAGTGTTCCCTCAATCTAACTTTAGAGAAGAGCAGGGACAGAGCTGATCTTAAAATACAGAAATGTAGGGGATCTTCCACCTGCTGAGAACCTCAGAGGTCCATGCAGAAAGGATCCCTGAAGAAGATGTAGGCAGCTATGATGGACGTGAGAGAGCAAAAGTCATCTTCCATGGCAAAAAACCTGGTCAGGATGAAGGGAAGTGTATGAATCAGCCTCTCTCTACTTAATGTAGAGAAGATGGACCAAACCAGGCCTTTGTGCAGAGCTGTTCTTTGGTGCCTATGAATGATATATCATTCTAACTTGTGAAAGTGTCACAGGAAGTAGGGGCAGCCTCCAGCTCATGGAACACTTGGAAGCAACTGTTAGAACAAAGTGTTTGGCAAGGCAGTGACCTCATTCAGTTCCTAAAGGAAGTGACCTACCTCACTTCCTTGGTAATGGAACTCTCTAAACTTGGGATCCAGGAAGCCAGGTACCCAGAGCCAGTCCCAGTCCCAGTCCCAGTGGGCTCACTTGTTTTGTGTTACTAAGGACAGAGTCACTCTTCCTTGGTACCTACTGATGTGAGGATGGCCAAATGCCAGGGTCATTCTTGAGAAAGCAGGTAGTGTCTCACCACAGGCTCCTGACAACCTCACACAGTTGGCCGAGGAGACCAGATCTGAGAATGGATAGTCCATTTCAGGGGAACATAGTATGACCCACCAGTCAGAGGACACTCCGGATAGTCACAGACCTACTTGGGGGAAGGAGGTGCCTTTTTGCGTGTGGGTGTGAGTTTGTGTTTTTTTCTCATGTTCTGAGAATAGGTAGAAAAGGCGGTTTGTTTGGTTTGGAGTGGACTTTTTCTAGTAAGTTGTTTGATAAGGCGAGTGTTTCTATGTCTGTGTATCCCACTTTGTTCGTGGTTGTAGACATTAGAAAAGAGAATGCATCAATGGATGTGTCCTGTCTAGTAGAAAGCTTCCCAGCATTCATTCTGCCCAATTTGTGAATGGACTTTGACTCGCCTTATGGATGGGCAATGCCTACTATCTTACTACCTTGCTGTTTTCTTCCTGAATTCTGGCCACTCTCGAGACTAGGCTCATGGTTTTGTGTCCAAGATATGTATCACCTCCAAGCTCTGTGACATGGCCATGTACATGATAACTGAAGGGAATTGGAGGATCTCAGAAAACTCAGATATGAATGTGACCAGTAAAGTCTCAGTGGAGAATCCTTGCTTTGGGCCATTTGCTTACCTATTGTTACATTGCTCTGAATGTCAGGAAGGTCTTTGCCTCAGGCCACCCCTTTGTGAAGCCTGAACAAAACAGTTTTCAAATGGAAATGAATTGGCATCACCTGTGGCTCTTTGCTTAATTGCTTTGGAAAGGGATGTTTCTTAATCAGCCTCTTGGTCCTGTGTGAGGCTGTGGCTTAGATTCTCAGCACCTGATGGATCTAAAGAAAGATTCCCTGTGTGCTACAAAACCAAAATGGTCAAAATAGCAGTCATTGTGTATGAAGATTCTCGCCATCTTCTGTAATATTTCTGACATCCATCAAGGGAAAATAGGGATCCTTTGGGACAAATGAGTTCTTCAAATGCCTGCAGAGGCTAGACCATAGATGCTTGGGTTTTCCCATGACTCCAATTCACATAAAGAATCTATAACTGGCAGTCATTAGGCCTCAAACTGGAGAAGTGAAGCCGTAATAAGGGCAGGCCTATTTGATCACTCGTGGTTCACAGGAAGGGTGTTCAGGCCACACTGACATTAGGGAAAATAGGGGCAAGGGAGCATATTTTGGACACTGTCATGGACTGCGCCCCTTATGAAAACCTCCAGCCAGAGAATTTGATGAGTGTCTATATGGAAGAAGATGAGGGCCATGTGGGAGTGTTTTGGTTTTAATTGTGGTCATTTTTGTGTCGGTTGGAAGACATGACTGTGGCCACCATGACTGGAACTCTGGTGTGATTCCCCTTAGAAACTGAGTTCTGGAACTGACCTCAGAGAAGAATTGCCATGAATTGTGTTGGGATTTTAGGAGGCCACTCATGAGAGTCGCCCTTGGAAACTGAGATCTAGGCAAACTCAGATGGAGACTGCTGAATAGTGACACAGAGCTGTGGTGCACAGGTGTGTGATAAAATATCTCTGGTGGGGCCATGTGGATCTGCCAATGACTTCCAAATGGCTTGTGGCTGAAATGGTGCAGCGCGTAATCCCTTATACGTTTGACCTCTTCATATAAAGGCATCTTGTTATATGGAGAGGTTTCAGGGCAATGTTCACAATCAGGTTGCAATGGTTAAGGGGGCAAGCTATGTGGGATAGAAGCCTGGTTGGTGTATTCTCCTGCAGACCCTGACCCACCACACGTATGAGAAATTCCTCCAGCACTGAGTCCCTGTTGATCTCCTTGTATTTTGTGAAGCAAATACCAAACTCCCAGTGCAACAGCAAGAAACACCATGAAAAGTGGAAGATGAGCAAATGGCTTCACAGTCCACACGGGGAGGCACTTAGCCTTCAGTGGCCACAGTTTCCCAACAAAGAGAGAATTCAGCACTGCTGCCTCATGTTCATTTGAAAATAAGAAACTATATCTTCCAGGTCACATATATGCAGACCCAGCTTTGATGGTCTCACTACAAAGGAAGCTAAAGCTCCTGACAACAACATATATTTCAAGTGCCCAAGGTCAGGGGCAGTTTCTCAAGAAGTTTTAGGCCGGCAGAGCTCCATATTTGTGGAGTGTTTACCTGTTAGACCAGGACATGACAAAAGACCACTGACTCCAATTAAAATCAAATTAAACCAAGCTTATTATTTCCACTGGCTTCCTCTCCCTCTAAAAATGGTGGAAACTAGACAGCAACCCCACCTTTCCTACAGCCCACCTTTATAGCCCAGAAAGTTACACAAAGGCGGGTTACAGATAAGAGAACTCGGAGAAGCATCACATTAATGCTAGTTTACATTTTTTGTTTTTTGCTGGCCCCTCATCAGAATTTATCAGGACCATTAGAGCCTCAACGACTGTCGTTGTCTGGCCAGGGAAGGCCAATATTTATGAGGTGTCACTAAAGTTTCAGAGAGGTCTGCTATCTGGTCAGAGAGCCAGGCATGGGTGAGTTCAAGGCATGGGCAGGCATTCAAAGCAGATTCAGAATTTGCAGTAATGTATAGTAAAGCCAAAATTATCTTTTCATGGTTTTGTGGCAAGATGGCTCCCAATTATAATAAATGATCATGTTGGGTCTATCATTCCCCCTTTCTAATGTGCCCCTTCCAAATATTTGATAGGGTAGGAAAAGAGCAATGAGGGAATTTTAATTCCTCAGGTAACAGTCTCCAAATTTTTAGAACTCACCCAAAACTGGATTCCTGATTTTACCTGACATAATTAATTACTTATATTGATAGTCTATTTATTTTTGGCTCCATAGTTGTTAGACGAGAGGCGTCACTCATTTTGGCGTCTTCAGAGCTGAGAGAGGGTGACGTGAGTGGGCACAGCATATGGGACATGACTTGTCTTTTAGAAGTCAGTTGAAGGACATGGGTTGCCTTTTAGAAATCAGTTCGGTTTGAAGTCTGGTTGGGGAAGAACAGGTTGTAAAGTCATCTGGGGATGGGTTCTTCTATGTGAGAAACAAAAACCATGAGTACTGAAAAAATGTTGCAGCAGCTGGAACATGTCACTGTATAGAAGTTCCCTCAGCAGGCTTTAATATCCCCAGTTATCAGAATGTCAACTTAATATTTAACATTTAGTGTTACATTTGTCCCTCCCCATAAGATACAGTTTAATAATTTAATGTCATCTGATCTTGCAAAATTCTTTTACTAGTATGACCTCTGTGTGTAATAGAGAAACCTTTAATTCTGTTACTCAGGGCTGGATAATCATACTAGCAAACACCAAGCCTACCTGTGTAGGTTAGGAATATCTGTAGGCCTTAAACTTAAAATTTGTGCCTCTGGCAGCTCCTCTTGATAGTCACTTTTTATAGTTATCAGGCATTGCTGACTGAGAATCCTTCTTTGTGGCCTCCAGTCTTACTTATTTTGGGAGGATAACATAAAGTGAATACCTTAAAATATTATTATTATTATTATTATTATTATTATTATTATTTAAAATGTCAGGAATGTCTGTATTTTGGTTTTAACTCTCTTTGCTAAGTGTTTAAGATGAAGCTGTCAAACTGACTTTTGTTTCTATCTATTGTTAACATTAGCTGAGTTTTATGAAAGTCATTCCTGGGGAAACTTGAGAGCAGCTTCTCAGTTCTGCTGGTGCCATTTGCGCTAGGTGGGTCCAGGTCTTGCTTGACCATGGGGCTTCCCTCGGAAGCATCAAAGATGTCTCCCTTCTCTGATGACTCTCTTCTTCATAGCAAATGCCCTGATTGGCTTTCTGTTTTCCAGTGGTCTCATTAATCTCCCTGATTGGGAGGTTATGAGGCCCAGAGTTGCAAAGCTTTTAGAGAAGTCCCCTGTTCAATGGATTCAGACTGACTCAGAGGGCAAGAGCCAAATATTGGTTTTCTTGGCTCTTTTCATGTAAATTTAATTTTAAATCCTAATCTTAATTATCCAGCAAATAAATTTTAACAGCCTTATATTAAGAGTACTGGGGTTTAATGTCTATAAGTTTATAATTATTTATCTTTTTATTAATTGGGATCTGTATTGTAGGTGTCTTGTAGGTGATGACTTATTATCTTAAATTAACCCATGCTGTGTTCTTAAAGCAACACTTCTGTAAAACACTAACAGGGAATCTTTAGATCACTTATAAGGAAATTACAAAATAAAATTTTTTAACAAGTGTAAAAATACTTAGTTCGTGTAATAGCTCCCCTGAATTTTTTAGCTGAGTTATACATTATATGCCCTGTTTGAGATCCTAGTAATCTTAACAGAAAACAAAACAACTTTTGAACATAACTTTAAATGAAACATAATCTTACCTACAGCTTTCGTAGTCATTCTCACATGTAGTAATATGGGACACAGAGCCTTATCTCAGGTAAGGCAGGGCTCTTTATAAATATTAAGTGTTTTAGTTCTAAAGATGAACTTTGTTTTTTTAAATATCATTTTACAAATTTTATATAAATTGTTTGAGGTCACATGAACATTAGCTAACTCCATAGGATATCACATTTAAAACATGAATTTAATAAACACTGAAAGTTTTTAACCTTTGCATAGATAAGGCTCTCATTAAAATAAAAATACATTTAAATTGTTCCCCATTGTAAAAAGTAACATAAAACTTTACATATCTTATTGAAAACAGGTAAATGAATGCCCAATATATTTTTTTTACTATACAACTTCAGAACACCAGCTTGGTATAATGCTCTTTTAAAGTTTCTACCTTACAGACTTGTATACCTGAAAGATAGGAGCACATTAATAGCATCACAATTACATTGATGTTTCTACATTAAGCAAGTTTAGCTTTTAAAGAAATGGCAGTACAGGGCTCTAAAATAACAGTTCTTATTTAATCAGTTGTTTAATTTTTATGGTTGCTTGCTCTAGAAAAAATAAAACTTAATAAAACACAATGTTATGGGTAAACTTATGTTTTCAGAAATTTTTGTCTCTTTAACACATGACTGATTTTTACAATCTTATACAGACTTTATTACACACTTCTACAGACCTTAGTAAATCAATCAGATATCTAACAAAAGTACTCATGAATGAGTAATCCCATATCAAATTTACTTTACTTATTTATCAAAATATTAGACAAATGTATTGAAGATTGTAAACCATTTTTTTTTTGTTGAAGGAAAAGTCCTAGAACCAAGTCATATTAGAATTTTTGTAGACATTAATATTTTATTAGATTTTTGAACACCTAGAAAAACTTGTAAGCTGAGTTTTAAAGACATTTATGTTTATCTGTTTATCCAATTTAAATTCAACAATTTAAATCACGTGAATTAAAGATCTTTAGATCCACTTGGTAAAATTTGTTTTTATGAGCGTTGTTTTTATGAGTGCACTTTATATATGTTAATTTGTGTATCATATATATGATATACGGACATATGTATATATAGATATACAACACATAACAACAGTGTGTACACATAATAATAGTAAAGGTCTTGTAGCTTTTTACAGGTGAAATATCCATTGCAATGTTTCAAAAACTCCACAGTTGGTCAAAGATAGAACTGATCAGAAAAACATTAACCTAGGTCTGTAGGATCAAAATCATGAGCTCAAAAAAAAATAAAGAATCTAAGGAAAAAAATAAGAGTTCTAGAAATAATGACTGGTAATTAATTAGTAAATACCATACAATTTAACTTTTTTTTTTCTCTTAGGCCTCAGATCTGTCTCCTACTAAGTTAGCAGGCTTCTTTCATTTGCATTTCAACATAAGTCCTGGCTGAGGTCCAGAAGGAACAGGGAAAAGCTGCTAATCTGAGCAGACACCTCAGGCCTAAGGCATTTCAACCATAATATTCAGGTTTGGATGTTGAAAATTATCATACAAGTTTAAGATACAATTCACAAAATTTTATATCTTTACATCTTTTTTTTGTCAACAGATACCATACTATGATTTACTATCCTTGTCCAATTTAATGCACTGCTACACACAGTGACATTTTCCCAGGCTACCCAGTTCAAAATTGGTGAAAAATAGCCTGAAAGATTGGGAAGTTACTTGCCAACTTGGAAGTTGTGTTGTTTAGTTTTCCATCCTAAGTATTTAAGTTCTCTGACATGAATTATCTGAAATCATAAACTAAACAATTACCTAAACCCGACTTTTAACTGCAAGATTGTGCAATGCTTTAAAAACCCATTCAGATACCAGATTGTTACAATAAAACATCATCATTTAGACACACATTCAGCTAAGATCATTCCCAAGAAACAATTTATAATATCAACATATCATTGCACATGTCTTAAAGGGCCAGAAAAAAAGACACAAGACAGACAGAAAGGAGCTCCAGAATATGGCTGACAGACAGAAGCCTTTAAAACAGAGCAGATAAGAGAAAAATCAACTACACCAGTGGAACCATAGATGTCCCCACAAGGGAACCAGATGTTTTCACAGAGGGACAACCTGAAATGTAATATCAAGGGTCTCCATGCTTACTTTACTGCATTTAGTGTCCCCTTTTTCTTTTTCTCCTTTTTAAAAAAACAGAGGTGGCATAATCCTTAGAGTGCAGGGAAGGAAGGAGGTAATTCTCTGAAAAAACAGGGCTTTGGCAGCTGCTGGGAGTCGCTCAGTCCCTCCTTATACTTACAGGATTAGCTCTTCTGGTTTCGTTCCACCCCAAGCACGCTCCATCTCCTAACATTTCAGTAGTCAGCTCTCAAAAATTTCTGGGGCGGTGGGGGGTACCAAAATTTGTAACTTAAAGTTCACTTCCTGAATTTGAAGTCAATTCATGCCAATTTAATAATGAGGACAGGGTTTGAGAAAAAGAAAAAGGGAGTTTTACTGCTTTGCTAACAAAGGAAAAACACAGGGGTCTCTGCCCAAAGGTTGTAACTCTCTTTGTCTGAAGGGACAAGGGGTTTTAAAGGAGTTTCAATTGTTAACCTGGGAGATACTCAGTTCTTACGTCCCCAGCAGGCATTGCCCTGTGCAGTGTGTGTGCTCCAGGCAGCCAGCTAGTGGCTTCTCTTATCCTGCTTAACAAAGGGGGGTAAAGTTCATCACAGTTCTTTAAAACACAGTTCAAAGGGATGTCAGTCTTACATGCTTTATTACCCATTTTCATGTCCAATATCCTTAAGTTTTTTCCACAGAAATCACACAACAAAACACACAAAAACAAACAAACAAAAAACATGTAGAACACAGAAAAAAAAACACAAAAAAAACAGAAACTCGGCGCAGAAACAGAAAAACAGAGGAGCAATGGAACATCTTGCTAATGCTCCGGGATAGGAACTTCTGTGTGTCTGTTGGCATCTCTCTACCCTTTCAGAGGAATTCACTACAGAATAGAACAGAGGACAGAATGATTCTCGTTACTGTCCCAGACAGGAGTATATGTGTGCCTCCCCAGGCCACCTCTCTGTCATCAGAAGAGATCTCCCTTTACCAGATATCAAATGTTATATAGGTGCTACTTACCAATGGAGGTCTCCTCCACCATGAGCTTGCTAATTGTTTTAGTGCGGTGGTTCACTGCAGTTCTCCCCGGACCAAAAGCTCACTCCAAGGCCTTGGAACTTGCCTCTCCAGGACGGAGCCCTGGAGGGAAGGCCAGCTTCAGAATTTCCAGCAGTCTGGTCTTGTGATCTGTTGGGGCAGGTTCATCTCGCTGCGGAACTACAAAATGTTAGACCACGATTCAAGAAAAGACCACTGACTCCAATTAAAGTCAAATTAAGACAAGCTTATTATTTTCAGTGGCCGGGCTGCATCTTCCTCTCAAAATAGTGGAAACAAGACAGCAAACCCACCTCTCCTACAGCCCAGCTTTATAGCCCAGAAAGTTACACAAAAGGGGCGTTACAGAAAACAGAATTTTGATAAGCATCACACTAATTTTTGTTTACATTTTTTTTTGCTGGCCCCAGAATCAGAAATTATGAGGACCATTAGAGCCTCAGAGAGGGTCGTTGTATGGTCAGGGAAGGCCATTATTTATGAGGTGTCACTGAAGTTTCAGAGAGGGCTGCGATCTGGTCAGAGAGCTAGGCATGGGGGAGTTCAAGGCACGGGCAGGCATTTCAAGCAGGTTCAGAATTTGCAGTAATTTATACTAAAGCCAAAATTATCTTTTCATGGTTTTGTGGAAAGATGGCTCCTAATTTTAATAAAAGCTTAGGTTGGGTGTATCAACCGTGTCCCTTACTTTTGGAAACTCCTCTACAACCTCCAAGGTTGTGAACTACTGAGCATTTTCCAATCCAGATATGTATTCACAAATTTTCTAACTCTTCTCCTCTAATTGTGTCTTACTTGAGGCCAAGGTAATGTCAAGACATTATTCTGGATGAGAGTGGGAAGATTATTGTGCAGCACATATTTGCATATACATTGGATTCATTTTCCAATTTTCCATTCGAAATACTGAATCCCTGACACTAACCCATAGCTTAATAGATTCTAACTACTAATAATAATATGATGGAGAAAAATAACCCAAATAGAATTGAAATACAAGCATTTCACAGGAGGCATGGTGTATACTAGAATTGCCTTTTGCAAGATAAAGGGTAGGTGTTATAAATCTAGTGAATTTTTTATTAAAATATTTCTCCATGTGTTTTAAAAATGAACAAATATGTCAATTCCTGACTCCCTTTCTCTGTAGCCTATTCTGCCAGTGTATTTTTATATGCACATATAGAATCCTACCTGGTATCACACGTACATTTGTGTGAGGTGCCTGACTTGGCAGATACAAATTGTGAGAAGAGATCACTTCTCGTAAACGCTGTTGGAACTAAAAATTCAACCTATCGGTGAGCTTCCTAGTAGAACATTATACATAAATCCATTTTCAGTAAAATAAATATTATTTTTCCATCTGTGGTTGGTATATATTTTATGATGAATTACGTTTTTCATATATATTGCTACTATTTAATGTCTGTGTGTATTTTGTGTGTATGTATGTGATGTATGTGTGTGTGTGTGTGTGTTTATATATATATATATATATATATATATATATATATATATACACTCTAAAAATATTTCAAAATATGAATTACATGTGTCTTATATACACTCTCAAAATTCATTCTTTTTCATGTATGTGGATTAATAATCAACTTCTCACAAGATTTATCTCAGAAATATTCATCCACTTGAAATACATATTTGTTTTCTATAACAGAAAACTCACTACAGCGAATGGTGGTTACAAATATCAATATTTCTACAGTAACTGACCCAGTTTAACATCAATGCAAGTGAATTCCTATGGGACATGATGAGTCTTTTGACGTTCAATTTCATTCAACACTGGTACATTAATATTTCTTCAGTTTTTGCACTTCATAATATATATATTTCATCCACAAGTTCACAAATTTATATGCATTTGTTTCACTTTCAATCACTTCCTGCTTCAGAACACATGCATTCCTCCAGGTTTCTTGACTGGTCTTTTCATGAGACTTCTTTCCAAACACATTATTTTCAATTTCCATAATCACTTTTGAAGCAAAACTCACACACATCATGATAAACCATAACCCTAATGTTACCATTAGGTGTATTACTGGTTGGAATGAATGATTGTATATCAATATAAGATTCCCTGTATAATTTCAGATGTGAATTCAATCCATTATTTAAAGTTGGAACCAGTTACATTACTTATTCACAGTATGGTCTATTCATGCATTATCTCTATTTTCATAAACACAGGGTACATCTATTTGCACCCCCAATAATAATTTATAGTCTTCAAATATTACTCCCAGAAATGGTGGAAGAAATACTCATGCGCCTGATCTACACATACATTTTGTCACAGTAATATTCTGGACACAAATGCAAAGTTCACACTTATGATTGTACCATATCCTAAGTGGAAAGTGAGCATGGATTCCTAAAACATCCATTTCACCTTTGTCTAATGCTCTCAAATATAAATCCTATTGGTGACTACATATTTGTTTCTTCCTAAGATTATGTATTCAACCTCAAGCCTGTTGAAAATGTCTAATCCTGTCACTCACTTTATACTCCTTCTGAATATACTCACATAAATAGAGCAGAGAGCCCTGAGAACATCTTAAGCAGAGCTTATATACTTTCCTTGGAGAGGGCAGGGACAGAAATTTATTGATGGGTCAGAGCGAGTGGGCGGTTAGTGTGAAACTGGGTGAGGGAATACATTCTGCAATTTGGCAGTTGGGGAGAGCACAATCTGGGAACAAGATTACAAACAGTTCTCAAGATTTCAACAGTGTTTTGTTAAGCATACAGAAAAACAGGAAGTTACAAGTACCTTTTTTATTAACCTTTTATTCCCCACTTCTTCTTCTTGCTACTTTTAATAATAAAGGTGATTATTGGGGCATGTCACATTCTATGTCTGCTAGTGGGGTATTACCATAAGTTTAACTTGTCCAATTTGAGCTTGGAGAAAAGAACTTACATGGTTGAGCAAACAGGGTTATATAGTTAGCAATAATATGAGGATTATTATTGGACAGGCCGGGGTTGATAAAAGCGTAGATAACCAGGGGGACTGTGTGAACCAAGACTCAAACCACCCTTTTTGGGCCTCTCTCTCTCGTTGACACTTTTCAAGGCATCCTTTTATTTTACTCATAGGTTTTTTTTTACAACCTCAGTATGGTCGGCTTCAAAACAACATTATTACATCAATGCAGCACAAAGGCCCCCTTCACTCATGGAGGGGAGGTCCAACCCTCAACTTGAGTGTAAAACAACTTCAGAGAGAGATGTTAGAGATTCCTGCAAAGCTGTGATGGAGGTTTCTATTATCTTTAAGTTTTGGTCTCTTGCTGCTTCTATTTGGGTCATTTGTTGTGTACCATGGAGCAGGGCAGTGGTTCCTGTGACTACCCCTGCCACAACTCCAATTCCTAATATGATGGCTAAAGTGAGGGATATATGTTCCCAGTGGAACCGGGTTGTATGCCACCCTGTTTGAACTTCAAATGAACCTTGGTCATTATAGAGCAATCTGGGACACATCTTCACCATTACACAATTAATCACATCTGTTGACCATTTCATGAAAACATAAACAATGTTTAAGTATATAGAATTATACTGTTGTAGGGACGGACAAGGCACGGCACTTAAGATAGCACCAAAGACAGGGAAACAGTCCTATTTGGTTGCAACCGGATTCAGAGGGCATTGCTTCTGTTGTAATCAATTAACTCCCTGAACCCCAATTTTAGGTAGTTTTAGAATTTTGTACCCAACATGAAAGAGAAGGGACTCAGAAGTTCACAGTCTGCAGAAATTCACAAAACGAAGCTTTTTTTTTTTCTGTTTTTTCCTCTATTGTGGGCAAGTTAACTTTTCAAGGACACCTGGGAGGCAGAGAGCTTTTTTTTTTCCTTTTCTTTTATCCCCCTGCCAACTGTTACCATGGAGCCCAGTTTGTAACTTTTTATCTTAGAAATGTAGCCATCTCTGTGAAGCCCCAGCTGAAGGCCAGAGGCCTTGTTCACATATTCTGTGAAAAACTATTAAGGGGGTGTCTAGCTTAGGAGTGCTGATTTTTCCAGCCAGTAGGCAAGTAGAACAGGGCAACAGAATAAGAGGAAGTTAATCTACACTGAACTCATTTATAGAGACTCTTTTGCTGAAAGTCCTAAAGTCAGCCATGGTGAAGACTTCTGGAGAAGTTCAGTGAAGATTTTTCTGAGGGCCTGGTACAGAGGGGGAAGATGGGGAAGGCGGGAGGTGAGAGCAGCTCCGTGGATCTCAGAATAAGGAAGGAGAGATGTAAAAGAATAATGGGAAAGGATTTTGGGATTTTCCTAGCAACATAATTTGAGCAGTAGAAACGGTAGAGCAGAAAGGAAGACGGGAGTGATTATCCCAAAAAGCCTGTGAGGGACTTTAAAATTTAGTAACCTGTTTTCAGTGATGACAAAGCAACTTTAAAGGCCATTTTCATTACATCTTCGATAGGGGTCTGAGGGCTCTCCTAAGCTGGTTTGAGCTTTGGGTTAGGTGGTAAGAGGACCTGGTGGGACCCGGTGTGGGCACTGACAGGAAAAGAGAGAAGTGAGTGGGTGGATGGGTACCTCAGTACCTGCTACCTCAGCAAGGGGGCAATGCTCTGAGAACCGGCGGAGGTTTCGGTTTTTGATCTAGTAATTGGAGAAGAGAAATCAGGTTTGCTGAGGTGGGACTTACAGCAGAGAGTCTGGAGCAGAAGGCTGAGTTTGAGGAACTATTGGAGAAGCAAAGTTCAGGATGTGAGTGAAAGAGGAAAAAGGCCTTCACATAGGGGAATTTCCTTTCACCCTTTTGAGCACTTGCAGAAGTTAAAAAGGTTACACAGAATTTGAGGATCTAGAGACTCCTCTGTTGGCCATCAGTTTGGGTTGTCTAAGTGGTAATATGGCCAATGCTGTGTACTGAATTTGATGAGGATTTTGGGTTCCACCAGGCAGCCCCTGTATGCTCAAATCCCCATGACTTACAGAAGAAGTCGGCTTTTCCCCCACACAGCCGTGGCGGTTTGTGGCTTTGATAGTCTGCCGGGCAAACATACTAATATAGGCTAGCCAACCTGCATCTGGCTTGCCTGTCCCTACAATCATAATGTTTGTTTCCATTATCTATGGTACGGAAAGGATTTAATGGAATTTTAATGGGATCCTCTTCATCAGGGATATTCTAACAGGAAAGACCTATAGCCAGCTGGCAAATGTCTGGGTGGAGAAATGGCCTCCAGGTCCCTAAGTGGGCTGTATGCAAGAGAGACCATACTTCTTATCTAGTAGGATTTGTGATCAGCCATCGCTGCAGTAGGGGCTGATGAGCGTTAGGACTACGGGTGGCCAAGGAGAGAGTCTATAGCCTTACCCACGTGGCGAATATGCAATTTGAAAGGGTTAACAGTCTTTTCCAGTTTCCAGCCAGAGTCTGGACATGGCACAGGCTTGAGATGAGACGCATGGATGCAGGAAGTGATTCCCTCTACTTTTACTGCTGTAGGTGCTATAAGTAGCACCTCGAATGGTCCTTTCCAGCGGGGTTCCAGGGATGACACCTGATGTCATCTTATGTAGAGGAAGTCTCTTTCTTGATATCAATGTGGATTCCCCTCGTCCCCAGGTTGGAAGGCAGTAGCCAGCTGTTTCCACAGGTATATCTGAGTTCTTAAAAGAGATTTAAGTCTGTCAAGCAAGGGTGTGTGGAAGGGATCTTTAGGTCTTAGAGTCGGGGTTAGGTCTCTTAGTGGAGGAGGGGCCCCATAGAGAATTTCATAGGGGGTGAGGTTACACAAAGAAACAAAGGGAGTATTTCTTGATGAAATAGTGCATAAGGCAGGAGCATAGTCTAATCTTTTATGCCGGTCTCTAAGCTTAATTTCGTTAAGGTCTCTTTAATGGTTTTATTTATTTTTTTTACGTGTCCTGATCTCTGGGGTCTATAAACACAATGTAACTTCCAATTAATCCCCAGGGTCCTGGCTAACCCCTGATTTACCTGGCCCATAAAGGGTCTTCAATTATCAGACCATGTTACATTAGTCAGGCCGTGTCTTTGATAAATATCTTTCAGGATCTTCTTGACCACAATTTGTGCCGGTTTTCTTTTATTTTTATTTTTTTTTGGTGGGAATGGCTTCAATCCATCCTGAAAATGTATCTACAAAGACTAGGAGATATTTAAGCCCTTACCTTGCTGGCTTAATTTCAGTAACGTTCACTTCCCAGAATTGTCCTGGTCTGGTTCCTCATAGGTGCTTTCCTGTAGGAAGCTTGGAAGTGTAAGCATTAACCAATTGACAGAACTGACAGGCTTTTGTTACCCATTCAATTATTTCCTTTCACTGTGAGTGAGTTAGTCTAAAACTCTGTTCTTGATCCTACAGTAATGCCTGCAGTTTTTTTGAACCAAGTTGATTGAGTTGATGTACATTTTTAACGTAGTGTAGGGCTTTCTGAAATTGCAGGCTGGGCTCACTGAAGTTGAGGAGTTCATTGTCAGTGTTCTTAGATGTTATCAAAAGCTTGCTGGTGCTCAAGGGTCCATTGGAATTGGGCATTCTCATTTAACAGCGGGTATAAAGGAGCAGCTAAGAACACAAACCCAGGTCCATAACCTGCTAAAGCCAGCAGTCCCAAGAAACTCTCTATGTTGTCTCCTGTTAAATGGCGGTGGTATCTGCACAACGGTTTGTTTCCTGGGCTCAGTGAGCCATCATTTACCGTGCCTAAGGGAATACCCCAGGAAGATTACTTCTTGCTGGAAAATTTGGGCCTTTTTGTCCGAAGCTCTCTACCCGAGTTGAGCAAGCTCAGATAATAGTGCTTGGGTCTCAGACTCACAGTTTTCTTTGGTGTTGGCTGCCAGTAGCTGGACATCCACATATTGAAGCAGAATGACTTCGGGGTGCGTAGTTCTGAAGTTGTAGAGATGTCTGTGAAGGGCTTCATCAAAGAGAGTGGGGGAGTTTTTGAACCCCTGTGGGAGTCTAGTCCAAGTTAGTTGAAAAGACGATCCGGTTTCTGGGTCTACCTACTCGAAAGCAAACAGCAACTGACTATCTTTATGCAGAGGCAAGCAAAAGAAAGCATCTTTTAAGTACAGAACAGTATACAATTTTCACTCGGACACAGCAAAGAGGTTATTGGGGGTCCAGCATGCTGGGGCTCAGAGCTCACTTAAATAGAGCAGAGAGCCCTGAGAACAGCTTTAACAGAGCTTACATACTTTTCTTGGAGAGGGCAGAAAGGGAAATTTATTGATTGGTCAGGGCGAGTTGCGGTTTGCGTGCACCCGGGTGAGGGAGTATATTCTGCAGTTTGGCAGTTGGGGACAGCACATTCTGGGAACAAAATAGCAAACAGTTCTCAAGATTTCAACAGTGGTTTGTTAAGCATACAGAAAAACAGGAAGTGACAAGTGCCTATTTAATTAACCTTTCACCTAAGCAAAATGGAAAGTGAGCATGGATTACTAAAAACAACCATGTCCAGGTTGCCTAATGCTCTCAAATGTTAATCATATTGGAGGCAACATATGTCTTTCTTCCTAAGATTATATATTCAACCTCAACCATGTTGAAAATGTCTAACCCTCTTACATTATACTTTGCCTGATTTCCTAATGTCTCTAGTGATATCTGCTTTCCTACTTATTTTCCCCAGTTCATCATTGTGACTGACCCTTCGCGTGTGCTGACACTGACATTCACTCACTACCCAAAAATCTATTGCTAAAGAACTTTTGTCCAAATGCCATAATCACTCTTTTTTCTAAACCTACAGGCTATCTTCCTAATCCTACCGACTATGCCTTTTTGACTGGATGTTCTCTTCGACATTCAATCATCCAAGGTAGAAGGTCCTATCCCATTTTATATCGATTTATCTGAGACATCTGTGCAGAATGTAATTCAAAGCTAAGTATACCAATCATGGGCCCAATGCACTTCTAGGCTTCAAATCTTACCTAGATTTATATTTTCGTACTTATATTTCACCTATATATTCTTGTAAATATTGCAGATTCCCAATACTATTAGTCATCACGCAGAATGATTCCTAACCCAAATCGAACCTGTTATTAACCCTAACCATACACTGTTCCCTCAATCTAACTTTACAAAAGAGCAGGCCCAGAGTTGGTCTTTCAATACAGGAATGTAGGAGATCTTCCACATGCTGAGAAACTCAAAGATCCATGTAGAAATGAACTCTGGAGAAGTTGTAGGCAGCTATGAAGGACCTGAGAGAGCAAAAGTCATCTTCAATGGCAAACAACCTTGTCAGGATGAAGGGTTTTGTCTGTATCAGTCTCTCTGTTCTTAATATAGAGAAGATGGACCAAACCAGGCCTGTTTGGAGAGCTGTTCCCTGGTGCCTATGGTTGATATACCATTCTAACTTGTGAAAGTGTCACAGTAAGTAGGGGCAGCCTCCATCTCATGGGACACTTGGAAGCAACTCTTAGGACCAAGTGGTTGCCAAGGCAGTTAGCTCATTCAGTTCCTAAAGGAAGTGACCTACATCTCTTCCTTGGTGATGGAACTTCTGAACTTGGGATCCAGGAAGCCAGGCACTCAGAGCCAGTTGCAGTACTAGTCCCAGTGGACTCACTTGTTTGGATTTACCAAGGAAAGAGTCAGTCTTTCTTGGTACCTGCTGATGTGAGGATGGAAAAAGCCAGAAGAGCTCTGAAGAGGGGCCTTTACTGAGAAAGCAGGTAGTGGCTAACCGCTGGCTCCAGACAACTTCACAGTGTTGGCCAAGGAGACCAGACCCGAGACAGGACAGGCCATTTCAGGAAAACATAGTAGGGCCCACCAGTCATAGGACACTCTGGATAGTCACAGACATACTAGGGGGAAGGTGGTGCCTTTGTGGGTGTGGGTGTGAGTTTGTGGTTTTGTCTCATGTTCTGAGAATAGGTAAGAAAGGCGGTTTGTTTGGTTTGGAGTGGACAAATTCTAGTATGACTTTTGACAAGGTGAGTGTTTCTATATCTGTGTATCCCACTGTGTCCTTCGTTGTAGACATTAGAAAAGAGAATGCATCACGGATGTGTCCTGTCTAGTAGAAAGCTTCCCAGCATTCATCCTACCCTATTTATGAATGGACTGTCACTTGCCTTAGGGATGGGCAACACCTACTTCCTTCCTAAGTCCCTGTTTTCATCAGGAATTCTGGCCACTCTCCAAAATAGGCTCATGGTTTTGTTTGCAAGATATGTACCACCTCCAAGCTCTGGGACATGGCCGTGCACTGGATAGCTGAAGGGAATGGGGAGCATCTCAGAAATCTCAGATATCAGTGTGACCAGGAAAATATCAGTGGAGAAACACTGCTTTGGGCCTTTTGCTTACCTATTGTTCTGTTGCCCTGAATCTCAGGAAGGTTTTTGCCTCAAGCCACCACTTTGTGAAGCGTGAAGAAAACAGTTTTTAAATGGAATTGAATAGGCATCACCTGTGGCTCTTTGCTTAATTGCATTGGAAAGGGACTTGTCTAAATCAGGTTTTTGGCCCTGTGTTAGGCCGTGGATTAGATTCTCAGCACCTGATGGATCCAAAGAATGATCCCATGTGTACATCCAAAACCAAAATAGCAAAAAGTTCAGTCATTGTGGATGAAGTCTCTTGCCTTCCTCTGTTAGGTTACTGATCTCCATCAAGTGAGAATAGGGTTCCTTTCTTTCAAATGAGCTCTTCAAAGCCCTGCAGAGGCTAGCCCATAGGTGCTTGGGTTTTCTCATGACTCCATATCACATTAAGAATCTATACCTGACAGTCATTAGGCCTCAAATTGGAGAAGCAGAGCAGTATTAAAGGCAAGCCTATTTGACCACTCCTGGTTCACAGAAAGGGTGTCCAGCCCACCATGACTTTAGCCAAATGAGGGGAAAGGGACCTTATTTTGGACACTGTCTTGGGCTGCACCCCTCATGGAAAACTCCAGCCATAGGTAATGATGAGTGTCTATGTGGAAGAATATGAGGGCGATGAAGGAGTGTTTTGGTTTTAATTGTGGTCATTTGCTTGGCAGTTGAATGAGATGACTGTGTCCATCTGGGCTTGAACTCTGGAGTGATTCCGCTTAGAAAATGAGTTCTGGTACTGAACTCAGAGAAGTATTGTCATGAATTTTGTTGGGATTTTAGCAGGCCACGCATGAGAGTCACCCTTGGAAACTGAGATCTAGGCCCAGGGTGGCTTTCCACAGAGCACTGGGTATCTCATCCAGGATATCACATGATTTATTCTGAAATAATTGGCAGCCATAGTTGAAAGTCAAAACACACATGGACCTTACATTGTAGAACTCAATGTACCTGGCTTCATGTGACCTTTGGCCACTGTTTGGGAAGCCTTGCCTGTGAGAGTCCTCCAGAGCTTTCATTGAAATTAGCTTCCTCAACACTTAATGGTCCCTGAATGATTTGAACCCACAGTGCCTCCAACTTCATCCTTGAAAAACGGGGAAGATATATACCATGAAATGTTTTAAATTCCCATGACCAGGTGGCACTTGAGAACCTTTGGATGTCCTGCTGCTGATCTTGAGTGTTCCAGCAAAAGCGTTGATTGACTGTGTTTCATTTAAATGGTGTAGAACAGAGAAGCCAGTAAGTTGGAGCCTGCTGAGTAGTGGGCCTATTGCAGTGGTGTGCAAGTGTGTGATAAAGCATTTGTGGTGCGGCCATGTGAATGTGCTATTGGCTTTTAAATGGCTTGGGACTGACATGGTGCAGCCAGCAGACCCTTATATGTAAAGGCATCTTGTTATTTGGAGAGATTTCAGGGCAATTTTCAGAATCAGGTTGCTATGGACAAGGGGGCAAGCTATGTTGGATAGAAGCCTGGTTGGTGCTTTCTCCTGCAGGTCCTGACCCACCACACATGACAGAACTCCCTCCAGCACTGTCTCCCAGTTGAACTTGTTGTATTTCATGAAGCGAATACCAAAGTCCCAGTGCAGCACCAATAAAAACTACGAAAAGTGGAGGAATTCCAAATAGCTTCACAGTCCACATGGGAAGAAACTTAGCCTCCAGTGGCACCAGTTTACCTACAAAGAGAGAATTCAGCAATGCTGCCTCAAGTTCAATGTAAAATAAGAAACCATGTCCTCCAGGTCACATAGATGCAGACCCAGCTTTGATGGTCTAACTAGAAAGGAAGCTAATGCTCCTGAGAATAGCATATATTTCAAGTGCCCAACCTTGGAGGCAGTTTCTCAAAAAGTCTATAGGCCAACAGAGCTCGATGTTTGTGGAGTGTTTACCCACACAGGTAATGTCAAGTCATTGTTCTGGATGAGAGTGGGAATAATTTTGTGTAGCACATATTGCATACACATTGGATTCCTTATCTAATTTTCCATTCGAAATACTGAAACCCTGACACTAACACATACCCTACTAGACTCTGACTACTAATCCTAATATGAGGGAGAAAAATAACCCAAACAGAATAGGAATACAAGCAGATCAGAGGAGGCATGGTGTATATTTGGACTTTCCTTTTGCATTTCATAGGGTAGGAGTTATATATCTAGTCAATTTTTTGTTGGAATAGGTCTCTATGTGTTTTTAAGTTAAGAAATATGTGAATTCTTGTCTCCGTTTCTCTGTAGCTTATTTAGCACATGTATATTTATATGCACATATAGAATCCTTCCTGGTATGAAACATGCATACTTGTGAGGTGGCTGACTTGGCAGATACAAATTGTGAGAAGAGATCACTGCTCCTAAACAGTGTTGGAACTGAAAATTCAACCTATGGGTTAGCTTCCTAGTTGAATAACACTATACGTAAATCCATGATCAGTAAAAAGAATATTTTTGGATCTGTGGATAATATATATTTCGTGGTGAATTTCGATTGGCATATATATTGCTCTTTTTAATATCTCTGTGTGTGTGTTTGTGTGTGTGTGTATATATATGTATATACACACACACACACACAAGAAGTATACATATATATATATATATATATATATATATATATATATATATATTCTCCAGATTTTTCAAAATATGAAATATATGTGTCTTATACCCACTCCGTAAATTCATTCATATTCATGTATATGGATTTATAATGAACTTTTCACAAGATTATTCTCAGAAATATTCATCCACCTGAAATACATATTTGTTTCCAGTACTGAAAACTAACTTCAGTTAATGTTGCATACAAATACTAATATTTATACAGTAACTGACCCAGTTTAACCTCAATGCAAGTAGATTCCTATGGGACATGTTGTGTATTTTAATGTTCATTTTTATTCAACACTGGTACATTACTATTTCTTCAATTTATGCACATCATAGGATATATATTTCATCCACCAGTTAGCAAACTTATAGGCATTTGTTTCACTTTCAATCACTTCCTGCTTCAGAGCACATGGATTCCTCCGTGTTTCTTGAATGGTCTTTTCATGAGACTTCTTTCCAAACACATTATTTTAAATTTCCATAATCAGTTTTGAAGCAAAACTCACAGACTCTTCATGATAAACCATAAATCTAATATTACCTTTAGATGTATCAGTGGTTGGAATGAATGTATGTGTATCAATATAAGATTTCCTTTATATTTTCAGATATAAATTGAATGCATTATTTAAATTTGGAACCCATTATATTATTTATTCACAGTATGGTCTATTCTTGCATTATCTCTATATTCATAGTCACAGGGTACACCTATTTGTACACCCAATACTAATTTGTACATCTTCAAAATATTGCTCCCAGAAATGGTGGAAGATATACTCAAGTCACCTTATCTACATGTACATTTTATCACAGTAATATTCTGGACACGAAAAGCAAAGGTCACACTTATTATTTTACCAATGTAATGGTCAGGCGAGTGTCAGAGGAAGAGACCACAAGAGACTGTCTCATGCAACAGCCAAGGGTTTATGGGGGTCCAGCATGCTGGGGCTCAGAGCTCCCTTGAATAGAGCAGAGAGCCCTGAGAACAGCTTAAGCAGAGCTTATATACTTTCCTTGGAGAGGGCAGGGAGGGAAGATTATTGATGGCTCAGGGCGAGTGGGCAGTTTGCATGCAAACAGGTGAGGGAGTACATTCTGCAGTTTTGCAGTTGGTACAGCACATTCAGAGAACAAGATTAGCAAATAGTTCTCAAGATATCCACAATGATTTGTTAAGCATACCAAAAAATTGGAAGTGACAAGTACCTATTTTATTAACCTTTCATTCCCCACTTCTTCTTTTGGTTACTTTTAATCATTAAAGTGATCATTGGGGGTGTCACATTTTATGTCTGCTAGTGTGGTATATTGTTTTCTTATTACCATAAGTTTAACTTGTCCAATTTGAGCTTGGAAAAAGGAAACTACACGGTTGAGCAAACAGGGTCTCACAGTTAGCAATAATATGAGGTTTATTAATGGACCAGCCAGGGCTGATAAATGCGTAGTTAACCAGAGGGACTCTGTGAACCAAGACTCAAACCACCCTTTTGGGGCCTCTCTCTCTTGTTGATGCTCTACAAGGCGTCTTCTTAATTTAATCATAGATTCTTTTACAACTCCAGTATGGTCGGCATAATAACAACATTCTTCACTCAATGCAGGACAAAGGCCCCTTCTCTCAATAAGAGGAGGTCGAACCCTCGCCTGTTCTGTAAAACAACTTCAGAGAGAAAGGTTAAAGATTCCTGTAAAGCTGTGATGGAGGTTTTTAATATCTTTAAGTTTTGGTCTATTGCTACTTCTAATTGGGTCATTTGTTGTGTCCCATGGACTAGGGCAGTGGTTCCTGTGCCAACCGCTGCAGCAACTCCTATTCCTAATAGGATGGAGAAAGTGAGGGATACGGGTTCCTGGTGGAACCAGGTTGTATGCCCCCCTATTGGAACTTTAAATGATCCTGCGTCATGATAGAGGACTCTGGGAAACATCTGCACCATTACATACTTAATCAGAGGAAGAGACCACAAGAGACTGTCTCATGCAACAGCCATATGTTGATCATTTTATGAAAACATAAACAATGTTTAAGTATATAGAATTATACTGTTGTAAGGACGGACAAGGCAAGGCACCTAAGATAGCACAGAAGACAGGGAAACAGTCCTATTTGGTTGTAACCAGATTTAGAGGGCATTGCTTCTGTTGTAATCTTTTAATCCCTTGAACCCCAAGTTTAGGTAGTTTCAGAATTTTGTACCCAACATGTAACGTAAGGGGCTCAGAAATTCACAGTCTGCAGAAGTTCACAAAAAGCAGTTTTTGTTTCTGTTTTTTTTCCTCTGCTCTGGGAAAGTTAACTTTTAAAGGACACCTGGTAGGGGGAGAGCTTTTTTCTTCTTTTTTTTTCTTCCTGCCAGCTGTTACCATGGAACCCAGTTGGTAACTTCTTTATCTTAGAAATGTAGCCATCTCTGGAAGCCCCACCTCAACGCCAGAGGCCTTGTTCACATATTTTGTGAAAAAATAGTAAGGGGGTGTCTAGCTTAGGAGTGCTGATTTTTCCAGCCAGTGGCCAAGTAGAACAAAGCAACACTAAAAGAGGAAGTTTATCTACACTGAACTCTTGTATAGGGCCTCTGTTGCTGAAAGTCCTAAAGTCAGCCATGATCAAGGCTTCTGGAGAAGGCCATTTAAGATTTTTCTGTGGGATTGGAACAGAGGGAAAGACAAGGAAGGTGGGGGGTGAGAGCAGCTCCGTGGTTCTGAGAATGAGGAAAAAGAGATATAAAAGAATAATGGGAAAGGGGTTTGGGATTTTCCTGGCAATAAAACTTGAGCAGTAGAACAGGTAGAGCAGAGGGGAGGATGGGAGTGAGTATCCCAAAAAGCCTTTGAGGGACTTTAAATTCTTTGTAACCTGTTTTCAGTGATGACAAAGCAACTTTAAAGACCATTTTCATTACATCTTGGATAGGCGTCTTAGGGCACTCCTCAGCTGGTTTGAGCTTTGTGTTAGCTTGTAAGAGGACCTGGTGGGACCCGGTGCGTGCACTGACAGGAGAAGAGAGGAGTGAGTGGGTGGAAGGGTACCTCAGTACCTGCTACCTCAGCAAGGAGGCAATGGTATGAGATCCAGCGGAGGTTTTTGTTTTTCATCTAGTAATTGGAGGGGAGAAATCAGGTTGCTCATGTGAGAGTGACTGCAGAGAGTCTGGAGCAGAAGGCGGGGGGTGAGGATGTATTGGAGAAGCATACTTCACGATGTGAGCAAAGGAGGGAAAAGGCATAAACATAGGGGAATTTCCATGGAAGGAAATTCCCAATTGATGGATCTTTTTGAACACTTGCCGAAGTTGAAAAAGTCACACAGAATTTGAGGATCTGGAGACCCCTCTGGGGGCCATCAGTTTTGGTTGTCTAATTGGTAATATGGCCAATGCTGTGTACTGAATTTGATGAGGAGTTTGGGTTCCACCAGGCAGCCCCTGTATGCTCACATCCCCATTATTTTCAGAAGAAGTCCGCTTTTCCCCCACACAGCCATGGCTGTTTGTGGTTTTGATAGTCTGCCGGGCAAACATAGTATTCTAGGCTAGCCAACCTGCATCTGGCTCGCGTGTCCCTAGATCCATAATGTTTGTTTCCATTATCTGTGGTACAGTAGGGATTTAATGGAATTTTAGTTGGATCCTCTTCATCAGAGATATCCCAATATGAAAGACGTATAGCCAGCTGACAAATTCTGGGTGGAGAGATGGCCACCAGGTCCCTAAGGGGGCTGTATGCGAGATAGACCATACTTCTTGTCTAGTAAGATTTGTGATCAGCCATCGCTGATGAACGGGCTGATGAGGGTAAGGACTACTGGTGGACAAGGGGAGAGTCTATAGCCTTATCCACATGGCGAATATGCAATTTGAAAGGGTTTCCAGTATTTTCCAGTTTTTCAGCCAGAGTCTGGACAGGGCGCAGGCTTGAGATAAGAATTAGGATCCAGGAATTGATTCCTTCTACATTTACCACTGTAGGTTTTATAAGTAGCACCTGGTATGGTCCTGTCAAGCGGGGTTACAGGGATGACACCTGATGTTGTCTTATGTAGAGGATGTCTCTTATTTGATATCGATGTGGAGTCCCCTCTTCACCAGGTTGGTAGGCAGTGGCCAGCTGTTTCAACAGGTATCGCTGAGTTCTTTCAAGAGCTTTAAGTCTGTCAAACAAGGGGTTGTGGAGGGGATCACTAGGTCTTAGAGTTGGGGTTAGGTCCCTTACTGGAGGAGGGGCTCCATAAAGAATTTCATAGGGGGTGAGGTTACACAAAGAAATAGAGGGAGTATTTCTTGCATGAAACAGTGCATAAGGCAGGAGCATAGTCCAATCTTTTATGCCACTCTCTAAGCTTAATTTCGTTAAGGTCTCTTTAATGGTTCTATTTATTTTTTTTTACCTGTCCTGAGCTATGGGGTCTATAAGCACAATGTAACTTCCAATTTATCCCCAGTGTCCTGGCTAACCCCTGACTTACCTGGGCCATGAACGCCGGGCCATTATCAGACCCTATTACCTTAGGCAGGCCGTGTCTTGGAAAAATATCTTTCAGGATCTTCTTGACCACCAATTGTGCCTTTTTTTGTGGGGAAGGCTTCAATCCATCCTGAAAATATATCTACAAAGACTAGGAGATATTTAAGTCCATACCTTGCTGGCTTAATTTCAGTAAAGTCCACTTCCCAGAATTGTACTTGTCTGGTTCCTAATAGGTGCTTTCCTGCGGAAAGCTTGGAAAGATAAGCATTAACCTATTGACAGACCGGACAGACTTTTGTTACCTGTTCAGTTATTTCCTTTTGCTGTGAGTGCGTTAGTGGAAAACTCTGTTCTTGATCCTTCAGGAATGCCTGCAGTTTCTTTGAACCAAGGTGTGTGAATTAATGTACATTTTTAACGTAGTGTAGGGCTTTCTGAAATTGCAGGCTTGGCTCAGTCAAGTTGAGGAATTCAGTGCCAGTGTCGTTAGATGTTATCAAAAGCGTTCTGGTGCTCAGGGGTCCATTGGAATTGGGTATCTCCATTTAACAGCGGGTATAAAGAAGAAGTTAAGGACGCAAACACAGAAATCCATAACCTGCAAAACCCAGTAGTCCCAAGAAACTCTCTGTGTTGTCTGCTGCTAGATGGGGGTGGTATCTGCACAACCGTTTGTTTTCTGGGCTCAGTGAGCCATCGTTTACTGCCCCTAAGGGAATAGCCCAGGAAGATTACATCTTGCTGGCAAATTTGGGCCTATTTGGCAGAAGCTCTATACCCGAGTTGAGCAAGCTCATATAATAGTGCTTGGGTCCCAGACTCACAGTTTTCTTTGGTGTTGGCTGCCAGTAGCAGGTCATCCACGTATTGAAGCTGGGTGACTTTGCGGTGTGTAGTTCTGACGTTGTTGAGATCTCTGTGGAGGGCTTCATCAAAGAGAGTGGGAGAGTTTTTGAACCCCTGTGGGAGTCTAGTCCAAGTTACTTGATCAGACGTTCCAGTTTCTGGGTCTACCCACTAGCAAGCAAACAGCAACTGACTATCTTTATGCAGAGGCAAACAAAAGATAGCATCTTTTAAGTCCAGAACAGTATACCATTTCTGCTAAGGGTTCAGAGTGATAAGCAGATTGTACGAATTAGTTACCGTGGAGTGAATGTCCTGCACTCTGTTATTAATCTCTCTTAGGTCTTGAACGGGGGATAGTCCCCGGTTCCTGGCTTTTTTTACTGGGAGCAGGGGAGTCTTCCAGGCCGATTGACAGGGCCTTAGGACCCTAAGGCCAGATATTTCTGAATATGGGGCCTTATCCCATCTTTAGCTTTTCTGCTCAGAGGATATTGTTTGACATTGATTGGGGAGGCTGAGGTTTTTAACTCCACTGTTCTTGGAGGTTGTTTCACGGCTAGGCCAAACCTAGCCGTTTTTGCCCAGGTATCTGGGTAATCTGTTATCCATTTCTGGGGTAGCTTGCTTGTTTGAGCAGTCTTGGGGGGTGTGAAGAGTGGATGTTCATCTTCTACTGACATTTATAAAGCCAAGACTATAGGAGTTTTTCTGAAGGATTTAGAAATTTCATTTTGGGGCCTTCGGGGTTAAAAGTTGTTTTGGCCTGGAGCTTACTGAGCAGATCTCTGCCCATCAATGGGGCCAGGCATTCTGGGATTACTAGGAAGGAGTGATGGATTTTTCCTTTCCCCATGTCCATGGTCCTCTTAGTTGTCTATGTCTGATATTTACTGCCATTAGCCCTTTGAACTAGAGACATTTTATTTGATAGTGTGCCCAGTGGGGCCTTAAGGGCTGAGTATACTGCTGCTGTATCCACTTCAAAGTTTACCTGGGTCCTCTCCACTTCAAAAGTTACCCTGAGCTCGGGGAAGGGATCTGAGCCCCGACGTTCTTAGTCATCCTTTTGAGTCAGAATGGCTGGCTGTCGTGGCTGTCTCTTTTCTAGGGCACTCTTTGGCCCAGTGACCTTTTTCTTTACAGTAGGCACAATGATCTGAGGCCAGGGGTGGCCTCTGGCGTGTGCCCAGGTTTCCGTTCCTGTCTTCCTGTTTGTTAATTTCTGGCCTATTTATTGTTGTGACCAGGACCTTAGTCAATGCCTTAGTCTGTCTTTTGCATCTCTCATCTTCCCTTTGCTCCCTTTCTTTCTCTTTGTTTCTCTCATATAGTATACTTTCTCGGCTTCTCTGACTAAATCTCCCAAAGTCATATCTTGTGATCCCTCTAAGAGTTGTAACTTTCTTTTAATATCCAGGGCAGCTTGCCCAAAGAAGGCCATCATGACAGATGCCTTATGATCCTCTGCCTGAGGATCAATAGGAGTAAATCTCATATATGCCTCCATAATTCTCTCTAGAAACATAGAGGGATATTTATCAGGCCCTTAAATTATCTCTCTTACCTTGGCCAAATTAGGTGGTTCCCTAGCGGCCGATTGGAAACCCACTATTAGGGCCTGGCAATAAGTGGACAGATGCTCCCTACCTTCAAAGGTGTTGGGGTTTCAGTTGGGTCAATTCAAGGGGAAGCTGGCTTTGATTATGTTGGGAAGTTGTGTTGGTCACACATCTGGTCCGAGAATATATTTTTTAGCTTCCAGGAGGTTTTTCTCTCATTCCTCTGCCGTAAAGAGAGTCCCTAGGATTTGTTGGCAGTCATCCCAAGTAGGCAAGTGTGAAAACCCCAGGGAGTTCTTTGAGTTCTTTTAGCCGGGCCAGCTTCCTCCAGGGAAGGAGGGGCTGTGTGTGACGTGGGGGAGTCATCTGGAGGGCACTGGGCCCGCCTAACTTCCTCCAATGGCAGAGAAGCAGAGTCAGCAGGGGAATCACTTAGAGGTTGTTGGGGGTTGGGGACAAGGGCAGGGGATAAGAAGGAGGAGGAGAGTCCAGTAGAATCTTGAGACTCAGGGAGAACAGAGGGTGGAGGAGGAGGAGCAGAGGGTTTGAGAGATAGAATCGTGGTGGAAGGAGTAGGAGCGTAGGCAGGGACAAGGAAAGGCTTCACCCATGGAGGAGGAGATTTGCAGAGGTCCTGCCAAGTTAAGATATATGGCTGTTGATCTGGATGGCTATGTGGCCTCAGCTGAAAGACAATATCTCTGATTTTTCAAATTAGAGGGAAGTAGAAACATCCTTCTGGGGGTCATCCAACTCCAAAGGTGTGTCATTCTGAGGCACAGAGAGTCTGCCAGGTCCAGCGTTTTAATGAAAAAGAAAGATTCTGGGGCCTTAAGCAGACTTTGGTCCAGTGATCAAGGGTCAGGGAGAGAAGTGTTGAAGTGCTCTGTCCCAAAATGAGAGATACACAAACAGTGAAAGTAACGACATACTACACAGACAAGACAAGACAATAAAGACAGACAATGGACGTCCAATACTGAGACAAGGACTGAGTAGCCCTCAAAACCTGATGGGCTGGCAATACCGAATCCGAAACAAAATATCACAGAGTCGAGGAGACTATTGTTCCTTGATTTCCTAAGTCCTCTGGGGCGACCCCAGGGATGTGGCCTGTGGCTCTGTGACACGTCTGTCAGCCACCGTCAGAGAGAGAGCTCATGCTCAACACTGATAGCGATTTTGCAAAACCCTAACCTGAAACCTGAAACCAGAAAGAGTCACCTTACTTACCCTGAAAGGAGCCCCTTGGGGGTCTTTCGTCCGCCGCTGCTGGATCTCGCTGGTGCCTCCAGATGTAAAGATCGGGTGAGCGACAGAGGAAGAGACCACCAAGAGAATGTCTCATGCAACAGTAAAGGGTTTATTGGGAGACCAGCTTTCTGGGGCTCAGAGGTCACTTGAATAGAGCAGAGAGCAATGAAAACAGCTTAAGCAGAGCTTATATACTTTCCTTGGAGAGGGCAGGGAGGGAAGTTTATTGATGGGTCAGGGCAAGGGGGAGGTTTGCGTGCAAACGGGTGAGGGTGTGTATTCTGCAGTTTGGCAGTTGGGGACAGCACATTCTGGAAACAAGATTAGCAAACAGTCCTCAAGTTTCCAACAGTGTTTTGTTAAGCATACAGAAAAACAGGAAGTGACAAGTACCTATTTTATTAACCTTTCACCAATGCCTAAATGGAATGTGAGCATGGTTTACTAAAAACATCCATGTCCACGTTGCCTAATGCTCTCAAATCAATCTTATTTGTGACTACATATTTGTTTCTTCCTAAGATTATATATTGAACCTCAACCCTGTTGAAAATGACTAATCCTATCACTCACTTTGTATTTTGCCTGATTTCCTAATGTCTCTATTGATATCTGCTTTCCTACATATTTTCACGAGTTCATCATTGTGACTGACTCTTCACATGTGCTGACATTTACATTCACTCTCTATCCGAAATCCTATTGCTAAAGAACTTTTGGTCGAAATCCTATACTCACTCTTTTTTTCTAAATCTACTGACTATCTTCCTAATCCTACCAACTATACCTTTTTGACTGGATGATCTCTTATACAATCAATCATCCAAGGTACAAGATCTTAAGCCATTGTATATTGATTTATCTGAGACATCTATGCAGAATATAATTCAAAGCTAAGTATTCCAATCAACAGCCCAATGCCCTTCTTGGATTCAAATCTTATCTAGATTTCTGTGTTCATACATATATTTCACCAATATATTCTTGTAAATATCGCAAGTTCCCAATACCATTGTTTGTTCCTCAGTATGATTCCTAACCCAAATCGAACCTGTTATTACCCTAAACATACACTGTTCCCTCAAACTAAGTTTACAGATGAGCCAGGACAGAGTTTGTCTTACAATAGTAATGTAGGGGGTCTTCCACCTGCTGAGAACATCAAAGTTCCAGGCAGAAATGATACCCTGGAGAAGTTGCAGGCAGCTATGAAGGACCTAAGAGATCAAAAGTCATATTCCATGGCAAGCAACCTGGTCAGTATGAAGGGATGTGTCTGAATCAGCCTCTCCTTTCCTATTGTAGAGAAGACTGATCAAACCATACCTGCGTGGAAAGCTGTTCCCAGGTGCCTATGCTTGATATACCATTCTAACTTATGAAAGTGTCACAGGAAGTAGGAGCAGCCTCCATCTCATGGGACCCTTGGAAGCAACTGTAAGTACAAAGTGGTGGCCAAGGCAGTGACTTCATTCAGTTCCTGAAGGAAGTGACCTCACCTCACTTCTTTGGTGATGGAAATCTCTGGACTTGTGATCCAGGAAGCCAGGCACCCAGAGTCAGTCCCAGTCCCAGTTCCAGTGGT
The DNA here is from genome assembly GCF_048772815.1 of Callospermophilus lateralis. Taxonomy (NCBI): domain Eukaryota; kingdom Metazoa; phylum Chordata; class Mammalia; order Rodentia; family Sciuridae; genus Callospermophilus; species Callospermophilus lateralis. The sequence continues at coordinate 113,677 of NW_027512985.1, read as the reverse complement.
CTCACTTGTTTGGATTTACCAAGGACAGAGTCAGTCTTCCTTGGTACCTACTGATATGAGGATTGTCAAATGCCAGAAGAGCTCTGAAGAGGGACCTTTCCTGAGAAAGCAGGTATTGGTTCACCACTGGCTCCTGAAAACTTCACAAAGTTGCAAAAGGAGACCAGATCTGAGACAGGACAGGCCATTTCAGGGGAACATAGTATGGCCCACCAGTTAGAGGACACTCTGGATAGTCACAGACCTACTTGTGTTAAAGAGGTGCCTTTTTGCGTGTGGGTGTGAGTTTGTGGTTTTCTCTCAATTTCTGAGAATAGGTAGGAAAGGCTCTTTGTTTGGATTGGAGTGGACTGTTTCTAATAAGTCGTTTGACAGGGCTAGTGTTTCTATGTCTGTGTATCCCACTGTGTCTGTGGTTGTAGACATTAGACAAGAGAATGCATCAATGCATGTGTCCTGTCTAGTAGAAAACTCTCCAGTATTTATTCTGCCTAATTGATGAATGGACTGTGGTGTGCCTTATGGATGGGCAACACCTACTAACTTCCTAAGTTAATGTTTTCTTCCTGAATTCTGGACACTCTCTAGTATAGGCTCATGGTTTTGTGTCCAAGATATGTACCATCTCCAAGATATGTGACATGTCCATATACTTGAGAGCTGTAGAGAATGGGAACATCTTAGAAAACTCAGATATCAGTGTGACCAGTAAACTCTCAGTGGAGAAACCCTGCTTTGGTTCATTTGCTTACCTATGGTTCTGTTTCCCTGAATTTCAGGAAGGTCTTTGCCTCAGGCCACCCCTTTGTGAAGCCTGAATAAAACAGTTTTCAAATGAAAATAAATGGGCATAACCTGTGGCTCTTTGCTTAATTGCTTTGGAAAGGGATGTGTCTGAATCAGCCTCTTGGCCCTGTATGAGGTTGTGGCTTAGATTCTCAGCACATGATGAATCTAAAGATAGATTCCATGTGTGCAATCAAAAGCAAAATGGCCAAAAATCTGTCATTGTTGATTAGTCTCTTGCCTTCCTCTGTTAGGTCCCTGACCTCTATCAAGTGAGAATAGGGATCATTTGGGTCAAATGAGTTCTTTGAAGCCCTGAAGAGATGCTTGTGTTTTCTTATGACTCCAAATCACATAAAAAATCTATCGCTGAGAATCAGTAGGCCTCAAATTGGAGAAGCAGAGCAGTATTAACGGCAGGTCTATTGGATCACTCCAGGTTCACAGGAAGGGTGTCCATGCCACCTTGACTTTAGGCAAATGAGGGGTAAGGGAGATTTTTTTGGACACTCTTTTGGGATGTGTCCCGCTTTGAAACCTCCAGCCACAGGTTATGATGAGTGTCTATATTTAATAAGATGAGGGCCATGTGGGAGTATTTTGGTTTAAATTGTGGTCATTCGTGTGGCAGTTGGAAGAGATGACTGGATCCACCTGGGCTTGAACTCTGGTGTCATTCCCCTGAAAGACTGAGTTCTGGATCAGACATCAAAGAAGTATTGCCATGAATTGTGTTGGGATTTTCGGAGGCCACACATGAGATTCGCCCTTGGAATCTGGGAACTAATGCCCAGGGTGGCTTTCCACAGAGCACTGGGAATCTCAGCCAAGATATCACATAATTTTATTCTGAAAGACTTTGAAGCCATATTTACTAGTCAAAACACACATGGACCTCAATTGTAGACCTCAGTGGGCCTGGATTCTTGTGACCTTTTGGCCACTCTTTGGGAGGACTTGCCTGTGAGAGTTCTCCAAAACTTTCATTGAAATCAGCTTCCTCACCATTGAATGATTCCTGAATGAATTGAAACCCACAGTGCCTCCAACTTCATCCTTGAAAATTGACTAGATAAATACCATAAAATTTTTGAAATTCCAATGACCAGATGGCAATTGAGAACCTTTGGATGTCCTGTTGCTGATCATGACTGTACCAGACAGTGCATTGATTGACTGGATTTCATGAAAATTGTGGAGAACAGAGATGCCATTAAGTTGGTGCCTTCTTAGTAGTGGGACTAGAGCAGTGGTGAGCAAGTGTGTAATAAAACATCTGTTGTGGGGTCATGTGGATCTGCTATTGGCTTCCAAATCGCTGTGACTGACATGGTGCAGCTAGCAGACCCTTATATGTACAGACATCTTGTTATATGGAGAGGTTTCAGGGCAATGTTCAGAATCAGGTTGCTTTGGTCAAGGGGGCAACCTATGTGGTACACAAGCCCCGTTGGTGCATTATCCTGCAGACCCTGACCCACCACATTTGACAGAACTTCCTCCAGCATGGTGTCCCAGTTGAACGCATTGTATTTCCTGAAGCAAGTACCAAACTCCGAGTGCAGCTGCAAGAAACACTGTGAAAAGTGGAGGATGATGAAATGGCTTCACAGTCCACGTGGGGAGACACTTAGCCCCCAGTGGCCACAGATTACATACAAAGAGAGAATTCAGCACTGCTGCCTCATTTTCATTGTAAAATAAGAATCCATGTCCTCCAGGTCACATAGATGCAGACCCAACTTTGATGCTCTCACTACAAAGAGAATTCAGCACTGCTGCTTCATGTTCATTGGGAAATTATAACCATGTCCTCCAAATCACAGAGATGAAGACCCATCTTTGATGGTCTCACTAGAAAGGAACCTAACGCTCCTGACAACTACATGTATTTCAAGTCCCCAACCTAAAGGCAGTTTCTCCAGACGTCTTTAGGCAGGCAAATCTCCATGTTTGTGGAGTTTTTACACTGTCCCTTATTTTTGGAAACTGTTCTATCATCTCCAAGGTTGTGAACTCCTGAGCATTTTCTATTTCAGATATGTATTTAAAGATTTTCTAACTCTTCTCCTCTAATTGTGTCTTACTTGGGGCGAAGGTAATGTCAAGGCATTGTTCTGGATGAGAGTAGAAAAATTTTTTGTGAAGCACATATTTGATAAACATTAGATTCTTCTTATTTTCCATTCGAAATACTGAATCCCTGACACTAACTCATACCCTACTATAATATGACTACTAATCCTAATATGATGGAGAAAAATACCCAAGCAGAATGAATATGCAAGCATTTCAGAGAAGGCATGGTGTATAGTAGGACTTCCCTCTTGCACGATAAAGGGTAGGTTTTATAAATCTAGTCAATTTTTAATTGAAATAGTCCTCCATGTGTTTTTAAAGTTAACAAATATGTGAATTCCTGTCTCCCATTCTCTGTAGCCTACTCAGCACATGTATTTTTATATGCACATATAGAATTCTACCTGGTATCACACGTACATTTTTATGAGTTGGCTGACTTGGCAGAAACAAATTGTGAGAAGAGATCTCTCCTCCTAAACGCTGTTGGAACTGAAAATTCAAACAATGGGTGAGCTTCCTAGTAGAACAATGTTATACATAAATCCATGTTTAGTAAAATAAATAATTTTGCATCTGTGGATGATTTATATTACATGATGAATTACGATTGGCATATAGATATTGATACTTTTTAATGTATTTTTTGTGGTTTTTTAATATATATAAATATATATATATATATAAATACATATATAAATATATATATATATATATACAAATATATATATATATATATATATATATATATATATATATATATATATTCACACTCTTCACATTTTATAAAAAATGAAATATATGTGTCTTATATAACTCCGTAAATTCATTTATGTTCATGTATGTGGATTTATAATCAACTTTTCACAAGATTATTCTCAGAAATACTCATCCACCTGAAATACATATTTGTTTCCCAGTTCTGAAAAGTAACTTCAATAAATGGTGCTTACAAATCCTAATATTTCTAGAGTAAATGACCCAGTTTAACATCAATGCAAGTAGATTCTTATAGGACATGATTTCTATTTTGACGTTCATTATAATTCAACACTGGTACATTACTATTTCTTCAGTTTTTGCACATCATAAGATATATATTTCATCCACAAGTTCACAAATTTATAGGAATTTGTTTCACTTTCAGTCACTTCCTGCTTCATAACACATGTATTCCTCCATGTTACTTGACTGGTCTTTTCATGAGACTTCTTTCCAAACACATCATTTTCGATTTCCATAATCAATTTCGAAGCTAAACTCACACACTCTTCAAGATAAACCATAACATTAATATTACCATTAGATGTATAGCTGGTTGGAATAAATGTATGTATATCAATAAAAGATTTTCTGTATATTTTCACATTTCCGTTCAATGCATTATTTAATGTTGGAACCAGTTATGTTATTTATTCACAGTATGGTCTATTAATGCATTATCTCTATATTCAAAGACACAGTGTACACCTCTTTGTCCCCCCAATACTAATTTATACCTCTTCAAAATATTGCTCCCAGAAATGGTGGAAGAATTACTCATATCACCTTATCTATATATATATTTATATATATTTTTTATCACAGTAATATTCTGGACACAAAAAGCAAAGGTCACCATCATGATTGTATCAAACCCTAAATGGAAAGTGAGCATGGATTACTAAAACAACAATGTCCAGGTTGCCAAATGCTCTCAGATGTAAATCCTATTGGTGACTACATATTTGTTTCTTCCTAAGATTATATATTATAGTTCGAGCCTGTTGAAAATGTCTAATCCTATCACTCACTTTATACTTTGCCTGATTTCCTAATATCTCAATTGATATCTGTTTTCCTACATATTTTCCCCAGTTCATCATTGTGTCTGACACTTCACATTTGGTGACATATACATTCACTGTCTACCCTAGACCCTATTGCTAAAGAAATTTTGGTCCAAATCCTATACTCACTCTTATTTCTAAACCTACTGACTATCTTCCTAATCCTACTGACTATTGCATTTTGACTCGATGTTCAATTCGACAATCAATCGTCCAAGGTATAAGGTCCTAAGCCATTGTATTTCAATTTATCTGAGACATATATACAGAAAATTATTAAAACCTAAGTATCCCACTCAAGGGCCCAATGCCCTTCTCGTTTCAAATCTTAGCTAGGTTTCTGTTTTTATACTTATATTTCAGCTATATATTCTTGTAAATATCACAGGTTCCCAATACCATTATTCATCCGGCAGAGAGATTCTTAACCCAAATAAAACATGTTATTAACCCTAAACATACACTCTTCCCTCAATCTAACTTTACAAAAGAGGAGGGACAGAGTTGGTCTTACAATACTGGAATGTAGGGGATCTTCCACCTGCTGAGAACATCAAAGGTCCATGCAGAAATGACCCCTGGATAAGATATAGGCAGCTATGAAGGACATGAGAAAGCAAAAGTTAAATTCTATGGCAAACAACCTGGTCATGATGAAGGTATGTGTCTGAATCAACCTCTAAATATAGAGAAGATGGACCAAACAAGGCCTGAGTGAAGAGATGTTCACAGGTGCCTATGGTTGATATACCATTCTAACTTGTGAAAGTGTCACAGAAAGTAGGGGCAGCCTGCATCTCATGGGACCCTTAGAAGTAACTGTTAGGACAAAGAGGTTGCCAAGGCAGTGACCTCATTCAGTTTCGGAAGGAAGTGACCTCACCTCACCTCCTTGTCGATGGAACTCTCTGAACTTGTGATCCAGGAAGAGACACACCCAGAGGCACTCGCAGTCCCAGTTCCAGTGGTCTCACTTGTTTCAATTTACTAAGGACAGAGTCAGTCTTTCTTAGTTCCTACTGATGTGAGGATGGCCAAATGCCAGGAAAGCTCTGAAGAGGGGACTTTCCTGAGAAAGCAGGTAGTGGCTCACCCATGGCTCCTGACTACTTCACAGAGTTGGCCAAGGAGACCAGATTTGAGACAGGAGAGGCCATTTTGGGGGAATATAATATGGCCCATCAGTCTGAGGACACTCCGGATAGTCACAGACCTACTTGGGCAAAAGAGGTGCCTTTGTGGGTGTGGATGTGTGTTTCTGGTTTTGTCTCATGTCCTGAGAATAGGTAGGAAAGGCTGTTTGTTTGGATTGGCGTTGACTGTTTCTAGTAAGTCGTTTGACAAGTCAAGTGCTTCTATATCTGTGCATCCCACTCTGTCCGTGATTGTAGACTTTAGTAAAGAGAATGCATCAATGGATGTGTCCTGTCTAGTAGAAAGCTTCCAGGCATTCATCCTGCCAAATTTATGAATGGACTGTGGCTTGCCTTATCGAAGGGTAACACCTGCTATCTTCCAAAGTTTCTGTTTTCTTCCTGAATTCTGGCCACTCTCCAGAATAGCCTCATGGTTTTGTGTCCAAGATATGTACCACCTACAAGTTCTGTGATATGGCCATGTTCTGGATAACTGACGGCAATGGCGAGCATCTCAGAAAACTCAGGATGTGTGACCAGGAAAGTCTCAGTGGAGAAACCCTGCTTTGTGCCTTTTGTTTACCTCTTGTTTGTTGCCCTGAATTTCAGGAAGGTCTTTCCCTCAGGCCACTCCTTTGTGAAGCCTGAAGAAAACAGTTTCAAATGAAAATGAATGGGATTCACCTGTGGCTCTTTGCTTATTTGCTTCGGAAATGGATGTGTCTGAATCAGACTCTTGGCCCTGTGTGAGGCTGTGGTTAGATTCTCAGCACCTGATGGATCCCATGTTTTCATCCAAACCCAAAATGGCCAAAAGAGCAGTCATTGTGGATGAAGTCTCTCGCCTTCCTCTGTAAGGTTCCTGAACTTCATCAAGTGAGAATAGGGATCCTTTGGGTCAAATGAGTTCTTCAAAGCCCTGAAGAGGGAAGCCCATAGGTGCTTGGGTTTTCTCATGTTTCTAATTCACATAAAGAATCTAAACCCCACAGTCAGTATTCCTCAAATTGGAGAAACAGAGCAGTATTAATGGAAGGCCTACTCGGTTACTCCTGGTTCACAGGAAGGTGTTCAGGCCACCCCGACTTTAGGCAAATGAGGGGAAAGGGAGCTTATTTTGGACACTGTCTTGGGCTGCGCCCCTCATGGAAACCTCTAGTCAAAGGTTATAATGAGTGTCTATATGGAAGAAGATGACGGCCATGCGGAAGTGTTTTGGTTTTAATTGTGGTTATTAGTTTGACGGTTGGAAATGATGACTGGCTCCACCTGGGCTTGAACTCTGCTGTAATTCTCCTTACAGACTGAGTTCTGAAACTGACCTCAGAGAAGTATTACCATGAGTTGTGTTGGGATTTTAGGAGGCCATGCATGAGAGTCACCCTTGGAATTGAGATGTGTGCCCAGGAAGGCTTTCCACAAGGCACGGGGAATCTCAGCAAGGATATCACATGATTTTATTCTGACAAACTTGGCAGCCATAGTTGAGAGTCAAAACACACATGGACCTCACATTGTAGACCTCAATGGGCCTGGCTTCATGTGACCATTTGGCCACTCTTTGAGAAGACTTGCCTGTGTGTGTTCTCCTGTGCTTTCATTAAAATGAGCTTCCTCAACATTTAATGGTTCCTGAATAAATTGAAAATCATAGTGCCTCCAAATTCATCCACGAACAATGGCTAGATAAATACCATGGAATTTTTGAAATTTTCATGTCCAGGTGTCACTGGAGAACCTTTTGATGTCCATTTGCTGATCATGAGTATACCAGACAATTCGTTGATTGACTGGGTTTCATGAAAAATGGTGTAGAACAGAGATGCCAGTAAGTTGGAGCCTCCTTAGTAGCGGGTCTAGAGCAGTGGTGGGCAGGTGTGTGATAAAACATCTGTGTTGGGGCCATGTGGATCTGCCATTGGCTTCCAAATGGCTTGTGACTGACATGGTGCAGCTAGCAGACCCTTATATGTTAAGGCATCTTGTTATATGGAGAGTGTCAGGGCAATGTTCAGAATCAGGTTGCTATGGGCCTGGGGGCAAGCTATGTGAGATAGAAGCCTGATTGGTGCATTCTCCTGCAGACCCTGACCCACCGCATGTGACAGAACTCCCTCCAGCATTATGTCCCAGTTGAACTCCTTGTATTTCGTGAAGCAAATACCCAACTCCCAGTGAAGCAGCAAGACACACCAGGAAAACTAGAGGATGACCAAATGGCTTCACAGTCTACACGGAGAGACACTTAGACCGCAGTTGCCACAGTTTACCTACAAAGTGAGAATTCAGCACTGCTGCCTCATGTTCATTGAAAAATAAGATACCATGTACTCCAGGTCACATAGATGCAGACCCAATTTTGGTGCTCTCACTACATAGGAAGCTAAAGCTCCTGACAACAACATATATTTCAAGTGCCCAAACTCAGAGGCAGTTTCTCAAGATGTCTTTAGGCCTGCAGAGCTCCATGTTTGTGGAGTGTTTACCCTGTCCCTTACTTTTGGAAACTCCTCTACCACCTCCAAGGTTGTGAACTCCTGAGCATATTCCGTTCCAGATATGTATTCCCAGATTTTCTAACTCTTCTCCTCTAATTGTGCATTACTTCAGGCGAGGGTAATATCAAGGAATTGTTCTGGATGAGAGTGGGAAGATTTTTGTGTAGCACATATTTGAAAACACATTGGGTTTATTTTCCTATTTTCCATTTGGAATAATGAATCTCTGACACTAACCCATACCCTACTAGACTCTGACTACTAATCCTAATATGATGGAGAATAGTAACTCAAACAGAATAGAAATACAAGCAGTTCAGAGGAGGCATGGTGTATATTTGGACTTCCCTTTTTCATTATATAGGATAGGAGTTATAAATAAGTCAATGTTTATTGAAATAGTTCACCATGTGTTTTTAAAGTTAAGAAATATGTCAATTCCTGTCTCTCTTTAGCCTTTTTCAGCTCATGTATTATTATATGCACATATAGAATCCTACCTGGTATCACACGTACCTTCTTCTGAGGTGGGTGACTTGGCACATACAAATTGTGAGAAGAGATCACTCCTCCTAAACGCTGTTGGAACTGAAAATACAACCTAAGTGTGAGCTTCCAAGTTGAACAACATTATACATAAATCCATTTTTAGTAAAATGTATATTTTTGGATATGTGGAAGATATATATTTCATGATGAATTTCGATTGGCATATATACTGCTTCTTTTTAATGTCTGTGTGTGTGTGTGTGTGTTTGTGTGTGTGTATATATATATATATATATATATATATATATATATATATACTCTCCAGATTTTTCAAAATATAAAATATATGTGTCTTATTATACACTCCCTAAAATCATTCATATTCATGTATGTGGATTTATAATCAACTTTTCACAAGATTATTCTCCGAAATATTCATACACCTGAAATTCATATTTGTTTTCTAAAACTGAAAACTGACTTCAGTAAATGGTGCATACAAATCATAATATTTCGTCATTGCAAGATGGCCACGAATAGAGTGCATCACACCAAGTGTACTGCACCACTGCACAGGTGAATAACGAGTTAGAGTGACAAAAAAACTATCTTGTTAGGAAATTACAGCAAAATGGGGGTGAACCAAAACCTAGAAGAAGGATTTCTAGCACCATGGTCCGGTAATTGAGTCTCAAACACGAGCCAAATGTGCGACCCGAGATCCCATTTGACTGATCCGCGCGGCCTACCCAGTGGCTAAAGACGGTGCGGCACCACCGAGATGGGTCCAATAAGCAGGGAGAAACGTTGATGAGGATTCTGTGGAATCCTGCCAGTAGAGCCCCCACTGAGCCCTGAGCTGAGTTCAGGATTTCAGAAAGGGAAGGAAGCGGTACAGTTCTATCTCCCACAATGGAAACTCTTCCAAGGAAACCAATGGCCATCATCTTGGAGAGCTGAAGTAACCACAGCCACACTCCTACAGATTACAACAATAAAACAGCAGTGTGTTATTCAGCTAATCTCCCATATATCGGGGAATTCGCATAAAATCTCTCCTAGGATTTCCGGGGGAGAGATTATCAGAGCGAGCCTGCATAAAGATGGGGGAAAACAAGAGGCAACTGACCTTCAACTCCCCCTCTCATCAACTGTGAAAATAAAACCTGTCTAACCAGTGCTGGGGGAGGGGCAAGTGGAAAAAATCAAAACAATAGAGTGTCTGGCTTCCCAATAGACACCCTCCACAACCAACAAACGGCAGGCCCAGAGTACAGTTTGAACTGCCGAGAGCCATCACTCAGGGGAAATCTGGTCTTGCAGGAAAAACCAGGACTAGCAGGAGAAACCAGAGGACTAGAGGCCAGGTCCTTGTGACTGGGCAGTGGGAGACTGCAGGCCCACAGGCGACAGTCCACCCGCTGCCCGTGTGACTAGGCGGCTTGGGAACGCCCTGCCGCCGGCGACCAACCGCACCACTGGGTGGCTAGAGATCGCCCGCCCGCCAGTGACAGCCCACCTGCTGCACAAGTGACTGGGCAGCTGGAGACCGCCTGCCCGCCAGTTACCCGGAGCTGAAACCAACAAGTGACAGTACAGTCCCACCCCCCTATACGGACACCTCAGCAAGGAGCCTTGGGCCTGCCAAAACAGAGAGGTGACGTCACTGGAGCTCGGCCTTCGGAATTTCTTCCAAGCGGAATCCACTTTAGCATGCATAGTCTACCAACACAAAGGAGAGACAACAGAGACATACAACACCAAAACAAATCTCTAGAATAAAGCAGAAACACAGCAATCAAATAGAGCTGGAAAGTAACGTGAACATCATGAAAAAACAATGGAATAAAAGGAGTACAAACAATGCAGGACAACTTAATTCTACAGGAGGACCTAGAAGCACCAGAAACAGGGATAGGGAAAGAAATCAAGGCATACTTAACTCAGATGGAAAGAAATATTAGAGAAGACATGAGGCAGCAAGTCCAAGGAATAAAAGTATATTTTGAAAATGAATTAAACAAACAAATTCAAATGGCAAAAAATGAGCTTTACCAAAAAATAGAGATCTTAAATAATTCAAACAGTAATTCTAGAAATGCAGGAAACTATAAACCAAATTAAAAACTCAAACAAGAATATTACAAATAGAGTAGATCAAGTAGAAGTCAGAAAATCAGAAAATGAAGACAAAGTTTATCAACTTGAAAAGAATATAGTCAACACAGAAAAGATGCTTAAATCTATTCAAGAGATAAGGGATGTCAAAAAAAAAAAACTTGAGAGTCATCAGGATAGAAGAAGGCATAGAGATTCAAACCAAAGGAATGGACAACATATTAAATGAAATAATTCTAGAAAACATCCCAGAGATGAAAGATGGATTGGATTGCCAAATCCTGGAAGCCTACAGGACCCCAAACATTCAAAAACATAATAGACCAAATCCAAGACATATAATTATGAAGATAGCCAACATACAGAACAAGGAGACAATATTAAATGCTTATAAGAGAAAGGAGGCAGATTACATTCAGGGGTAAACCAATTAGGTTAACGACTGATTTTTCATCACAGACTTTGAAAGAGAGAAGATCCTAGAACAATGTATTTCAAATGCTGAAAAATAATGGATTCCAACCAAGAACACTGTACCCAGCAAAATTAAGCTTCAGATTTGAAAATGAAATTAAAGTCTTTCATGATAAACAAAAGCTAAAAGAATATGCAGCCAGAAAACCAGCACTGCAAAGCATTTTGAGCAAAATACTACAAGAAGAAGAATTGAAAAATAGTGCCCAAAACTAACAGCAGGAGGTATTTCAGTAAAGGGGGAGGAAAATAACCAAAAAAGTAAAAACTAGCCAAACTAAAATATAATAAATAAATAAACATGACTGGAAGTACAAATCATATTTCAATTGTAACCTTAAATGTTAATGGCCAAAACTCACCAATCAAGAGACATGGGCTAGTAACGTGGAAAAAAAAATCCAACAATATGTTGTCTTCAGGAGACCCATATGATAGGAAAAGACATACACAGGCTTAAGGTAAAAGTTTGGGAAAAATCATACCACTCACATGGCCCTCGGAAGCAAGAAGGAGTGGCCATACTCATATGGAATAAAATCAACTTCAAACCTAAGTAAATCAAAGGGATAAAGAAGAACACTATATTCTTTTAGAAGGAACCATCCACCAACAAGACTAACAATTATCAATTTGTATGCACCAAGCAATGGAATTGCAACGTTCATAAAACAAACTCCCCTCAAGTTCAAGAGTCACATAGACTACAACACAATAATTATGGGTGAATTCAACACACCACTCTTGGCATTGGACAGATCCTCTAGAGAGAAACTGAATAAAGAAACTATAGAACTCAACAGCACAATCGATAACCTAGACTTAACAGACATATATAGAATATATCAACCATCATCAAGTGGATACACGTTCTTCTCAGTAGCAGCACATTGATCCTACTCAAAGATAGACCATATATTATGCCATAGGGCAATTCTTAGTAAATATAAAGGCATGGAAATAATACCATGCACCATATCTGATCATAATGGAATGAAACGGGAAATCAATGATAAAAGAAGGAAGGAAAAATCCTGCATCACATGGAAAATGAACAACATGCTACTGAATGATCAATGGGTAACAGAAGACATAAAGGAGGAGATAAAAAAATTCTTAGAGACAAATGACAATACAGACACAATGTACCGGAATCTATGGGACACAGTGAAAGCAGTTTTAAGAGGGAAATTCATTTATTGGAGTTCTTTCCTCAAAAAAAGAAAAACCAGCAAATAAATGAATTCATGCTACACCTCAAAAACCTAGAAAAGGAAGAGCAAAACAACAGCAAATGTAGTAGAAGACAAGAAATAATCAAATTTAGAGAAGAAATCAACAAAATTGAAACAAAGAAAAACATTGAAAAAATTGATAAAACTAAAAGTTGGTTTTTTGAAAAAATAAATAAGATCGACAGGCCCTTAGCCATCCTAATGAACAGAAGAAGAGAGAGAACTCAAATTACTAAAATACGGGATGAAAAAGGCAATATCACAACAGACACTACAGAAATAAAGAAGATAGTTAGTAAGTATTGTGAAACACTATATTCCAATAAAATTGAAGATAGTGAAGGTATTGATAAATTTCTTAAGTCATACGATCTGCCCAGATTGAGTCAGGAAGACACACACAATTTAAACAGACCAATAACAAAGGAAGAAATAGAAGAACCATCAAAGGACTGCCAACCAAAAAAAACCCTGGACTCGATGGGTATACAGCGGAGTTCTACAAAACCTTCAAAGAAGAACTAATACCAATATTATTCAAGCTATTTCAAGAAAAACAAAAAGAAAGAGCTCTTCCAAATTCATTCTATGAGGCCAACATCACCCTGATCCCGAGACCAGACAAAGACACTTTAAAGAAAGAAAACTACAGAACAATATCTCTAATGAACTTGGATGCAAAAATTCTCAATTAAATCCTGGCGAATCGAATACAGAAGCATATCAAAAAAATTGTGCTTCATGATCAAGTAGGATTCATCCCTGCGATGCAAGGCTGGTTCAATATATGGAAATCAATAAATGTAATCCACCACATCAATAGACTTAAAGACAAGAACCATATGATCATCTCCATTGATGCAGAAAAAGCATTCGACAAACTACAGCATCCCTTTATGTTCAAAACACTATAAAAACTAGGGATAAAAGGAACTTACCTCAACATGGTAAAAGCTATATATGCTAAAAATCAGGCTAGCATCATCCTAAATAGAGAAAAGCTGAAGAAATTCCCTCTAAAATCTGGAACAAGACAGGGATGCCCTCTATCACCACTTCTATTCAATTAAGTTCTAGAAATACTAGCCAGAGCAATTAGACAGACAAAAGAAAATAAAGGCATAAAAATAGGAAAGAAAGAATTTAAATTATCGCTATTTGTAGATGACATGATAATATATTTAACAGACCCAAAAGGTTCTACAAAGAAACGGCTTGAGTAAATAAATGAATTCATCAAAGTGGCAGGATATAAAATCAACACACATAAATCAAAGGCATTTTTGTATATCAGCAACAAAACTTCTGAAATGGAAATGAGGAAAACCACTCCATTCACAATATCCTCAAATAAAATAAAATACTTGGGAATCAACCTAACAAAAGAGGTGAAAGATTTATATAATGAAAACTACAGAACTCTAAAGAGAGAGATAAAAGAAGATCTTAGAAGATGGAAAAATGAACCCTGTACATGGATAGGCAGAAATAACATTATCAAAATGGCAATATTACCCAAAGTTATCTACAGGTTTAAAGTGATGCCAATCAAAATCCCAACAGCATTTCTTGTACAAAAAGATAAAGCAATCATGAAATTCTTATGGAAAAACAAAAGACCCAGAATAGCGAAAGCAACTCTAAGCAGTAAGTGTGAATCTGGAGTTATAGCGATATCAGAGTTCAAACTGTACTACAAAGCAATAGTACCAAACACAGTGTGGTACTGGTACCAAAACAGGCAGGTGGACCAATGGTACAGAATAGAGGACACAGAAACCAATCCACAAAATTACAACTTTCTTATATTTGATAAAGGGGCTAAAAGCATGCAATGGAGAAAGAATAGCATCTTCAACAAATGGTGCTGGGAAAATTGGAAATCCATATGCAAATAAATGAAACTGAATTTCTTTCTCTTGCCATGCACAAAGGTTAACTCAAAATAGATCAAGAAGCTAGATATAAAATCAGAGACACTGTGTCTGATAGAAAAAATGTTGGTTACGATCTTCATACTGTGGGGTCGGCTCCAAATTACATAATAAGACTCCCATAGCCCAAGAGTTAATAACAAGAATAAACAAATTGGACTTATTTAAACTATAAAGTTTTTTCTCAGCAAGAGAAACAATAAGAGAGGTAAATAGAGAGCCTACATCCTGGGAACAAATTTTTACCCCTCACACTTCAGATAGAGCCCTAATATCCAGAATATACAAAGAACTCAAAAAATTAAACAATAAGATAACAAATAATGTAATCAACAAATGGGACAAGGAACTGAACAGAAACTTCACAGAGGAAGACATACAATCCATCAACAAGTACATGAAAAAATGCTCACCATCTCTAGCAGTCAGAGAAATGCAAATCAAAACCACCCTAAGATACCATCTCACTCCAGTAAGATTTGCAGCTATTATGAAGTCACAGAACAACAAGTGTTGACGAGGATGTGGGGAAAAGGGTACACTTGTACACTGCTGGTGGGACTGCAAGTTGGTGAAGCAAACTTTGAAAGCAGAATGGAGATTCCTGGGAAAACTGGGAATGGATCCACCCTTTGAACCAGCTTTTGCCCTTCTCAGACTATTCCTTGAGGATCTTAAAAGAGCGTACTATAGGGATACTGCCACATCAATGATCATAGTGGCACAATTCAAAATAGGTAGACTGTGGAAACAAACTAGATGCCCTTCAATATATGAATGGATAAAAAAAAATGTGGCATCTATACACAATGGAGTATTATGCAGCACTAAAAAATGACAAAATCATAGAATTTGTAGGGAAATGAATGGCATTAGAGCAGATTATGCTAAGAGAAGGTAGCCACTCTTTAAAAAACAAAAGTCAAATGTCTTCTTTGATATAAAGAGAGCAACTAAGAATAGAACAGGGAGAAAGAACTTGAGGAAAAGATTAACATTAATCAAAGACGAGAGAGGTAAGCAAAAGGGAGAGAGAATGGAAACCATATGGAAATGGTAGGAGACCCTCAATGTTACACAAAATTACATATAAGAGGTAGTGAGGGGAAAGGGGGGTGGAATAGGGAGAGAAGTGAAAAACAGCAGATGAGGTAGAGAGGGAAGATGGGAGGGGAGGGGAGGGAAGATAGTAGGGGATAGGAAATGTAGCACAATACAACAGTCACTTATATGACATTTTGTAAAAATATGAATGTGTAACCATTGTGATTCTGCAACTCGTATTTGGGGAAAATTGGGAGTTCATAACCCAATTGAGTCAAATGTATGAAAGATGATATACCATGAGCTTTGTAATGTTTTGAACAACCAATAAAAAATAAATAAATAAAGGTTTAAAATTGAGTGGGAAGATATCAGCTAAAAAAGTGTTGAGATGCATTCATTTTGCTAAGCAGAAACTTTGTTTTGTTTAGTTGTATCTATCACAAATTTATTGTACCAGAAAACTGGTTTTAAAAATGCACATAATTGAGATTAAAGGTTAATCCACCTACCCTCCTGAAAAATTCATAGTATTTCCTATATTTTTCATATTTCATTTTTTAGTGAATATTTTGTCATGGACCAGTTCTAGTCTTAGGCTATTCTTCCAGAATACTAACTCAACTGACAAGTTGGTACAATGTGTTGGATTGTTCTTTTCATCTTTTATTTAATAGTTTCTAACTGATAATGTGTATTTTTTCTTATCTTTATTTGGACATACATACCCAACTGTATCTTTGCATTTTATGTTTTACTGGGAAAGAGACTCATCAAAAGCTCTGTATTATATGTATCAGTAATCAAACATTTAGAGATCGTAATTATTCTTAATTTTGCCTGAAAATATCTTTGTACCATTTTTCTTATAAAGATTTAGAATTATTAATACTGCCCCTACTGTAATAAGTAACTACTTACAAAAAGGATTAAACAATTGACTTTATATCAATTATGAATATGAAAATTACTAAAATAAGTATTTTTTAATTAACACACAATTGATAGAAATTGAAATCACAAGAAGGCCATTTGAAATGTCAGTGCATATGGTCCTTAAATAATAGGTTGTTCAAAAAAAATTTCTCTAATTCATAAGAGTTAATATGCCATATTACAACTTAATGTGATATAAAACCTTAAATTATCAGTATTCATAAATAAGAATGATACCTGTTAACTTAAACATGTTTATTTGATTTTCACTGTAAGATGTTAATTCTGGAAGACTTGAAAATTAAGAAAGACTTGGTATATATTATTTCTAACAGGCTAATCAAAGTAATTTTAAATATATATGTATATATATATGTAATACATGTGAATGAATATAGATGCATATGTATAATAAATGTATTGTAATATATCTATCAGGTGATTATAATTTTTAAATTTTCTCAAGAAAAAAGAATGACTATAAAATCAGTTTTAAATGTAAATTTCATAGCATACTAGTGTTTGTAATGACATGAGAGAAAAATACATAAGGAGGGAAAGTGAAAAAGAATAGAGAGAAAGGGGAAAACGATTAAGAAAGTGAGTAATGAACAGGGTGAGGAGTGTTTGATGATAAGATAAAGTGGAGGAGCTGGGTTTCTGGCTCAGTGTTAACATGCTTGTCTAGCATGTGTGAGGCACTGGGTTATATTCTCATCACCACATACAAATAAATAAAATGAAGGTCTATGAACAACTGAAAAAATAAAAAATGAAAAAGGAGAAATATTACCAAAATTCCAAGTTTTTATAAATGTTAAATAAAAAACAATTATGTTACATAGCCTTATGCAATTTCTAGACTCCCCAAAATAGTCATTAAATGTTAGATTATTAGTGCTATAACTGAAAATCTATTGCTCTTTCCTCTACATTCTGTGGCATGCTAGTGCTAAAATAAAGTGTATTATGACACCAAAAAAAATCAAATATTTCTACAGTAACTGACCCAGTTTAACATCAATGCATGAAGATTCCTATGGGATATAATGTGTATTTTGACGTTCATTTTCATTCAAAACTGGTACATTACTATTTCTCCAGTTGATGCACATGATAGGATGTATATTTCATCCACAATTTAGCAAATTTATACGCATTTGTTTTACTTTCCATTACTTCCTGCTTCAGAACACATGGATTACTCCATGGTTCTTGACTGCTCTTTTTAAGAGACTTCTTTATAAACACATTATTTTCGATTTCCATTATCAATTTTGAAGCAAAACTCACACAACCGTCATGATAAACCATAACCCTAATATTATCATTAGATATAAAACTGGTTGGAATGAATGATTGTATTTCAATATAAGATTTCTTGTATACTTTCAGATATCAATTTAATCCATTATGTAAAGTGAAACCAGTAATATTATTTATTCACAGTATGGTCTATTCATGCATTATCTCTATATTGATAGACACAGGGTACACCTCTGTGTACGCCCAATAATAATTTGTATATCTTCAAAATATTGCTCCCAGAAATGGTGGAAGAAATACTCATGTCAACTGATTTATACATACATTTTATCACAGTAGTATTCTGGACACAAAATGCAAAGGTCACACTTAGGATTCTCCCAAAAGCCTAAATGGAAAGTGAACATGGATTACTAAACTCATCCATGTCCAGGTTGCCTAATGCTCTCAAATGTCAATCATATTGGTGACTACATATGTGTTTCTTCTGAAGATTACATTTTCAATCTCAACCCTGTTGAGAATGTCTAAACCTATGACTCATTTTATAATTTGCCTGATTTCTTAATCTCTATTGATATCTGCTTTCCTACTATTTTCCCCAGTTCATCATTGTGACTGACTTTTCACATGTGCTGACATATATATTCAATCTCTACCCGACACCCTATTGCTAAAGAACTTTTGGTCCAAATCCTATACTCAATCTTCTTCCTAAACCTACGGATTATCTTCCTAATCCTAGCGACAAATCCTTTTTGACTGGATGTTCTCTTCGTTATTCAATCATCCAAGGTGCAAATTCCTGTTCCATTGTATATTGCTTTATCTGAGACATATGTGCAGTACATAAGTCAAAGCTAATTAAACCACTCAAGGGGCAAATGCCCTTCTGGGCTTCAAATCATACCTAGATTTCTTTTTCCATACTTATATTTCACCCACAAGTTAGCAAAATTATTTGCATTTTTGTCACTTTCAATTACTTCCTACTTCAGAACACATGCATTCCTCTATGTTTCTTGACTGGTCTTTTCATGAGACTTCTTTCCAAACACATTATTTTCCATTTCCATACTCACATTTGAAGCAGAACTCACACACCTTTCATGATAAAATATAACCCTAATATTACCATTAGATGTATAACTCATTGGAATGAATGATTCTATATAAATATAAGATTTCTTATATATTTTTAAATATCAATTCTATCAATCCATTATTTAAAGTGGAATCAGTTATATTATTTATTCACAGTATTGTCAATTCATGCATTACTTCTATATTCATAGACACAGGGTACACCTCTGTGTACGCCCAATAATAATTTGTATATCTTCAAAATATTGCTCCCAGAAATGGTGGAAGAAATACTCATGTCAACTGATTTATACATACATTTTATCACAGTAGTATTCTGGACACAAAATGCAAAGGTCACACTTAGGATTCTCCCAAAAGCCTAAATGGAAAGTGAACATGGATTACTAAACTCATCCATGTCCAGGTTGCCTAATGCTCTCAAATGTCAATCTTATTGGTGACTACATATTTGTTTCTTACTAAGATTATATATTGAAACTCAACCCTGTTGATAATGTCTAATCCTATCACTCACTTTGTACTTTGCCTGATTTCCTAATGTCTCTATTGATATCTGCTTTCCTACATATTTTCCGCATTTCATCATTGTGACTCATTCTTCACATGTGCTGACATTTACATTCACTCTCTAACCGAAACCCTATTGCTAAAGAACTTTTGGTCCAAATCCTATACTCACTCTTCTTCCTAAACCTACGGACTATATTCCTAATCCTACCGACTATCCCTTTTTGACTGGATGTTCTATTCTACATTCAATCATCCAAGTAACGGTCGGGCGAGCGTCGGAAGAAGAGACCACCAAGTGTCTATCTCATGTAACAGCAAAGGGTTTATTGGGGGTCCAGCATGCTGGGGCTCAGAGTTCACTTGAAAAGAGTAGAGAGCCCTGAGAACAGCTTAAGCAGATGTTATAAACTTTTCCTTGCGAGTGCAGGGAGGGAAGTTAATTGATGTGTCAGGGCGAGTGTACAGTTTCCATGCAACCTGGTGGGGGAGTACATTCTGCAGTTTGGCAGTTGTGGACAGCACATTCTGGGAACAAGATTGGCAAAAATTTCTCAAGATTTCAACAGTGTTTTGTTAAGTGTACAGAAAAACAGGAAGTGACAACTACATATTTTATTAACCTTTCATTCGACACTTCTTTTTCTGGCTACTTTTAATCATAAATATGATCATTGGGTGGTGTCACATTCCATATCTGCTAGTGGGGTATTACCATTAGTTTAACTTGTCCAATTTGAGCCTGGAGAAAATAAATTACATGGTTGAGCAAGCAGGGTTTTATAGTTAGCAATAATGTGAGGATTATTATTGGACCCGCCAGCATTGATAAATGCGTAGTTAACCAGGGGGACTTTGTGAACCAAGATTCAAACCACCCTTTTTGGGCCTCTCTCTCTCGTTGACGCTCTTCAAGTCGTCATTTTAATTTACTCATAGATTTTTTTACAACTCCAGTATGGTTGGCATAAAAACAACATTCTTCCATCAATGCAAAACAAAGGCCCTCTTCTCTCATGAAGAGAAATTCCAATCCTCGACTGTACTGTAAAACAACTTCAGAGAGATAGGTTAAAGATTCCTGCAATGCTGTGATGGAGGTTTCTAATATCTTTAAGTTTTGGCCAATTGCTGCTTCTATTTGGGTCATTTGTTTTGTCTCATGGACCAAGGCAGTGGTTCTTGTGCACACCCCTGCAGCAACATGTATTCCTAATAGGATGGCGAAAGTGAGGGATATATGTTCCCAGTGGAACCAGGTTTTATGCCCCCCTATTTGATCTTCAAATGAACCTGTGTCATGATAGAGCACTCTGGGAAACATTTGCACAACTACACAATTAATCACATCTTTTGACCACTTCATGAAAACATAAACAATGTTTTAAGTATATAGAATTATACTGTTGTAGGGATGGACAAGGCAAGGCACCTAAGATAGTACCAAAGACAGGAAAACAGTCCTATTTGTTTGCAACCATATTCAGAGGGCATTACTTCTATTGTAATAAATTAAATCCCCGGAATCCCAAGTTTAGGTAGTTTCAGAATTTTGTACCCAACATATAAGGGAAGGGGCTCAGAAGTTCACAGTCTTAAGAAGTTCACAAGAAGCCATTTGTCTTCTTTTTTTTCCTCTGTTCTGGGAAAGTTAACCTTCCAAGGACACCTGGGTGAGGCAGAGCTTTATATTCCCTTTATTTTTCCCCCTGCCAACTGTTACCATGGAGCCCAGTTGGTAGCTTCTTTATCTTACAAATGTAGCCATCTATGTGAAGCCTCAGCTCAAGGCCAAGGCCTTGTTCACATATTTTGTGAAAAATTAGTATGGGGGTGTCTAGCTTAGGATTGCAGATTTTTTTAGCCAGTGGCCAAGTAGAATAGGGCAACACGAAAAGTGGAATTTTATCTACTTAGAAATCTTTTATTGGGACTCTTTTGCTGAAATTCCTAAATTCAGCTATGTTGGAGATTTCTGGAGAAGGTCAGTTAACACTTTTCTGCGGGCCTGGTACAGAGGGGGAAGACGGGGAAGGCATGGCTGTGAGCAGTTCCGTGGATCTGAGAATGAGGTAGGAGAAATGTAAAAGAATAATGGAAAAGGGGTTTTGGATTTTTCTAGGAACAAATCTTGAGCAGTACAACAGGTACAGCAGAGGGTAAGATGGGAGTTAGTATCCCAAAAAGCATTTGAGGGACTTTAAATACTTAGTAACATGTTTTCAGTGATGAAAAAGCAACTTTAAAGGCCATTTACATTGCATCTTGGATAAGGGTGTGAGGGCTCTTCTCAGCTGGTTTGGGCTTTGTGTTAGGTAGTAAGAGGACCTGGTGGGACCCAGTGCGGGCAATGACAGGAGAAGAGAGGAGTGAGTTGGTTGAGGTGTACCTCAGTACCTGCTACCTCAAGAAGGGGGCAACGGTCTTAGAACAGGCGGAGGTTTGGGTTTTTGTTCTAGTAATTGGAGGGGAGAAATCAGGTTGCATAGGTGAGAGTAAGAGCAGAGAGTCTGGAGCAGAAGGCTGAGGGTGAGGATCTATTGGAGAAGCATAGTTCAGGATGTGAGCAAAGGAGGGAAAAGGCCTCCACATAGGGGAATCTCCTTTTACCCTTTTCAGCACTTGCAGAAGTTAAAAAGGTCACGCAGAATTTGAGGATCCAGAGACCCCTCTGGGGGCCATCAATTTTGGTTATCTAATTGGTAATATGGCCAATGTTGTGAACAGAATTTGATGAGGAGTTTGGGTTCCATCAAGCAGTCCCTGTATGCTCACATCCTCTTGACTTACTGAAGAAGCCGGCTTTCCCCCAACACAGCCTTGACTGTTTGTGGCTTTGATAGTCCGCCGGGCAAACATAGTAATCTAGGCTAGCCAACCTGCATCTGGCTCGCATGTCCCTACATCCATAATATTTGTTTCCATTATCTATGGTAGAGAAGGGATTTAATGGAATTTTAGTGGGATCCACTTCATCAGGGATATCCCAATGGAAAAGACCTATAGCCAGCTGACAAATGTTTCTGTGGAGAGATGGCGACCATGTCCCTAAGTGGGCTGTATGCGAGATAGACCATACTTCTTGTCCAGTAAGATTTGTGATCAGCCATCGTTGCTGAATGGGCTGATGAGGGTTAGGACTACTGGTGGTCAAGGGGAGAGTCTATTGCCTTATCCACATGGCAAATACACAATTTGAAAGCGTTACCAGTCTTTTACAGTTTCCAGCCAGAGTCTGGACAGGGCACAGGCTTGAGATGAGAGGTATGGATCCAGGAAGTGATTCTGTCTACCTTTACTGCTGTAGGTGTTATAAGTAGCACCTGCTATGGTCCCTTCCAGCAGGGTTCCAGGGATGACACCTGATGTCGTCTAATGTAGACAAAGTCTCTTTCTTGATATTGATGTTGATTCCCCTCATCACCGGGTTGGTAGGCAGTGTCCATCTGTCTTCACAGGTATCTATGTGGCTCTGGCTGAAAGACAATATCTCTAACTTTTTAAATTAGTGGGAAGTAGAAAGATCCTTCTAGGGTCCATCCAAATCCAAAGGTGAGCCATTCTGAGGCACAGAGAGTCTGCCAGGTCCAGCATTTTACTGAAAAAGAAAGATTCTGATCCCTTAAGCAAACTTTGTTGCAGTGAACAAGGGTCAGAGACAGAGGCATTGAAGTGCTCTGTCCCATAATGAAAGATACACAAACAGTAAAAGCAACAACACATGACACAGACAATACAAGACAATAAAGACAGGATATGGAAGTCCAACACTGAGACCAGGACTGAGTAGTTGGCAAAACCCGATGGGTTGGCAATACCGAATCTGAAACAAAATATCACTGAGTCATGGAGACTATTGTTCCTCGATTTTCTGAGTCCTCTCTGACGTCCCCCAGGGACATGGCCTGTGGCTCTGTGACATGACTGTCAGCCACCATCGGAGAGAGCTCACGCTCTTCATCGACATCCATTTTGCCAAGCCCTGACCTGAAACCTGAAACCAGAAAGAGGCACCTTACTTACCCCGAGAGGAGTTCGTTGGGGTCGCTTGTCCACGGCTGCCGGATCTCGGTGGAACCTCCATATGTAAAGGTCCGGTGACAATCGGGTGAAGAGACCACCAAGAGACTGTCTCATCCAAAGCAAAGGGTTTATTGGGGGTCCAGCATGCTGGGGCTCAGAGCTCACTTGAATAGAGCAGAGAGCCTTGAGAACAGCTTAAGCAGAGCTTATATATTTTCCTAGGAGAGGGCAGGGGGGAAAGTTTATTGATGGGTCCGGGCGAGTGAGCGGTTTGTGTGCAACCGGTTGAGGGAGTACATTCTGCAGTTTGGCAGTTTTGGACAGCACATTCTGGGAATAAGACTATCAAAAAGTTCTCAAGATTTCAACAGTGTTTTGTTAAGCATACAGAAAAACAGGAAGTGACAAGTACTTATTTTATTAACCTTTCACTGCGAACTATACTTTTCCAGAATTTCTAATGTTTCTATTGTGTTTGTTAAAGTTCATTTTTATTCAAACCTGGTACGTAATTATTTCTTCAGTTTATGGACATCATTAGATATATCCATTCATTCACAAGTTCACAAATTTATAAACATTTGGTTCACTTTCAATCACTTCCTCCTTTGGAAGACATATATTCCTCCATGTTTCTTGACTGGTCTTTTTGCTAAACTTCTTTCTAAACATATTATTTTCGATTCCATAATCATTTTTGAAGCAAAACTCACACACTATTCATGATAAATGATAACCCTAACATTACCATTAGATATATAACTGGTTGGAATGAATGTATGTATATCAATATAAGATTTCCTATATATTTTCAGATATCAATACAATCCATTATTTAAATTTGGAACCAGTTATATAATTTATTCACAGTAGGGTCTATTAATGCATCATCTCTATATTCATCAAAACAGGGTAAACCTATTAGTATCCCCAGTACTAATTTATAAGTTTTCAAAATATTGCTCACAGAAATGGTGGAAGAAATACTCATGTCACCTTAGCTACATATACATATTATCACAGTAATATTCTGGACAAAAAATGCAAAGGTCACACAGAACATAATTTAAGCTATGTATCCCAATCAAGGGCCCAAAGTCCTTCTGGGCTTCAAATATTACCTAGATTTCTGTTTTCATACTTATATTTCACCTCCATATTTTTATAAATATCGCAGGTTCCCAATATCATTATTCATCCAGCAAAATGATTCATAACCCAAATCGAACATGCTATTAACCCTAACCATTCTGTAAACTGAGATTGTTCACTCAATCTCACTTTACAGAAGAGCAGGGACAAAGTTAGTATTACAATACAGGAAGTTAGGAGATCTTTCACCTGCTGAGTACCTCAAAATCCATGCAGAAATGATCCCTGGAGAAGACGTAGGCAGCTATGAAGGACCTGAAACAGCAAAAGTCATCTTCCTTTGCAAACCACCCGATCAGGATGAAAGGATGTGTCTCAATCAGCCTATCTCTTCTTAATGTAGGGATGATGTTTGAAACCAGGCATGTGTGGAGAGCTGTTCCCAGGTGCCTATGTTTCTATACCATTCTAACTTGTGAAAGTGTCACAGGAAATAGAGGCTGCCTCCTTTTCCTGAGACACTAGGAAGCAACTGTTACGACAAAGTGGTGGCCAAGACAGTGGCCTCATTCATTTTCTGAAGGAAGTGACCTCACCTCACTTCCTTGGTGATGGAAATCTCTGAATTTTGTGATCCAAGAAGCCAGGCACCCAGAGCCAGTCCCAGTCCCAGTCCAAGTGGGCTCACTTGTTTGGATTTACCAAGAGGCTAGATAAATACCAAGAAATTTTTGAAATTCCCATGACCAGATGGTATTGGAGAACATTTGGATGCACTTTTACTGATCATGAGTGTACCAGACAGTGCCTTGATTGACTGGGATTTATGACAATGGTGTAGAACAGAGATGCTATTAAGTTGGACCCTCCTGAGTAGTGAGCCCTGAGCTGTGGTGTGCAGGTGTGTGATGAATCATCTGTGGTTGCGCCATGTGGATTTGCCATTGATTTCCAAATGGCTTGTCACTGACATGGTGCAGTGACCAGACACTTATATGTAAAGGTGTCTTGTTAAATTGATAGTTTTCAGGGCAATGTGCAGAATCAGGTTGCTATAGACAAGGGGGCAAGCTATGTGGGAATGAAGCCTGGTTGGTGCATTCTCTTGTAGACCCTGAAAAACCACAAGTGACAAAACTCCCTCCAGCACTGTGTTCCAGTTGAACCCCTTGTATTTCGTGAGGCAAATACCAAACTCCCAGTGCTGCAGCAGGAAACACCACGAAAAGTGGAGGATGAACAAAAGGCTTCACAGTCCACACGGGGAGACACTTAGACCCCAGTGGCCACAGTTTACATACAAAGAGAGAATCAGCACTGCTGCCTCATGTGCATTGGAAAGCAAGAAAGAATGTCCTCCAGGTCACATAGATGCAGACCCAGCTTTGATGATCTCACTACAAAGGAAGCTAAAGCTACTGACAACAACATATATTTCAAGTGCCCATCCTCAGAGGAAGTTTCTCTAGAAGTCTTTAGGCCAGCACACCTCCATATTTGTGGAGTGTTTACCCTGTACCTTACTTTGGGATACTCCTCTACCACCTCCAAGTTTGTGACCTCCTAAATATTTTCCATTCCAGATATGTATTTACAGATTTTCTAACTCTTCTCCTCTAATTGTTTCTTATTTGGGGAGATGGTAACGTCAAGGCATTGTTCTGGATGAAAGTGGGAAGATTTTTGTGTAGCACATATTTGTATACACATTGGATTCATTTTCCAATTTTCCATTCCAAAAACTGAATCCCTGACACTAACACGTACCCTACAAAACTCTGACTACTAATCCTAATATGATGGAGAAAAATGACCCAAACCGAATAGAAAAACAAGCAGTTCTGAAGAGTCATGGTGTATAGTCGGACTTGCCTTTTGCATGATAAAGTGTAGGTGTTATAAACCTAGTCAATTTTTAATTGAAATAGTTCTCCATGTGTTTTTTTCCTTTGATATTTATTGTTTGTTCTTCAAAACATTACATAGTTCTTGACATGTCATATTTCACACTTTGATTCAAGTAGGTTATGAACTTCCATTTTTCCCCGTATACAGATTGCAGCATCCCATCAGTTACACATCCACTGTTTTGCATATTGCTATACTAGTGTCTGTTGTATTCTGCTGCCTTTCCTGTCCTCTACTATCTCCCATCCCCTCCCCTCCAATCCTCTCAATGTACCCCATCTGCTGTAATTCATTTATTCCCCTTGTTTTCGTCCCCTTTCCGCTCACTTCATCTTGTATTTAATTTTGTATAACCATGAGGGTTTCCTTCCATTTCCATGCAATTTTGCTTCTCTTTCCTTTTCCCTCCCACCTCTCACCCCTGTTTAATGTTAATCATCTTCTCATGCTCTTCCTTCCAACTCTGTTCTCAGTTACTCTCCTTATATCAAAGAAAACATTTGGCATTTGTTTTTTAGTGATTGGCTATCTTCACGTAGCATAATACGTTCTAATGCCATCCATTTCTCTGCAAATTGTATGATTTTGTCATTTTTTAATGCAGAGTAATACTCCATTGTGTATAAATGCCAAATTTTTTAATCCATTCATCTATTGAAGGGCATCTAGGTTGGTTCCACAGTCTTCCTATTGTGAATTGTGCTGCTATGAACATAGATTTATCAGTGTCCCTGTAGCATGCTCTTTTTGGGTCTATAGGGATTACACCGAGAAGGGGAATTGCTGGGTCAAATGGTGGTTCCATTCCCAGCTTTCCAAGAAATCTCCATACGGCTTTCCAAATTGGCTGCACCAATTTGCAGTCCCACCAGCAATGTACAGGTGTACCCTTTTCCCCACATCCTCGCCAGAACTTGTTGTCGTTTGACTTCATAATGGCTGCTAAGCTTACTGCAGTGAAATGGTATCTTTGGGTGGGTTTGTTGCATTTCTGTGAATGCTCGAGATGGTGAGAATTTTTTGATGTACTTATTGATTGATTGTATGTCCTCCTCTGAGAAGTGTCTGTTCAGGTCCTTGGCCCATTTGTTGATTGGGTAATTCATTCTCTTATTGTTAATTTTTTTGATTTCTTTGTATAACTCTGGATATTAGGGCTCTATCTGAAGTGTGAGGAGTCAAGATTTGTTCCCAGGGTGTAGGCTCCCTTTTTACCTATCTTATTGTTTCTTTTTCTGAGAAAAATCTATTTAGTTTGAGTAAGTCCAGTTTGTAGATTCTAGTTATTAACTCTTATGCTATGGGTGTCCTATTGAGGAATTTGGAGCCCGACCCCACAGTATGTAGATCATAGCCAAAGTTTTCTTCCATCAGATGCCGTGTCTCTGATTTGATATCAAGCTCCTTGATCCATTTTGAGTTAACTTTTGTGCATGGAGAGAGAAAGGGATTCAGTTTCATTTGTTACATATGGAATTCCAGTTTTTCCAGCACCATTTTTTAAAGATGCTATCCTTCCTTCATTTCATGCTATTAGCTCCTTTATCAAATATAAGATAGCTGTAATTTTGTGGATTGATTTCTGTGTCCTCTATTCTGTACCATTGGTCCACCCACCTGTTTTGGTACCAGTACCATGCTCTTTTTGTTACTATTGCTCTGTAGTATAATTTGAGGACTTGTATCGCTATACCGCCTGATTCAAACTTTCTGCTTAGAGTTGTCTTTGATATACTGGGTTTTGTATTTTTCCATATGAATTTCATAATTGTTTTATCTATTTCTACAAGAAATGCCCTTGGGATTTTGATTGGCATTGCATTAAACCTATAGAGAACTTTTGGTAATATCGCCATTTTGATGATGTTAATTCTGCCTATCCATGAACAGGGTATATTTTTCCATCTTGTAAGATCTTCTTCTATTTCTCTCTTTAGGGTTCTGTAGTTTTCATTGTGTAAGTCTTTCACATCTTTTGTTACGTTGATTCCCAAGTATTTTATTTTTATTTTGAGGATATTCTGAATGGAGTGGTATTCCTCATTTCCATTTCAGAGGATTTGTTGCTGATAAACAGGAATGCCTTTGATTTATGATTGTTGATTTTATATCATGCCACTTTGCTGAATTCATTTACTAACTCTAATAGTTTCTTTGTAGACCCTTTTGGGTCTGCTTGGTATAGAGTCATGTCATCTGCAAATAGTGATAATTTAAGTTCTTCTTTTCCTAATTTTATGCCTTTAATTTCTTTCATTTGTCTAATTTCTCTGGCCAGTGTTTCGAGAACTATGTTGAACAGAAGTCGTGAGAGAAGGCATCCCTGTCTTGTTCCAGATTTTAGAGGGAATGCTTTCAATTTTTTCACAATTCAGAATGATACTAGCCTGAGGCTTAGCATAGATTGCTTTTACAATATTGAGGTATGTTCCTGTTATCCCTAGTTTTTCTAGAGTTTTGAACATAAAGGGATGCTGTACTTTGTTGAATACTTTTTCTGCATCTATTGGGGTGATCATATGGTTCTTATTTTTAAGTCTATTGATGTGGTGAATAACATTTATTGATTTCCTTATATTGAACCAGCCTTGTATCCCAGGGATAATCCTACTTGATCATGTTGCACAATTTTTTAAATATGTTTTTGTATCTGATTCGCCAGAATTTTATTGAGGATTTTTGCATCTAGGTTCATTAGAGATATTGGTCTGTAGATTTGTTTCTTTGAAGTGTCTTTGTCTGTTTTATGAATCAGGGTGATATTGGCCTCCTAAAATGAATTTGGAAGTTCTCTCTCTTTTTCTATTTCCTGAAATATCTTGAAAAGTACTGGTATTAGTTCCTCTTTAAAGGTTTTGAAAAACTCTGCTGTATACCCATTCGGTCCTGTTCTTTTCTTAGTTGGTAGTCATTGGATGGTTTCTTCTATTTCCTCAATTAATATTGGTCTGCTTAGGTTGTCTATATCCTCCTGACTCAATCTGGGCAGATCATATGACTTAAGAAATTTATGAATGCCTTCACTATCTTCTAATTTATTGGTGAATTAGGATTCAAAATAATTTCTCATTATCTTCTGTATTTCAGAAGTGTCTGTTGTGATATTGCCATTTTCATCCAGTATGATAGTAATTTGAGTTCTCTCTCTTCTTCTCTTTGTTAACATGGCTAAGAGTCTGTCAATTTTATTTATTTTTCAACTTTTAGTATTGTCAAATTTTTCAATTGATTCTTTTGTTTTGATTTTATTAATTTCAGCTCTGATTTTAATTATTTCTTGCCTTCTACTTCTTTTGCTGTTGTTTTGCTCTTTTTTTTCTAGGATTTTGAAATGAACTATGAGATCATTTATTTGTTGTTTTTTTTTTCTTTTTTTAAGGAAAGAACTCCAAGCAATGAATTTTCCTCTTAGAACTGCTTTCAATGTGTCCCATAGATTCTGATATGTTCCGTCTGTCTTTTTCATTTATCTCTAAGAATTTTTTATTTTCCTCCTTGATGTCTTCTATAACCCATTGATCATTCAGTACGTATTGTTCATTCTCCAAGTGATGCATGAAGTTTCCTTCCTTCTTTTATTGTTGATTTTTCAGTTTCATTCCATTATGATCAGATAAGATGCCTGGTATTATCTATACTCCTTTATATTGTCTAAGAGTTGTCATGTGACATAATATATGATCTATTTTTGAGAGGTATCCATGTGCTGCTGAGAAAAAAGTGTAACTGCTTGATGTTGGGTGGTATATTCTATATATGTCTATTAAGTCTATGTTATTAATTGTGTTATTCAGTTCAATAGTTTCCTTATTCAACTTTTGTTTGGAAGATCTGTCCAGTAGTGAGAGAGGTGTATTGAAGTCTCCCATGATTATTGTATTGTGGTCTATCAGACTCTTGAACTTGAGAAGAGTTTTTTTGATGAACATAGCTGAACCATTGTTTGGGGCATATATATTTATGATTGTTATGTCTTGTTGGTGTATGGTTCCCTTGAGCAGTATGTAGTGTCCCTCTTTATCCCTTTTGCTTAACTTTGGCTTGACATCTATTTTATTTGATCTGAGTATGGACACTCCTGCTTGTTTCCGAAGTCCATATGAGTGATATGATTTCTCCCAACCTTTCAACTTCAGTCTATGTTTCTCTTTTCCTATCAAATGCGTCTCCTGCAGGCAGAAAATTGTTGGGTCTTCTTTCGTGATCCATTCTACTAGCCTGTGTCTCTTAATTGGTGAGTTTAAGCCATTAACATTTA
The DNA here is from genome assembly GCF_048772815.1 of Callospermophilus lateralis. Taxonomy (NCBI): domain Eukaryota; kingdom Metazoa; phylum Chordata; class Mammalia; order Rodentia; family Sciuridae; genus Callospermophilus; species Callospermophilus lateralis. The sequence continues at coordinate 82,958 of NW_027512985.1, read as the reverse complement.
GGGTTACTATTGAGATATGGGTTGTTATTCCAGCCATATTTGTTTATTTATGTTACTAACCATGTTTTTTTTTTCTCTTTGATTATTTTTCCCCCCTTTACTGTACTACCTCCCACTGTTGGTTTTCATTGTTATTTTCCATTTCGTCTTCCTATAATGTTTTGCCAAGGATCTTTTGAAGAAAGGGTTTTCTAGCTGCAAATTCTTTTAACTTTTGTTTATCATGGAAGGTTTTAATTTTATCTTCCATCCTGAAGCTTAAATTCGCTGGATACACAATTCTTGGTTGGAACCCAATTTCTTTCAGTGTTTGAAAAATGTTATTCTAGGATCTTCTAGCTTTCAGAGTCTGTGTTGAAAGATCAGCTGTTATCCTGATTGGTTTACCCCTAAATGTAATCTGCTTCCTTTCTCTTGTAGCTTTTAAAATTCTCTCTTTATTCTGTAAGTTTGGCATCTTCATTATAATATGTCTAGGTCTTTATCTCTTATGATTTTGCACATTCGGCATCCTGTAGGCTTCTATGATTTGGGATTCTGTCTCATTCTTCATGTCTGGGAAGGTTTCTCATATTATTTCATTGAATAGATTGCTCATTCCTTTGTTTTGCACCTGTATACCTTCCTGTATCCCAATTACTCTTAAGTTTGGTCTCTTCATGTTATCCCATATTTCTTGGATTTTCTGCTCATGGTTTCTTAACAGTCTTGCTGAGCTGTCTATGTTCTTTTCAAGTTGAAATACTTTGTCTTCATTGTCTGATGTTCTATCTTCTACGTGATCTACTCTGCTGGTAGTATTCTCAATTGAGTTTTTAAGTTGGTTTATTGCTTCCTGCATTTCTATGATTTCTGTTTGTTTTTTTTTTATAACCTCTATCTCCCTGTATAGTTGATCTTTTGCTTCTTGGATTTGTTTATGTAATTTATTGTTGAAGTGATCTTTCATTGTCTGATTTTGCTGTCTAATGTCTCCCTGTTGACTCAGATCATCGGAAGCAAGTATATCCTAAATTCTTTATCTGACATTCCATCTGCTGCAGATATTACCTCTTCTAATGTTGAGTTGACCTGCATTGCTTGTGGTCCTTTCTTTCCTTGTCTTTTCCTACTGTTCGCTTTTTTTTCTGTTTGGTGGAACTTTTGTGTTATTGAATTTTACCCCTAAATGTTTATATTGCTATTGTATTCATGAAAAGTCTCCCTCACAGGTGTGGGTGGTGGCTCTGCCCCTCCTCCAATTGGGGCAATGTGCCTACCACACCAGCAGCCCTCTGGACCTGTTCTGCCGGTCGGTAGCCTGTCCGCCTACCTTGCAGGAGCGGGCAGTTGCTCTACCCCTCTTCGATCGCTGGTCCTGTTCAGCCAGTGGGTCACAGGTCCACCTACCTTGCAGGCGCAGGTGTCGTCTCTGCCCCTCCGCGTGCCGCTGGGCCTCTTCTGTCTGTGGTTTGCAGGGCTGTCTACATTGCAGGCGCGAGTGGCAGCTCTGCACCTCCCTAAACCGGGGCGATATATCTACCAGGCTGGTAGGTTGCTGGGTCTGTTCTGCCAGAGAGTGAGAGGTCCACCTGGTTTCCAGGCACGGGCAGTGCCTCTGCCCCTCCCCAAACCTGGTTATGTGTCTAGCACCGTGGCAGGGCCTAGCGCCTGGTCTGTCGGTGTTCGCAGGTCTGCCTACTTTGCAGGCGCGGGGGCCGGCTCTGCCCCTCTGAAGGCAGCTGGGCCTCTTCTGCCGGTGGGTCACAGGTTCACCTATCTAGAAGTAGCAAGGGGTGTCTCTGCCCCTCCGCGGGTTGCTGGGCCTGTTCTCCCTGTGGGTCGCATGTCCGCATTCCTTGCAGGCGCGCAGCGGCTCTGCCCAACCCCCAACCAGGGCGATGTGTTTTTTACGATTGCGGGCCGCTAGGCCTGTTCTACCGGTGGCTCGCAGGTCCGCCTACCTTACAGGCGCGGTTGGCGGCTCTGCCCCTCCCTTCTCCATGTGTTTTTAAAGTTAACAAATATGAGAATTCCTGTCTCCATTTCTCTGTACCCTATTCAGCACATGTATTTTTATATGCACATATAGAATCCTACCTGGTATCACACGTAGATACTTGTGAGGTTGCTGACTTGGCAAATACAAATTGTGAGAAGAGATCACTCCTCCTAAATGCTGTTGGAACTTACAAAACAAACTATGGGTGAGCTTCCTAGTTGAACAACATTATACTTAAATTGATGTTCAGAAAAGTGAAGATTTTTGGATTTGTGGATGATATATATTTCATGATGTATTTCGATTGGCATTTATATTGCTACACTTTAATGTATATGTGTGTGTGTGTGTGTGTGCATATATATATGTATAAACTCTCCTGATTTTTCAAAATATGAAATGTATGTGTCTTATTATATACTCCCTAAATTCATTGATGTTAATGAATGTGGATTTTTATTAAACTTTTCATAAGAATATTCTCTGGAATATTAATCCACCTGAAATATATATTTGTTTCCTAGTACTGAAAGCTAACTTCAGTGAATGGTGCATACAAATCCTAATATTGCTACAGTAAATGACTCAGTTTAACATCAATGCAAGTAGATTCCTATGGGACATGATATGTACTTTGACGTTCATTTTTATTCAAAACTGGTACATTAATATTTCTTCAGTTTTTGCACATAATAGAATACATTTTTCATTCACAAATTCACAAATTTATAGGATTTTTTTTTCACTTTCAATTACTTCCTGCTTCAGAACATATGTATTCCCCCAGGTTTCGTGACTGTTGTTTTAATGAGACTTCTTTCCAAGCACATTATTTTTGATTTCCATAATCATTTTAGAAGCAAAACTCACAGACACTTCATGATAAACCATAACACTAATATTACCATTAGATGTATAACTGGTACGAATGATTGTATGAATATCAATATAAGTTTTCCAGTATATATCCAGATATCAATTCAATCCATTATTTAAATTTTGAACCAGTTATATTATTTATTCACAGTATGGTCTATTCATGCATTATCTCTATATTCGTATAACACAGCCTATAAATATTTGTACCCACAATACTAAATTATATGTCTTCAAAATATTGCTCCCAGAAATGGTGGAAGAAATACTCATGTCATCTGATCTATATATACATTAATCACAGTAATATTGTGGAAACAAAAAGCAAGGTCACACTTATGATTGTACCAAATCCTAAATGGAAAGTGAGCATGGATTAAAAAAAAAAAATCCATATCCAGGTTGCCTAATGCTCTCAAAGTGAATCCTATTGGTGACTACATATTTGTTTCTTCCTGAAATTACATATTCAACTTCAACCCTGTTGAAAATTTCTAATCCTATCACTCACTTTATACTTGTTCTGATTTCCTAATGTCTCTATTGATATCTGATTTCCTGTATTTTTTCCCCAGTTTATCACTGTGACTGACTCTTCACATGTGCTGACATTTACTTTCAGTCTCTACCCAAAACCCTATTGCTAAAGATCTTTTGGTCCAAATTCTATACACACTCTTCATTCTAAACCTACCGAATATCTTCCTAATCCACCAACTATCCCTTTTGGACCAGATGTTCTCTTCGACATTCAATCATCCAAAAGACAAGATCCTATGCCACTGTATATCAATTTATCTGAGACACCAGTGCAGAACATAATTGAAAGCTAAGAATCCCAATCATGGGGCCAATTACCTTCTGTCCTTCAAAAATTACCTAGATTTCTTTTTTCATACTTATATTTCACCTATATATTCTTGAAAATATCGCAAAATCCCAATACCATTATTCATCCCAGAGAATGATTCCTAACCAAAATGGAACCTGTTATTAACCTTAACCATACAATGTTCCCTCAATCTAACTTTACAGAAGAGGAGGGACAGAATTGGTCTTCCAATACAGGAATGTAGGGGATCTTCCACCTCTGAGAACCTCAAAGTTCCATGCAGAAATGATCCCTGGAGAAGATTTAGGCAGCTATGAAGGACCTGAGAGAGCAAAAGTCATCTTCCATGGCAAACAACCCGGTCAGGATGAAGGGATGTGTCAGAATCAGCCTCACTCTTCTTAATGTAGAGAAGATGGACCAAACCAGGCCAGTGTGGACAGCTGTTCCCGGCTGCCTATGGTTGATATACAATTCTCAGTTGTGAAAGTATCACAGGAAATAGGGGCAGCCTCCATCTCATGGGAACCTTGGAAGCAAATTTTAGGACAAAGTGGTTTCCAAAGCAGTGACCTCATTCAGTTCACAAAGGAGGTGACCTTCCTCACTTCCTTGGTGATAGAACTCTCTGAACTTGGGATCCAGGAAGCCAGGCAACCAGAGGCAGTCCCAGTACCATTCCCAGTGGGCTCACTTATTTGGATTTACAAAGAACAGAGTCAGTCTTTCTTGGTACCTACTGATGTGAGAATGGCCAAATTTCAGGAGAGCTCAGAAGAGGGGCCTTTCCTGAGAAAGCAGGTAGTTGCTCACAGCTGGCTCCTGACCACTTCGCAGATTTGGCCAAGAAGACCAGATCTGAGACAGGACAGGACATTTCAGGGAACATAATAAGGCCCACAAGTCAGAGGACACTCCGGATTGTCACAGACCTCTTTGGGGGAAGGAGGTGCCTTTGTGGGTGTGAGTGTGAGTTTGTGGTTTTATCTCATGTTCTAAGAATAGGTAAAAAAGGTGGTTTGTTTGGTTTGGAGTGGACTGTTCCTAGTAAGTCGTTTCACAAAGTGAGTGTTTCTATGTCTGTGTATCCCACTGTGTCCGTGGTTGTCGACATTTGAAAAGAGAATTCATCAATGGATGTGTCCTGTTTAGTAGAATCCTTCCCAGCATTCATCCTGCTCAATTGATGAATGGACTGTGGCTTCCCTTATGGATGGAAAACACCTACTAATTTCCTAAGTTCCTGTTTTCTTCCTAAATCTGGCCACTCTCCAGAATAGGCTCATGGTTTTGTGTCCAAGATATGTACCACCTCCAAGCTCTGTGACAAGGCCATGTAGTGGATAGCTAAAGGGAATGGCTAGCATCTCAAAAAACTCAGATATCTGTGTGACCAGGAAAGCCTCAGTGGAGAAACTCTGCTTTGGGCCTTTTGCTAACCAATTCTTCTCTTCCCCTGAATGTGAGGAAGGTCTTGGCCTCAGGACACAGTTTGTGAAGCCTGAAGAAAACAGTTTTAAAATGGAATTAAATGGGCATCACCTGTGGCTCTTTGTTAATTGCTTTGGAAATGGATGTGTCTGAATCAGTCTCTTGGCCCTGTGTTAGGCTGTGGCTTAGGTTCTCAGCACCTGATGGATCTGAAGAATGATCCCATGTGTGCATCCAAAACCAAAATGGGAAAAAGATCAGTCATTGTTGATGAAGTCTCTCGCCTTCCTCTGTTAGGTTCCTTACCACCATCAAGTGAGAATAGGGATCCTTTGAATCAAATGAGTTCTTCAAAGCCCTGCAAAGGCAATTACATACATGCTTGTGTTTTCTCATGACTCCACATCACATCAAAAATCTATACCGACAGTCAGTAGGCCTCAAATTGGAGAAGCAGAGCAGTATTACTGGAAGGCATATTTGATCCCTCCTGGTTCACAGGAAGGGTGTACAATCCACCCTGACTTTAGGAAAATGATGGGCAAGCGAGCTTATTTGGACACTGTGTTGGGCTGCGCCCCTCATGGAAACATCCAGCCAGAGATTATGAGGAGTGTCTATATGGAAGAAGATGAGGGCCATGTGGGAGTGTTTTGGTTTTAACTGTGGTTATTTGTGTGGCAGTTGGAAGCGATGACTGGGTCCACCTGGGCTTGAACTCTGGTGTGATACCCCATAGAGACTGAGTCCTGGAACTGACCGCAGAGAAGTATTGCCATGAATTGTGTTGGGATATTAGGAGGCCACACATGGGAGTCGCCATTGGAAACAGAGATCTATTCCCAGGGTGGCTTTCCACAGAGCACTGGGAATCTCAGCCAGGGTATTACATAATTTTATTCTGAAACACTTGGCAGCCATATTTGAGAGTCAAAACACAAATGCACTTAACATTGTAGACTTCAATGGGCCTGGCTTCATGTGGCATTTTGGCCACTTTTTTAGAAGCCTTAGCAGTTAGAGTTCTCCAGAGCTTTCATTGAAATGAGCTTCTTCACCATTTAATGATTACTGAATTAAATGAAACACTCAGTGACTCCAACTTCAACCTTGAAAGATGGGCTCGATAAATACCATTAAATTTTTGAAATTCCCATATCTAGGAGGCAGTGGAAAACCATTGGATATGCTGTTGGTGATCATGAGTGTACCAGACAGTGCCTTGATTGGCTGGGTTTCACGAAAATGATGTAGAACAGAGATGCCAGTAAGTTGGAGCCTGCTGAATAGTGGACCTAGAGCAAAGGTGGGCATGTGTGAGATAAAACATCTGTGGTGCTTCTATCTGGATTTGCCAATGGCTTCCAAATGCCTTGTGACTGACATGGTGTATCCAGCAGACCATTATATGTAAATGATTCTTGTTATATGGATAAGTTTCAGGGCAATGTTCAGAATCAGGTTGCTATGGTCAAGGTGGCAAGCTATGTTGGAAAGAAGCCTGGTTTGTGCATTCTCCTGCAGACCCTGTTCCACCACACGTGACAGAACTCCCTCCAGCACTGTGTCCCAGTTAAATTCCTTGTATTTCGTGAAGCAAATACTGAACTCCCAGTGCAGCAGCAAAAAACATGACAAAAATTGGAGGATGATCAAATGGCTTCAGAGTCCACATGAGGAGACACTGAGCCCCAAGTGGCCACAGTTGACCCAGAAAGAGAGAATTCATCAATGCTGCCTCATTTTCATTGGTAAATAAGAAAGCATCTACTCCAGGTCACATAGATGCAGACCCAGCTTTTATGGTCTCACTACAAACGAAGCTAAAGCTCCTGACAACAACATATATTTCAAGAGCCCAACATCTGAGGCAGTTTTTCCAGAAGTCTTTAGGATAGCAGAGCTCCATGTTTGAGGAGTGTTTACATTGTCCCATACTTTTGGAAACTCCCCTTCTACCTGCAAGGTTGTGAACTCCTGAGCATATTCAATTCCAGATATGTACTCACAGATTTTCTTACTCATCTTCTCTACATGTGTTACTTGGGACGAAGTTAAGGTCAAGGCATTGTTCTGGATGAGAGTCGGAAGATTTTTGTGTAGCACATATTTGCATACACATTGGATTCATTTTCCAATTTTCCTTTCGAAATACTGAATCCCTGACACTAACCCATACCCTACAAGACTCTGACAACTAATCCTAACTTGATGGAGAAAAGTAACCCAAACAGAATAGAAATACAAACACATCAGAGGAGCCAGGGTGTACCGTTGGAATTGCCTTTTCCATTATATAGGGTAGGAGTTATAAATCTAGTCAATTTTTTTGTTGAAAGAGTTGTCCATGTATTTTTAAACTTATCAAATATGTGAATTCCTGTCTCCCCCATTTCTCTGTATCCTATTCAGCACATATATTTTTATATGCACATATAGAATTGTACCTTGTATCACACATATATTCTTCTGAGGTGGCTGACTTGGCAGATACAAATTGTGAGAAAAGTTCAGTCCTCCTAAACGCTGTTGGAACTGAAAATTCAAACTATGGGTGAGCTTTCTAGTTGAACAACATTATACATAAATCCATGTTCAGTAAAATGAATATTTTTGAATATGTGGATGATATATATTTCATGATGAATTTCGACTGGCATATATATTGCTAGTTTTTAATGTCTGTGTGTGTTTGTGTGTGTGTGTGTGTGTAGATATAGATATAGATATAGATATACACTGTCAAGATTTTTCAAAATATGAAATATATGTATATTTTGGCCACTCTTTGGGAAGCCTTACCTGTGAGAGTTCTCTAGAGCTTTCATTGAAATGAGGTTCCTCAACATTTAATGGTTCCTGAATGAATTGAAACCCACAGTGCCTCCAACTTCATCCTTGAAAAATTGCTCCATAAATACCTTGAAATTCCCCTGACCAGGTGGCACTGGAGAACATTTGGATGTATTGTTGCTGATCTTGAGTGTACCAGACAGTGCCTTGACTGACTGGGTTTCACGAAAATTGTGTAGAACAGAGATGTAAGTAAGTTGGAGAGTGCTGAGAAGTGGGCCCAGAGCTGTGGTGTGCAGGTGTATAATAAAATATCTGTGGTGGGGCCATGTGAGTCTGCCATTAACTTCTAAATGGCTTGTGGCTTACATGGTGCAGCTAGCAGACCCTTATATGTAAAGGCATCTTGTTATAAGGAAAGGTTTCAGGACAATGTTCAGAATCAGTTTGCTATGGACAATGTTGCAAGTTATGTGCGATAGAAGCCTGGTTGGTGAATTCTCCTGTAGACCCTGACCCTCCACACGTGACAGAACTCGCTCCAGCACTGTGTCCCAGTTGAACTCCTTGTATTTCATGAAGGAAATACCAAAAGCCCAGTGCAGCAGCAAGAAACACCACTAAAATTGTAGGATGACCAATTGGCTTCACAGTCAAGACGGGGAGACACTTAGCCCTCCGTGGCCACAGTTTACCTTCAAAGGTAGGATTGAGCACTGCTGCCTCATGTTCTTTGGAAAATAAGAAACCATGTCCTCCAGGTCAGATAAATGAAGACCCATCTTTGATGGTATCACTACAAAGGAAGCTAAAGCTCCTGAAAAGAAAATATATTTCAAGTGCCCAACCACAGAGGCAGTTTCTCAAGAAGTCTTTAGGCCAGCAGAGTTCCATGATTGTGGACTGTTTATCCTGTCCCTTAATTTTGAAAACTCCTCTAAAATGTCCAAGCTTGTGAACTCCTGAGCATTTTCCATTCCAGATATGTATTCACAGATTTTCTAACTCTTGTCCTCTAATTGTGTCTTACTTGGGGTGAAGGTAATGTCAAGGCATTGCTCTGGATGAGAGTGGAAAGATTTTTTGTAGTGCATATTTGCGTAAACAATGGATTCATTTTCCTTTATTTTCATTTGAATTACTGAATCCATGACACTAAAGCATACCCTACTAGACTCTGACTACTAATGCTAATATGATGGAGAAAAATAACCCAAACAGAATAGAAATACAAGCAATTCAGAGGAGGCATAGTGTATAGTTGGACTTTCCTTTTGCATGATAAAGGGTAGTTGTTAAAAATCTGGTTATTTTTTAATTGAAATAGTTCTCCATGTGTTTTGAAAGGTATCAGATATGTGAATTCCTGTCTCCCTTTCTCTGTTGCCTATTCAGCACATGTATTTTTATATGCACAAATAGAATCCTACCTGGTACCACACGTACATTATTGTGAGGTGGCTGACTAGGCAGATACAAATTTTGAGAAGAGATCACTCCTCCTAAACGCTGTAGGAACTGAAAATTCAACATTTGCGTGAGCTTCCTAGTTGAACAACATTACACATAAATCCATGTTCAGTAAAATAAAGATTTTTGGATCTGTGTATGATATGTATTTCATGATGAATTTTGATTGGCATATATATTGCTACTTTTTAATATCTCTGTATGTGTTTTGTGAAAAATCTACACTCTATAGATTATTCAAAATATGAAATATATGTGTCTTATTATACACTCCTTAATTTCATTCATGTTCATGTATGAGACCAAGGCTCATGCAACAGCAAAAGACATTTATTGAGGATCCAATCCAGCATGCTGGTGCTCTGTGCTCACTCAAGAAGGGAGAGCAGCCCAGATCCCCGAGCAGGGGTTGAGCAGTGCTTAAGTACACGATTTGGGGAGTGTGAGACTTTACATATATCACAGTCTCCTTTAGCAAATCATCATACACTGTGGGAAAATGAAACAACAAATCCTAAACATGATTAGTTCATTCATTGGCTTGAACATGTCAGGCGGGAGAGATAGGTCAATTCTAAAGTGGGGTACACATTGAAATTGATTGATTTAGGCCCTGAAATGCATATGTGGTAGACCACACAGGGTCCTAGGTTATTAAACAACCAGGCGGTCAGGGGAATATTTACTGGGCAGTCCAGAAATTGTCCTACAATTTACAGGAATTTCAGGTTTTGCGTGTAGCATGGAAACTTAAAAATACCTGGTCCTTTACATTTTAAACCAGGCCTTGAAGATTAGAAACTTTACAACACCTGGTCTTTTACACTTTAACTTTAACACTTTAATTTCAATTTCTTTTACCCTTACAGATCACTCCTGGTTCAGAAGAAGGGTGTCCAAGCCACCCTGACTTTAGGCAAATGAGGGGCAAGGGAGCTTATTTTGGACACTGTCTTGGGCTGTGCCCCTCATGGAAACCTCCAGCCATATGTTATGATGAGTGTCTTTATGGAAGAAGATGAGGGCCATGTAGGAGTGTTTTGGTTTTAATTGTGGTCATTTGTGTGGCGGTTGGAAGAGATGACTTGGTCCACCAGGGCTTGAACTCTGCTCTGATACTCCTTAGAGCCTGAGTTCTGTAACTCACCTGAGAGAAGTATTGCCATGAATTGTGTTGGGATTATAGGAGGCCACACATGAGATTAGCCCTTGGAAACTGAGATCTAGGCCCAGGGTGGCTTTCCACTGAGCACTGGGAATCTCAGCCAGGATAACACATGATTTTTTTACTGAAAGACTTGGAAGTCATAGTTGACACTCAAAACACACATGTACCTCACATTGTAGACCTCAATGAGCCTGGCTTCATGTGACCTTCTGGCCACTCTTTGGGAAGCCTTGTCTGTGAGAGTTCTCCAGAGCTTTCATTGAAATGAGCTTACTCAGCATTTAATGGTTCCTGAATGAATTGAAACCCACAGTGCCTCCAACATCATCCTTGAAAAATGGCTACATAAATACCATGAAATTTTTAATATTCCCATGACCAGGTGGCACTGGAGAAACTTTGGATGTCCTGTTGCTGATCATGAGTGTACCAGACAGTTCCTTGATTGACTGGTTGTCATGAAAATGGTATAGAACCGAGATGTCATAAGTTGGAGCCTGCTGAGTATTGGGGCTAGAGCAGTGGACTATATGGTTGTGAATAAATATCTTTTGTGGGACCACGTGGATTGGCCATTGGCTTCCAAAATACTTGTGACTGACATGGTGCAGGCAGCAGACCCTTATATGTAAAGGCATCTTGTTATATTGAGAGGATTCAGGGCAACGTTCAGAATTCGGTTGCTATAGTCAAGGGGGAAAGCTATGTGGGATAGATCCATGTTTCGAAATTCTCCTGAAGACCCTGACCAATCACACGGGACAGAGCTCCCTCCAGAATTGTGTGCCAGTTGAACTCCTTGTATTTCATTAAGCCAATTCCAAACTCCCAGTGCAGCAGTAAGAAACACCACGAAAATGGAGGATGACCAAACGGCTTCACAGACCACACGGGGAGAAACTTAACTCCCAGTGGCCACAGTTTACCAAGAAAAAGAGAATTCAGAACTGCTGTCTCATGTTCATTAGAAAATAAGGAACCATTTCCTCCAGGTCACATAGATGCAGACCCACATTTGATGGTGTCACAACAAAGGAAGCTAAATCTCCTGACAACTTCATATATTTCATGTGCCCAACCTGAGAGGCATTTTCTCAAAGAGTCTTTAGGCCAGCAGAGCTCCAAGTTTGTGGAGTGTTTAACCTCTCCCTTACTTTTGGAAACTGCTCTACCACCTCCAATGTTGTGAACTCCTGAACATTTTCAGTTCCACATATGTAATCACAGGTTTTCGAACTCCTCTCCACTAATTGTGTCTTACTTGGAGCGAAGTAAATGTCAAGGAATTGTTCTGGATGAGAGTGGCAAGATTTTTGTGTAGCACATATTTGCATACACATTAGATTCATTTTTCTATTTTCATTTGAAATAATGATCCCTGACACTAACACATACCCTAATAGACTCTGACTACTAATTCTAATATGATGGATAAAAAGAAACGTAACAGAATAGAAATACAGGCCTTTCATAGGAGGCATGGTATATACTTGGATTTGCCTTCGGCTTTATCAAGGGTATGTATTATAAATCTTGTCAAATTTTAATTGTAATATTTCTCCATGAGTTTTACATGTATATATATATATATATATATATATATATATATATATATATATATATATATATATATATACACTCTCTAGATTTTTCAAAATATGAAAAAATGTGTCTTATTAAACACTCTCTAAATTCATTCATATTCATGTATGTGGATATATAATCAACTTTTCACAAGATTATTCTCAGAAACATTCAACCACCTGAAATACATATTTGTTTCCTCGTCCTGAGAACTAACTTCAGTGAATGGTGCTTACAAATCCTAATATTTCTACAGTAACTGACACAGTTTATCATCAAAGCAAGTAGATTCCAATGGACATGATGTGTATATTGATGTTCATTTTAATTCAACACTGGCACATTACAATTTCTTCTGTTTATGCACATCATAGGATATATATTTCCTCCACAGGTTAGCAAATATATAGGCATTTGTTTCACTTTCAATCACTTCCTGCTTCAGAACACATGCATTCCTCCGTGTTTCTTGACTGGTCTTTTCATGAGACTTCTTTCCAAACACATTATTTTCGATTTCCTTTATCAGTTTTGAAGCAAAACTGAAACAGACTTCATGATAAACCATCACTGTAATATCATAATAAGATGTATAACTGGTTGGAATGAATGATTATATATCAATAAAAGATTTTTTATACATTTTCTGATATCAATTCAATACATTATTCAAAGTGTAACCAGTTATATTATTTATTCACATTATGGTCTATTCATGCATTATCTCTATATTCATAGACACAGGGTACACCTCGTTGTACCCCCAATACTAATTTATACATTTTTAAAATATTGCTCCCAGAAATGGTGGAAGAAATACTCATGTCACCTGATCTACATATGCATGTTATCACAGTAATATTCTGGACACAAAATGCAAAAGTCACACGTATGATTGTACCAAAGCCTAAAAGGAAACTCAACATGGATTACTAAAAACATCCATGACCAGGTTGCCTAATGCTCTCAAATGTCAATCCTATTGGTGACTACATATTTGTTTCTTCATAAGATTATATATTCAACCTCAAAACTGTTGAAAATGTTTAATTTTTTTCACTCATTTGATACTCTTTGACTGATTTCCTAATGTCTCTATTGATATCTACTTTCCTACATATTTTCCCCAGTTCAACATTGTGACTGACCCTTCACATGTGCTGACATTGACATTCACTCTCTAACAGAAACACTATTGCTAATGAACTTTGGTCCAAATCCTATACTAGCTCTTCTTCCGAAACATACTGACTATCTTCCTGATCCTATCGACTATCACTTTTTGAGTGGATGTTCTCTACTGCATTCAATCATCCAAGGTGCAAGGTCCTATGCCATTGTATATCGATTTTTCTGAAACATGTATGCAGAACGTAATTCAAAGCTACGTATCGCAATCAGTTGCCCAATGCACTTCTGAGCTTCAAATCTTACCTAGATTTCTGTTTTCATACGTATATTTCATCTCTATATTCCTATAAATATTGCAGGTTCCCAAGATCATTATTCATTCTGCAGAATGATTCCTAATCCAAATCAAACCTGCTATTTACGATAACCATACACGGTTGCCTCAATCTAACATTACAAAAGAGCAGGGACAGAGTTCGTCTTACAATGTAGGAATGTAGGGTATCTTCAAACTGCTGAGAACCTGAAAGTTCGATGCAGAAATAATCCCTGGATAAGATGTCAGCAGCTATGAAGGACTTGTGAGAGCAAAAGCCATCTTCAATGGCAAACAATCTAGACAGGAAAAAGGAATGTGTATGCATCAGACTCTCTCTTTGTAAGGTAGAGAAGATGGACCTAACCAGGCCTGCGTGGAGAGCTGTTCTCAGGTGCCTATTTTGATATACCATTGAAACTAGTCAAATTGTCAAAGGAAGTAAGGGCAGCCTCCATCCAATGTGACCCTTGGAAGCAATGGTTAGGGCAAAGTAGTTGCCAAGGCAGTGACCTCATTCAGTTCCTGAAGGAAGTGACCTACCTAACTTCCTTGGTGATGGAACACTCTGAAATTTTGATGCAAGAAGCCAGGCACCGAGAGCCATTCCCAGTCCCAGTCCCAGTGCGCTCACTTGTTTGGATTTACCAAGTACAGAGTCAGACCTTCTTGGTACCTACTGATGTGAGGATGGCCAAATGCCAGGAGAGCTCTGAAGAGAAGCCTTTCCTGAGATAGCAGGTAGTGGCTAGCCGTTGGCTCCTCACAGCATCACAGAGTTTGCCAAGGAGACAAGATCTGAGACAGGAGAGGTCATTTTGTGGAGAACATAGTATGACCCACCAGTCAGAGGACACTCCGGATAGTCACAGACCTACTTTTGGGAAGGAGTTGCCTTTGTTTGTGGATGTGAGTTTGCGGTTTTGTCTCATGTTCTGAGAATAGGTAGGAAATGTGGTTGGTTTTGTTTGGAGTCGACTGTTTCTAGTAAGTCTTTTGACAAGGCGACTTTCTATGTCTGTGTATCCACTGTGTCCGTGGTTGTCGACATTAGAAAAGAGAATGCATCAATGGAGGTGTCCTGTCTAGTAGAAAGCTTCCCAGCATTTATCCTGCACAATTGATGAATGGACCGTGGTATGCCTATGGATAGGAAACACCTACTAACATCCTAAGTTCCTGTTTTCTACCTGAATTCTGGCCACTCTCCAGAATAAGCTCATGATGTATTGTCCAAGATATGTACCACCTCCAAGCTCTGTGACATGTCCATGTTCTTGATAGCTGAAGGGAATGGGAACATCTCAGAAAACTCAGATATCAGTGTGAGCAGTAAAGTCTCAGTGGAGAAACCCTGCTTTGGTCCATTTGCTTACCTATGGTTCTGTTGCCTTGAATGTCAGGAAGGTCTTTTCATCATGCCATCCCTTTGTGAAGCCTGGAGAAACAGATTTCAAATGGAAATGAATGTGCATCACCTGTGGCTCTTTGCTTAATTGCTTTGGAAAAGGATGTGTCTTAATCAGACACTAGGCTCTGTTTGAGGCTGTGGATAAGATTCTCAGCTCCTGATAGATGTAAAGAAGATCCCATGTGTGCATCCAAAACCAATATGGCAAAAAGATCAGTCATTGTAGATGAAGTCTCCTACCTTCCTCCGATAGGTTCCTGACCTCCATCAAGTGAGAATAGGGATTTTTTTTGGGTAAAATGAGTTCTTCAAAGTCCTGCAGAAGTACTTGGGTTCTCTCATGATGCCAAATCACATAATGAATCTATACCTGACTGTCAGTAGGCCTCAAATTGGAGAAGCAGAGCAGCGTTAACGGCAGGCTTTTTTGATCACTCCTGGTTCACAGGAATGGTGTCCAGGCCACCATGAATTTAGACAAATGAGTGGCAAGGGTGCATATTTTGGACACTGTCTTGGCTGCGCCCCTCATGGAAACCTCCAGCCAGAGTTTATAATGACTGTCTATATGGATGAAGATGAGGGACATGTGGGAATGTTTTGGTTTTAATTGTGGACATTTGTGTGGCGGTTGGAAGAGATAACAGGGTCCACATGGGCTTGAACTCTGGTGTGATTCCTATTAGAGACTGAGTTCTGGAACTGACCTCAGAGAAGTGTTGCCATGAATTGTGTTGGGATTTTAGGAGGCCACGCATAAGAGTTGCCCTTGAAACCTGAGATCTAGGCCCAGGGTGGCTTTCCACAGAGAACTGAAATTCTCAGCAAGGATATCGCATGATTTTATTCTGAAAAACTTGGCAGCCATAGTTAAGAGTCAAAAGACACATGGACCTCCCGTTGTAGACCTCAATGGGCCTGGCTTCATGTGACCTTTTGGCCACTGTTTGGGAAGCCTTGCCTGTGAGAGTTTTTCAGGGCTTTCATTGAACTGAGAGTCCTCCCCATGTAATGGTTCCTGGAAGAATGGAAACCCCAAAGTGCCTCCAACTTCATTCTTGAAAAATGGATAGATAAATACCATGATGTTTTTGAAATTCCCAATGACCAAGTGGCACTGGAGAACCATTGGTTGTTCTCTTGCTGATCATTAGTGTTACAGACAGTGCCTTGATTGGCTGGGTTTCATGAAAATGGTGTGGAACAGAGATGCCAGTAAGTTGGAGCCTGCTGAGTAGTGGGCCTAGAGCAGTGGTGGGCAGGTGTGTGATAATACAACTGTGGTGTGGCCATGTGGATCAGCCATTGGCTTCCAAATAGCTTGTGACTGACTTGGTACAGCCAGCAGACTATTATATGAAAAGGCATCTTGTTATATGGAGAGGTTTCTGGGCAATGTTCAGAATCAGGTTGCGATGGTCAAGGGGGCAAGCTATGTGGGATAGAACCCTGGTTGGTGAATTCTCCTGCAGACCCTGACCCAACACACGTCACAGAACTCCCTCTAGCACTATATCCTAGTTGAATTCCTTGTATTTCGTGAAGCAAATACCAAACTCCCAGTGCAGCAGCAAGAAACACCACAAAAAGTTCAGGATGACCAAATGGCTTCACAGTCCACTCAGGGAGACACTAAGCTTCCAGTGGCCACAGTTTACCAACAAAGAGAGAAATCAACACCGATACCTAATGTTCAATGGAAAATAAGAAACGATGTCCTCCAGGTCACATAGATGCAGATCCAGCTTTGATGGTCTCACCAGAAATGAAGCTAAAGCTCCGGACAACAAGATATATTTCATGTGTCCAAACTCAGAGGCAGTTTCTCAAGAAGGCTTTTGGCCAGCAGAGTTCCATGTTTGTGGAGCGTTTACGCAGTCAGTTACTTTTGGAAACTCCTCTACCACCTCCACGGTTGTGAACTCCTGAGCATTTTCCATTCCAGATATGTATTCACAGATTTTCTAACTCTTCTCTTCGAATTGCATCTTACATAGGGTGAAGATAATGTCAATGGATTTTTCTGGATGAGAGTGGGAAGACTTTTGTGTAGGACATATTTGCATACATATTGGATTCATTTTCCAATTTTCCACTTGAAATACTGAATCCCTGACACTAAACCATACCCTACTAGTGTCTGACTACTAATCCTAATATGAGGCAGAAAAATAACCCAAACATAATAGAAATACAAACAGTTCAGAGGAGGCATGGTGTATAGTTGAACTTGCCTTTTGCATTATAAAGGTTAGGAGTTATTAATCTAGACAATTTTTGTTGCAATAGTTGTCCATGTGATTTTAAAGATAACAAATATGTGAATTCTTGTCTCTCTTTCTCTGTAGCCTACTCAGCACATATATTTTTATATGCACATAGAGAATCCTACCTGGTACTACACGTACATTCTTGTGAGGTGGCTGACTTGGCAGATACAAATTGAGAGAAGAGATCACTCCTCAAAAACGCCGTTGGAACTGAAAATTCAACCTATGGGTGAGCTTCCTAGAGAACAAAATTATACACAAATCTTTGTTCAGTAAAATGAATATTTTTGTATCTGTGGATGATATATATTTCATGGTGAATTTTGATTGGCATATATTGCTATTTTTAATGTCTCTGTGTGTGTGTGTGTGTGTGTGTGTGTGTGTGTGTGTGTGTATATATATATATATATATATATATATATATATATACACACACTCTCTCCATATTTTTCAAAATATGAAATATATGTGTCTTATATACACTTCCTAATTTCATTCATGTTCATGAACGTGGATTTATAATCAACGTTTCACAAGATTATTCTCAGAAAATTTCATCCACCTGAAATACATATTTGATTCCTAGTGCTGAAAACTAACTTCAGTGAATGGTGCATACAAATCCTAACATTTCTACAGTAACTGACACAGTTTATCATCAATGCAAGTAGATTCCTATGGGACATGATGTGTATATCGACGTTCATTTTTATTCAACACTGGGACATTACAATTTCTTCAGTTTATGCACATCATAGGATATATATTTCCTCCACAATTTAGCAAATTTATAGGGATTTGTTTCAATTTCAATCACTTCCTGCTTCAGAACACATGTTTTCCTCCATGTTTCTTGACTGATCTTTTCATGAGATTTCTTTCCAAACACATTATTTTCGATTTCCTTTATCACTTTTAAAGCAAAACGGACACACACTTTATGATAAACCATAACGATAATATCACTATTAGATGTATAACTGGTTGGAATGAATGATTTTATATCAATAAAAGATTTCTTATATATTTTCTGATATCAATTCAATACATTTTGTAAAGTGGAACCAGTTATATTATTTATTCACAGTATGGTCTATTCATGCATTATCTCTATATTAATAGACACAGGTTACACCTCTTTGTTTCCCCAATACTAATTTATACATCTTCAAAATATTGCTCCCAGAAATGGTGGAAGAAATACTCATATCACCTGATCTACATATGCATGGTATCACAGTAATATTCTGGACACAAAATGCAAAATTCACACGTATGACTGTACCAAAGCCTAAATGGAAACTGAACATGGATTACTAAAAACATCCATGACCAGGTTGCCTAATGCTCTCAAATGTCAATCCAATTGGTGACTACATATTTGTTTCTTCCTAAGATTATATATTCAACCTCAATACCATTGAAAATGTCTAATTTTTTCACTCACTTTGTACTTTTCCTGATTTCCTAATGTCTCTATTGATATCTACTTTCCTACATATTTTCTCCAGTTCAACATTGTGACTGACCCTTCACATGTGCTGACATTGACATTCACTCTCTAACCGAAACCCTATTGCTTATGAATTTTGGTCCAAATCCTATACTCACTCTTCTTCCGAAACATACTGACTATCTTCCTGATCCTATCAACTATTCCTTTTTGAGTGGATGTTCTCTACTACATTCAATCATCCAAGGTACAAGGTCCTATGCTATTGTATATCGATTTTTCTGAAACATGTATGCAGAACGTAATTCAAAGCTACGTATCACAATCAGTTGCCCAATGCACTTCTGAGCTTCAAATCTTACCTAGATTTCTGTTTTCATACTTATATTTCATCTCTATATTCCTATAAATATTGCAGGTTCCCAAGATCATTATTCATCCCGCAGAATGATTCCTAACCCAAATCGAACCTGTAATTAACCCTACCATACACTGTTGCCTCAATCTAAAATTACAAAAGAGCAGGGACAGAGTTCATCTTACAATACAGTAATGTAGGGTATCTTCCAACTGCTGAGAACCTCAAAGTTCGATGCAGAAATGATCCCTGGAGAAGATGTAGGCAGCTATGAAGGATCTGATAGAGCAAAAGACATCTTCCATGGCAAACAACCTGAACAGGATTTAGGGATGTGTATGCATCAGCCTTTCTCTTCTTAATGTAGTGAAGATGGACCTAACCAGGCCTGCGTGGAGAGCTGTTCCCAGGTGCCTATTTTGATATACCATTTTAACTAGTCAAATTGTCACACAAAGTAGGAGCAGCCTCCATCTAAAGGGACCCTTGGAAGAAACTGTTAGGACAAAGTTGTTGCCAAGAGAGGGACCTCATTCAGTTCCTGAAGGAAGTGACCTAGCTAACTTCCTTGGTGATGGAACTCTCTGAAATTGTGATGCAAGAAGCCAGGCACCGAGAGCTAGTCCCAGTCCCAGTCCCAGTGGGCTCACTTGTTTGGATTTACCAAGTACAAGTAAGACTTTCTTGGTACCTACTGATGTGAGGATGGCCAAATGCCAGTTGAGCTCTTAATAGGGGCCTTTTCTGAGATAGCAGGTAGTGGCTAACTGCAGGCTCCTCACAGCATCACAGAGTTGGCCAAGGAGACATGATCTGAAAGTGGAAAGGCCATTTCGAGAGGAACATAGTATAGCCCACCAGTCAGAGGACACTCTGGATAGTAACAGACCCACTTTTGGGAAGGAGGTGCCTTTATGTGTGTGGGTGTGAGTTTATGGTTTTGTCTCATGTTCTGAGAATACGTAGAAAAGGTGGTTGGTTTGGTTTGGAGTCGACTGTTTCTAGTTACTCTTTTGACAAGGCAAGTGTTTCTATGTCTGTGTATCCACTGTGTCCGTGGTTTTAGACATTAGAAAAGAGAATGCATCAATGGAGGTGTCCTGTCTAGTAGAAAGCTTCCCAGCATTCATCGTTCACAATTGATAAATGGACTGTGGTTTGCCTTATGGATAGGAAACAACTACTAACTTCCTAAGTTCCTGTTTTCTTCCTGAATTCTGGCCACTCTCCAGAATAAGCTCATGATTTATTGTCCAAGATATGTACCACCTCCAAGCTCTGTGACATGTCCATGTTCTTGATAGCTGAAGGGAATGGGAACATCTCTGAAAACTCAGATATTAGTGTGAGCAGTAGAGTCTCAGTGGAGAAACCCTGCTTTGGTCCATTTGCTTACCTATGGTTCTGTTGCCTTGAATGTCAGGAAGGTCTTTGCCTCAGGCCACCCCTTTTAGAAGCCTGAAGAAACAGTTTTCAAATTTAAATGAATGGGTATAACGTGTGGCTCTTTGCTTAATTGCTTTGGAAAGGGATGTGTCTTAATCAGACACTAGGCCCTGATTGAGGGGGTGGCTAAGATTCTCAGCTCCTGATAAATCTAAAGAAGATCCCATGTGTGCATCCAAAACCAAAATGGCAAAATGATCAGTCATTGTGGATGAAGTCTCTTGTCTTCCTGTGTTAGGTCCTGAACTCCATCAAGTGAGAATAGGATTCCTTTGGGTCAAATGAGTTCTTCAAAGTCCTGCAGAAGTGCTTGGGTTCTCTCATGATGCCAAATCACATAAGCAATCTATACCTGACATTCAGTAGGCCTCAAATTGGAGAAGCAGAGCAGTATTAACAGCAGGCCTATATGATCACTCCTTGTTCACAGGATGGGTTTCCAGGCCACCCTAAATTTAGACAAATGAGGGGCAAGGGTGCATATTTTGGACACTGTCTTGGGCTGCGCCCTTCATGGAAACCTCCAGCCAGAGTTTATGATGAGTGTCTATATGGATGAAGATGAGGGCCATGTGGAAATGTTTTGGTTTTAATTGTGGTCATTTGTGTGGCGGTTGGAAGAGATGACTGGGTCTACATGGGCTTGAACTCTGGTGTGATTTCCCTTAGAGACTGAGTTTGGGAACTGACGACAGAGAAGTATTGCCATGAATTGTGTTGGGATTGTAGGAGGCCACACATGAGAGTTGCCCTCGAAACCTGAGATCTAGGCATAGGTTGGCTTTCCACAGAGAACTGAAAATCTCAGCAAAGATATCACATGATTTTATTCTGAAAAACTTGGCAGCCATAGTTAGAGTCAAAAGACACATGGACCTCATGTTGTAGACCTCAATGGGCCTGGCTTCATGTGACCTTTTGGCCACTGTTTGGGAAGCCTTGCCTATGAGAGTTCCTCAGAGCTTTCATTGAAATTAGCTTCCTCCCCATGTAATGGTTCCTAGATGAATGGAAACCCCAAAGTGCCTCCAACTTCATTCTTGAAAAATGCATAGATAAACACCATGAAATTTTTGAAATTCCCAATGACCAGGTGGCACTGGAGAACCATTGGATGTCCTGTTGCTGATCATAAGTATAACAGACAGTGCCTTGATTGACTGGGTTTCATGAAAATTGTGTAGTACAGAGATGCCAGTAAGTTGGAGGCTGCTGAATAGTGGGCCTAGAGCAGTGGTGGGCAGATGTGTGGTAATACATCTGTGTTGTGGCCATGTGGATCTGCCATTGGCTTCCAAATGGCTTGTGACTGACTTGGTGCAGACAGGAGACCATTATATGAAAAGGCATCTTGTTATATGCAGGGGTTTCAGGGCAATGTTCATAATCAGGTTTCTATGGTCAAGGCGGTAAGCAATGTGGGATAGAAGCATAGTTGGTGCATTTTCCTGCAGAGCCTGACCCACCACAAGTTACAAGACTCCCTCAAGCACTGTGTGCCAGTTGAACTCCTTGTATGTCATGAAGCAAATACCAAACTCCCAGTGTAGCAGCAAGAAACACCACGAAAAGTGGAGGATGACCAAATGGCTTCAAAGTCCACACGGGGAGTCACATTGCCCGAAGTGGCCACAGTTTACCTACAAAGAGAGACTTCAGCACTGGTGCCTCATGTTCATTGGAAAATAAGAAACCATGTCCTCTAGGTCACATAGATGCAGACCCAGCTTTGATGGTCTCACAACAAAGGTAGGTAAAGCTCCTGACAAAAACATATATTTCAAGTGCACAACCTCAGGGGCAGTTTCTCAAGAAGTCTTTAGTCCAGCAGAGCTCCATGTTTGTGAAGTGTTTACCCTGTTCCTTACTTTTGGAAACTCATCAACCACTTGCAAAGTTGTGAAATCATGAGCATATTCAATTCCAGATATGTACTCACAGATTTCTTACCTCTTTTCATATAATTGTGAATTACTTAAGGTGAGGGTAAGTCAAGGCATTGTTCAGGATGAGAGTGGAAAGATTTTTTGTATCACAATTTTGCATACACTTTGGATTAATTTTCCTAGTTGAACAACATTATACATAAATCCATGTTCAGTATAATAAATATTTTTGCATCCGTGGATGATATATATTTCACTATGAATTTCAATTGGCATACATATTGCTACTTTTTAATGTCTTTGTTTTTTTGTATATATATGTGTATATATATATATATATATATATATATATATATATATATATATATATATCTCCTATCCAGATTTTTCAAAATATATGTGTTTTATTATACACTCTCTAAATTCTATTATGTTCATATATGTGGATGTATAATCAACTTTTCACAAGATTATACTCAGAAATATTCATCCACCTGAAATACATATTTGTTTCCTAATACAGACAACTAACTTCAGTGAACGATGCATACAAATCCTAATATTTCTACAGTAACTGACTCAGTTTTACATCAATGCAAGTAGATTCCTATGGGGCATGACATGTATTTTGACGTTCATTTTTATTCAAGACTTGTACGTTGCTATTTCTTCAGTTTATGCACATCATATGATCTATATTTCATCCACAAGTTAGCATATTTATAGGCATTTGTTTCACTTTCAATCACTTCCTGCTTCAGAACAAATGTATTCCTCCATGTTTCTTGACTGGTCGTTTCATGAGACTACTTTCTAAACACATGATTTTTGAATTACATAATCACTTTTGGAGCAAAAATCACACCCTTCCTGATAAACCATAACCATAATATTACCATTAGATGTATAACTAGTTGGAATGAATGATAGTATTTCAATATAAGATTTCTTATATATTTTAAGATATCAATTCAATCCATTATTTTATGTAGAACTAGTTATATTATTAATTCACAGTGTGGTCTACTCATGCATTTTCTCTAGGTTCATATACACAGGGTACATCTCTTTGTACCCCCAATACTAATTTATACATCTTCAAAATATTGCTTCAAAAAATGGTGGAAGAATTACTCATGTAACCTGATCTACATATATATTTTATCACAGTGATATTCTGGACACAAAACGCAAGGCTCACACTTATGTTTGTACCATAGCCTAAATGGAAATTGAACATGTATTACTATAAACATCCATGTCCAGGTTGTCTAATGCTCAATATCAATCCTATTGGTGACTACATATTTGTTTCTTCCTAAGATTATATATTCAAACTCAACCCTGTTGGAAATGTCTAATCCTATCACTCACATTATACTTTGCCTTATTTCCTAATGTGTCTATTGATATCTGTTTTCCTACATATTTTCCCCTGTTCATCATGTGACTGACTCTTCTCATGTGCTGACATTTACGTTCACTCTCTAACCAAAAACCTATTACTAATGAAATTTGTTCCAAAACCTATACTCACTCTTCTTCCTAAACCTACTGACTATCCCAGTTTGAGTGGATGTTCTCTTCTACATTCAATCATCCAAGGTACAAGGTCTTTTGCCATTCGATATCGAATTATGTGAGACAACTGTTCAGAATGTAATTCAAAGCTAAGTATCCCAATCAAGGGCAAAATGCCCTTCTGGGCTTCAAGTCTTACCTAGATTTCTGTTTTCATACTTATATTTCACCAATATATTCTTATAAATATTGCATGTTCCAATACCATTATTCATCTCACAGAATGATTCCTAACCCAAATGGAACATGTTATTAACCCTAAGAATGCACCGTTCCTTCAATCTAATTTTACAGAAGAACAGGGACAGAGTTTGACTTACAATACAGAAATGTAGGTGATCTTCCACCTGCTGAGAACCTCAAAGGTCCATGTAGAAATGATCCCTGGAGAAGATGTAGGCAGCTATGAAAGACCTGAGAGAGCAAAAGTCATCTTCCATGGCAAACATCCTGGTCAGGATGAAAGGATATGTCGGAATCAGCCTCTCTCTTCTTAATGTAGAGAAGATGGACCAAACCAGGCCTGTGTGGAGAGCTGTTCCAGGAGCCTATGGTTGATCTACCATTCTAACTTGTGAAAATTTCAAAGGAAGTAGGGGCAGCCTCCGTTTCATTGGTCAATTGAAAGCAACTGTGAGGACAAAGTGTTTGCCAAGGCAGTGACCTCATTCAGTTCCTTAAAGAAATGACCACACCTCACACTTTTGGTGATGGAACACTGTGAACTTTTGATCCAGGAAGCCAGGAACCCAGAGTCAGTCCCAGTCCCAGTCCCATTGGGCTCGCTTGTTTTGATTGAACAAGGACAGAGACATTATTTTTTGGTCCTACTGTTGTGAGGATGACCAAATGCCAGGAAAGCTCTGAAAACTGGCCTTTCCAGAGAAAGCAGGTAATGGCTCATCGCGGACTCCTGACAACTTCACAGAGTTGGCTAAGGAGACCAGATCTGAGACAGGACAGGCCATGTTGGGGGAATATATTATGGCCCACGAGTCAGACCACCCTCTGGATAGTCACAGACCTACTTGGGGGAAGGAGGTGCCTTTGTGGTTGTGGGTGTGAGTTTTTGGTTTTGTCTCATGTTCTGAGAATAGATAGGAAAGGCGGTTTGTTTGGTTTGGTATGGACTGTTTCTAGTAAGTCATGTGACAAGGCGAGTGTTTCTATGTCTGTGTGTCCCACTGTGTCCGTGGTTGTAGACATTAGAAAATAGAATGCATCAATGGATGTGTCCTGTCTAGTAGAAAGCTTCCCAGTATTCATCCTGCCCAATTTATGATTAGGCAGAAGATTGCCTTATGGATGGGCAACACCTGCTATCTTCCTAATTTCCTATTTTCTTCCTGAATTCTGGCCACACTCCAGAATAGGCTCATGGTTTTGAGTAAAAGATATGTACCACCTCCAAGCTCTGTGATATGGCCATGTACTGGATAGCTGAAGGGACTGGCGAGCACCTCAGAAAACTCAGATATCAGTTAGACAAGAAAAGTCACAGTGGAGAAACCCTGCTTTGGGCCTTTTGCTTACCTATTTTTCTTTTGCCCTGAATTTCAGGAAGGTCTTTGCCTCCAGCCACCCCTTTGTGAAGCCCTAAGAAACAGTTTTCAAATGGAAATGAATGGGCATCACCTGTGGCTCTTTGCTTAATTGCTTTGGAAAGGGATGTGTCGGAATCAGCCTCCTGGCCCTGTGTGAGGCTGTGGCTTAGATTATCAGCACCTGATGAATCTAAAGAAAGATCCCATGTGTGCATCCAAAATCAAAGGGCAAAAATTGCAGTCATTGTGGATGAAGTCTCTAGCTTTCCTCTGTAAGGTTTCTCACTTCAATCAAGTGAGAATAGGGATCCTTTGGGTCAAAAGAATTCTCCAAATCCCTGCAAAGCTTGCCCATGTGTGCTTGGATTTTCTCATGACTCCAAATCACATAAAGAATCTAAACCCCACAGTCAGAAAGCCTCAAATTGTAGAAGTGGAAAAGTATTAATGGCAGACCTATTTGATTACTCCTGGTTCACATGAAGGGTGTCCAGGCCACTGAGATTTTAGGCAAATGAGGGACAAGGGAGCTTATTTTGGACACTGTCTTTGACTGCGCCCCTAATGGAAAACTCCAGCCAAAGGTTATGAAGAAGATGAGGGCCGTGTGGGAGTGTTTTGGTTTTAATTGTGGTCATTTGTGTGGCAGTTGGAAGAGATGATTGGGTCCACCTGGGCTTGAACTCTGTTGTGATTCCCCTTAGAGACTGAGTTCTGGAACAGACCTCAGAGAAGTATTGCCATCAATTGTTTTGGGATTTTAGGAGACCACACATGAGAGTGACCATTGGAAACTGAGATCTAGGCCCAGATTGACTTTCCACAGATCACTGGGAATCTCAGTGAGGAAATCACATTATTTTATTCTGAAAGACTTGGCAGCCATAGTTGAGACTCAAAAAACACATGGACCTCACATTGTAGAACTCAATAGGCCTGGCTTCATGCGACCTTTTGGCCACTCTTTGGGAAGCCTTGCCCTTGAGATTTCCCCAGAGCTTTCATTGAAATGAGCTTCCTCACCATTTAACAGGTCCTGAATATATTGAAACCCACAGTGCCTCCAACATCATCCTTGAAAAATGGCTAAACAGATACCATGAAATTTTTGAAATTCCCAAGACCAGGTGGCACTGGAGAACCTTTGGATGTCCTGATGCTGATCTTGAGTACACCAGACAGTGCCTGGATTCACTAGGTTTCATGAAAATTGTGTTGAATAGAGATGCCAGTACGTTGGAGCCTGCTGAATAGTGGGCCTAGAACAGTGCTTGGCAGGTGTGTGATAAAACATGTGGTGGGGCAATGTGGATCTGCATTTGGCTTCCAAATGGCTTGTTACTGACATGGTGCAGCCAGTAGATACTTCTGTGTAAAGGTATCTTGTTATATGGAGAGCTTTCAGGGCAATGTTCAGAATCAGGTTGCTATGGTCAAGGGGGCAAGCTATGTGGGATAGAAGCCTGGTTGGTGCATTCTCCTGCAGACCCTGACCCACCACTCGTCACAGAACTCCCTCCAGCACTGTGACACAGTTGAACTCCTTGTATTTCGTGAAGCAAATACCAAATCCCCAATGCAGCAGCAACAAACACCACGGAAATTGGAGGATGACCAAATGGCTTCAGAGCCCACACTGGGAGACACTTAGCCCCCAGTGTCCACAGGTTACCTACAAAGTGAGAATTCAGCACTGCTGCCTCATTTTCATTAGAAAATAAGAAACCGTGTCCTCCAGGTCACATAGATGCAGACCCAGGTTTGATGGTCTCACTACAAAGGAAGCTAAAGCTTGTGACAACAAGATATATTTCAAGTGCCCAAATTCAGAGGCAGTTTCTCAAGAAGTCTTTATTCCAACAGAACTCCATGTTTGTGGAGTGTTCACCCTGTCCCTTACTTTTGCAAACTCCTCTACCACCTCCAAGGTTTCAAAATCCTGAGCCTATTCCATTCAAGATGTGTTTTCACTGATTTTCTAACTCTTCTCCTCTAATGATGTTTTAGTTGGAGCGAAGGTACTGTCAAGGCATTGTTCTGGATAAGAGTGGAAACATTTTTGTGTAGCACATGTTTACATACACATTGTATTCATTTTCCAATTTTCCATTCGAAATACTGAATCCCTGACACTAACCCCTACCCTACTATATTCTGACTACTAATACTAATATGATGGAGAAAAATAACCCAAACAGAATGAAAATACAACCATTTCAGAGGAGGCATGGTGTATAGTTGGACTTACCTTTTGCATTATATAGGGTAGGATTTATAAATCTAGTCAATTTTTTGTTGAAATAGTTCTCCATGTTTTTTTTAAAGTTAACCACCTATGAATTACTTTCTCCCTTTCTCTGTAGCCTATTCACCACCTGTATTTTTATATGCACAGATAGAATCCTACCTGGTACCACACGTACATTCTTGTGAGGTGGCTGACTTGGCAGATACAAATTGTAAGGGATCACTCCTCTTAAACGATGTTGGAACCGAAAATTTAAATTATGGGTGATCTTCCTACTTGAACAATATTATTCATAAATCCATGTTCAGTAAAATAAATATTTTTCTATCTGTCGATGATATATATTTCATTATAAATTTCAATTGGCATATATATTGCTGTTTTTAATGTGTGTGTGTGTGTATGTGTATATATATATATATATATATATATATATATATATATATATATATACACTCTCCAGATTTTTCAACAAATGAAATATGTGTCTTATTTTACACTCATCAAATTCATTCATATTCATGTATGTGGATTTATAATCAACTTTTCACAAGATTATTCTTAGAAATATTCATTCACCTGAAATACATATTTGTTTCCTAGTACTGAAAACTAACTTCAGTGAATGGTGCATAAGAATCCTAATATTTCTACAGTAACTGACCCAGTTTAATATTAATGCAAGTAGATTCCAATCGGACATGATGTGTATTTTGACGTTCATTTTTATTCAACACTGGTAGATTAGTATTTCTTCAATTAATGCACATCATAGGATATAAATTTCATCCACAAGTTAGGAAATTTATAGGCATTTGTTTCACTATCAATCACTTTCTACTTCAGAACACATGTATTTCTCCATGTTTCTTGACTGGTCTTTAAATGAGAAAAGGGATGGACAAGGCAAGGAAAGGCACCTAAGATAGCACCGAATACAGGGAAACAGTCCTATTTGGTTGCAACCAGATTTAAAGGGCATTGCTTCTGTTGTAATCAGTTACTTCCCTGAACCCCAAGTTTAGGTTGTTTCAGAATTTTGTACCCAACATGTAAGGGAGCGGCTCAGAAGTTCACAGTCTGCAGAAGTTCAGAGAAAGCAGTTTTTGTTTCTGTTTTTTTTTTCTCTGTTCTGGGCAAGTTAACATTTTAAGGACACCTGGGAGGGGGAGAGCTTTTTTCTTCTCTTTCTTTTTTCTCCCTGCCAGCTGTTACCATGGGGTCCAGTTGGTAACTTCTTTATCTTAGAAATGTAGCCATCTCTGTGAAGCCTCAATTTGAGGCCAGAGGCCTTGTTCACATATTGCCAGCATTGTGACTGACTCTATCCAAACACATTATTTTGGATTTCCATAATCGCTTTTGAAGCAAAACTAACATATCTTCATGATAAACCATAACCATAATATTAATATTAGATGTATAACTGGTTAGAATGAATGATTGTAAATCAATATAAGATTTCTTATATATTTTCAAATATCAATTCAATCCATAATTTAAAGTGGAAACAGTTATATTATTTATTCACTGTATGGTCTATTCATGCATTATCTCTATATTCATGGACACAGTGTACACCTCTTTGTACACCCAATACCCATTTATATGCCTTCAAAATATTGCTCCCAGAAATGGTGGAAGAAATACTTGTGTCACCAGATCTACATATATATTTTATAACAGTAAAATTCTGGACACAAATGCAAAGGTCACACTTAGATTGTACCAAAGCCTAAATAGAAAGTGAGCATGGTTTACAAAAATCATCCATGTCAAGGTTGCCTTATGCTCTCAAATGTCAATCCTATTGGTGACTACATATTTGTTTCTTCCTAAGATTATATATTCAAACTCACCCTGTTGAAAATGTCTAATTGTATCACTCACTTTATACTTTGCCTGATTTAGTAATGTCTTTATTGATATCTGCTTTCCTACATATTTTCCTCAGTTCATTATTGTGACTGTTCTCATGTGCTGACATTTATATTCACTCTCTAACAGAACCCCTATTGCTTAAGAACTTTTGTTCCAAATCCTATACTCAGTCTTCTTCCCAAACCTACCGACTATCTTCTTAATCCTACTGGCTATCCCTTTTTGTCTGGATTTTCTCTTATACATTCAATCATTCAAGTAATGTTCATGCGAGCATCAGAGGTAGAGACCACGAAGAGACTGTCTCATGCAACAGCAAAAGGTTTATTGGAGGTCAAGCATGCTGGGGCTCAGAGCTCACAGAAATAGAGCAGAGAGCCCTGAGAACAGCTTAAGCAGAGCTTATATTCTTTCCTTGGAAAGGGCAGGGACGGAAGTTTATTGATGGGTCACGGTGAGTGGGCGGTTTGCATGTAAACGGGTGAGGGAATACATTCTGCAATTTGGCAGTTGGGGACAGCACATTCTGGGAACAAAATTACCAAACAGTTCTCAATATTTCAACAGTGTTTTGTTAAGCATACAGAAAAATAGGACGTTACAAGTACCTATTTTGTTAACCTTTCATTCCCCACTTCTTCTTCTGGCTACTTATAATTATAAAAGTGATCAAGGCTGGTGTCACATTCTATGTCTGCAAGTGGGTTATTACCATAAGTTTAACTTGTCCAATTTGAGCTTGGAGAAAAAAAATTACACGTTTGAGCAAACAGGGTTTTATACTTTGCAGTAATATGAGGATTATTATTGGACCGGCCATGGTTGATAAAAACGTAGTTAACCAAAGGGAATGTATGGATCAGAATCAAACCACCCTTTTTGGGCCTCTCTCAGTGACGCTCTTCAAGGTGTCTTTTTAATTTACTCATAGATTTTTTTTACAACTCCATTATGGTCGGCATAAAAACAATATTTTTCCCTCAATGCAGCACAAAGGCCCCCTTCTCTCATGAATGCGCGGTCCAACCCTCGACTGTTCTGTAAAACAACTTCAGACAGAGAGGATAAATATTCCTGCAAAGCTGTGATGGAGGTTTCTACTATCTTTAAGTTTTGTTCTATTGCTGCTACTAATTGGGTCATTTGTTGTGTCCCATGGACTAGGGCAGGGGTTTCTGTGCCCACCCCTGCAGCAACTCATATTCCTAATAGGATGGCTAAAGTTAGGGATATATGTTCCCAGCGGAACCGTGTTGTATGCCCGCCTGTTTGAATTTCAAATGAACCTGCATCATTATAGAGCACTCTGGGAAACATCTGCACCATTACACAATTAATCACATCTGTTGACCATTTCATGAAAACATAAACAATGTTTAAGTATATAGAATTATACTGTTGTAGGGACAGACAAGGCAAGGCACCTAAGATAGCACCGAAAACAGGGAAACAGTGCTATTTGGTTGCAACCGGATTCAGAGTGCATTGCTTCTGTTGTAATCAATTAATGCCCTGAACCCCAAGTTTAGGTAGTTTCAGAATTTTGTACCCAACATGAAAGAAAAGGGGCTCAGAAGTTCACAGTCGGCAGAACTTCACAAAAAGATTTTTTTTCTGTTATTTCCTCTGTTCTGGGCAAGTTAACTTTTCAAGGACACCTGGGAGGGGGAGAGCTTTTTCTTCCTTTTCTTTTATCCTCCTTCAGCTGTTACCATGAAGCCCAGTTGGTATTTTTTATTTTAGAAATGTAGCCATCTCTGTGAAGCCCCAGCTCAAGGCCAGAGGCCTTGTTCACATATTGTGTGAAAAACTATTAAGGGGTTGTCTAGCTTAGAAGTGCTGATTTTTCCAAGCAGTGGCCAAGTATAACAGGGCAACAGAAAAAGAGCAAGTTTATCTACACTGAACTCTTTTATAGGGACTCTTTTGCTGAAAGTTCTAAAGTCATCCATGGTGAAGACTTCTGGAGAAGTTCAGTTAAGATTTTTCTGTGGGCCTGGTATAGAGAGGAAAGACGGGGAAGGCGAGGAATGAGAGCAGCTCCGGGGATCTGAGAATGAGAAAAGAGAGATGTAAAAGCATAATGGAAAAGGGGTTTGAATTTTTCTAGGAACAAAATCTTGAGCAGTAGAACAGGTAGAACAGAGGGGAAGACGGGAGTGAGTATCCCAGAAAGCCTGGGAGGGATTTTAAATTCTTAGTAACCTGTTTTCAGTGATGACAAAGCAACTTTAAAGGCCATTTTTATTACATCTTGGATAGGGGTCTGAGGGCTCTTCTCAGCTCGTTTGAGCTTTGGGTTACCTGGTAAGAGGACCTGGGGAGACCGGGTGTAGGCACTGACAGGAGAAGAGAGGAGTGAATGTTTAGAGGGGTACCTCAGTACCTGCTACCTCAGCAAGGGAGCAATGATCTGAGAACTGGCGGAGGTTTGGGTTTTTGATCTAGTAACTGGAGGAGAGAAATCAGGTTGCTGAGGTGGGACTGACAGTAGAGAGTCTGGAGCAGAAGCCTGAGGGTGAGGATCTATTGGAGATGCATAGTTCAGGAAGTGAGCGAAGGAGGTAAAAGGCCTCCACATAGGGGAATTTCCTTTCATCCTCTTGAGCACTTGCAGAAGTTAAAAAGGTAACACAGAATTTGAGGATCTAGAGACTCCTCTGGGGGCCATCAGTTTTGGTTGTCTAATTGGTAATATGGCCAATGCTGTGTACTGAATTTGATGAGGATTTTGCGTTCCACCAGGCTGCCCCTGTATGCTCAAATCCCCATCACTTACAGAAGAAGTTGGCTTTCCCTCCACACAGCCATGGCTGTTTGTGGCTTTGATAGTCGGCTGGGCAAACATACTAATCTAGTCTAGCCAACCTTCATCTGGCTCACGTGTCCCTAAATCCCTAATGTTTGTTTCCATTATCTATGGTATGGAAGGGATTTAATTGAATTTTAGTGGGATTTTCATCAGCGATATCCTAATAGGAAAGACTTATAGCCAGCTGACAAATGTCTGGGTGGAGAGCTAGCCACCAGGTCCCTAAGGGAGCTGTATACGAATTAGAGCATACTTCTTGTCTAGTAGGATTTGTGATAAGCCATCGCTGCTGAACGGGCTGATGAGCGTTAGGTGTACTGGTGGCCAAGGGGAGAGTCTACAGCCTTATCCACAGAGCGAATATGCAATTTGAAATGGTTACCAGTCTTTCCCAGTTTCCAGACAGAGTCTGGACAGGGCGCAGGCTTGAGATGAGAGGCATGTATCCAGGAAGTGTTTCCGTCTACTTTTACCGCTGTAGGTGTTATAATTAGCAAGCAGGGTTCCAGGGATGACACCTGATGTTGTCTTATGTAGATGAAGTCCCTTACTTGATATCAATGTGGAGTCCCCTTGTCCCCAGGTTGCAAGGCAGTTGTCAGCTGTTTTCACCGGTATCATTGAGTTCTTTCAAGAGATTTAATTCTGTCAAGCAAGGGGGTGTGGAAGGCATCGTTAGGTCTTAGAGTTGGGGTTACATGCCTTACTGGAGGAGGTGCACCATAGAGAAATTCATAGGGGGTGAGTTTACACAAAGAAACAGAGGGAGTATTTCTTGCATGAAACAGTGGATAAGGCAGGGGCATAGTCTAATATTTTATGCCGGTCTCTAAGTTTAATTTCGTTAAGGTCTCTTTAATGGTTCAATTTATTTTTTTTTCCTGTCCTGAGCTCTGGGGTCTAGAAGCAAAATGTAACTTCCAATTAATCCTCTGAGTCCTGGCTAAGCCCTCACTTACCCGGGCCATGAACACCGTTCAATTATCAGACCCTATTACCTTAGGCAGGCCTTGTCTTGAAAAAATATCTTAATATCTTTCAGGATCTTCTTGACCACCGTTTGAGCCGGTTTTTTTTTTGTTTTGTTTTTGTTTTTTTTTTGTGAGAAAGGATTCAATCCATCCTGAAAATTTATCTACAAAGACTAGGAGATATTTAAGTCTATACCTTGCTGGCTTAATTTCAGTAAAGTCTACTTCCCAGAATTGTCCTGGTCTGGTTCATCGTAGGTGCTTTCCTGCAGGAAGCTTGGAAGGGTAAGCATTAACCAATTGACAGAACCGACAGGCTTTTGTTACCCGTTCAGTTATTTTTTTTCACTGTGAGTAAGTTAGTCGAAATCTCTGTTCCTGATCTTTCAGGAATGCCTGCAGTTTCTTTGAACCAAGGTGAGTAAGTTGATGTACATTTTTAACGTAGTGTAGGGCTTTCTGAAATTGCAGGCTGGGCTCAGTGAAGTTGAGGAGTTCAGTGTCAGTGTTCTTAAATGTTATCAAAAGCTTGCTGGTGCTCAAGGGTCCATTGGAATTGGGCATCCTTATTTAACAACGGGTATGAAGAAGCAGCTAAGAACACAAACCCAGGTATCCATAACCTGAAAAGGCAGCAGTCCCAAGAAACTCTCTGTGTTGTCTCCTGTTAGATGGAGGTGGTATCTGCACAACGGTTTGTTTTCTGGGCTCAGTGAGCCATCATTTCCGCCCCTAAGGGAATAACCCAGGAAGATTACTTCTTGCTGGCAAATTTGGGCCTTTTTGGCAGAAGCTCTATACCCGAGTTGAGCAAGCTCGGATAATAGTGCTTGGGTCCCAGACTCACAGTTTTCCTTGTTGTTAGCTGCCAGTAGCAGGACATCCACATATTGAAGCAGGGTGACTTTGGGGTGCGTAATTCTGAAGTTGTTGAGATCTCTGTGGAGGGCTTCATCAAAGAGACTGGGGGAGGTTTTGAACACCTGTGGGAGTCTAGTCCAAGTTAGTTGACCAGAAGTTCCGTTATCTGGGTCTACCCACTCGAAAGCAAACAGCAACTGACTATCTTTATGCAGAGGCAAGCAAAAGAAAGCATCTTTTAAGTACAGAACAGTATACCATTTTCACTCAGCAACAGCAAAGTGTTTATTGGGGTTCCAGCATGCTGGGGCTCAGAGCTCACTTGACTAGAGCAGAGAGCCCTGAGAACAACTTAAACAGAGCTTATATAATTTTTTGGAGAGGGCAGGGAGGGAAATTAATTGATGGGTCAGGGCAAGTGGGCAGTTTTTGTGCAACTGGGTGAGGGAGTACACTCTGCAGTTTGGCAGTTGGGGACAGCACATTTTGGGAACAAAATTAGCAAACAGTTCTCAAGATTTCAACAGTGTTTTGTTAAGCATAAAGAAAAACAGGAAGTGACAAATACCTATTTTATTAACCTTTCACCAAAGCAAAATGAAAAGTGAGCATGGATTACTAAAAACAACCATGTCCTGGTTGCCTAATGCTCTCAAATGTCAATCCTATTGGTGACTACATATTTCTTTCTTCCTAAGATTATATATTCCACCTCAACCATATTGAAAATGCCTAATCCTATCACTCGCATTATTTTTTGTCTGATTTCCTAATGTCTCTATTAATATCTGCTTTCCTACATATTTTTCCCCAGTTCATCATTGTGACTGACTCTTTATATGTGCTCATATTTACTTTCACTCTCTACCCGAAACCCTATTGCTAATGAACCTTTTGTCCAAATCCTATACTCACTCTTTTTTCTAAACCTACTGACCATCTTCCTATTCCTACCGACTATTCCTTTTTGACTGGATGTTATCTTGAACATTCAATCATCCAAGGTACAAGGTCCTATGCCATTGCATATTGATTTATCTGAGACATCTGTGCAGAACATAATTCAAAACAAAGTATACCACTAAAGGGCCCAATGTCCTTCTGGCTTCAAATCGTACCTAGAATTTTGGTTTCATACTTATATTTCACCTATATATTCTTGTGAATATCGCAGGTACCCAATACCATTATTTGTCCAGCAGAATAATTCCTAACCCAAATAGAATATGTTATTAACCCTAACCATACACTGTTCCTCAATCTAACTTTGCAGAAGAGCAGGGACAGAGTTGGTCTTACAATACAGGAATGTACGGGATCTTCCACCTGCTGAGAACCTCAAAGGTTGATGCAGAAATGATCCCTGGAGAAGATTTAGGCAGCTATGAAGGGCCTGAGAGAGCAAAAGTCATCTTCCAAGGCAAACAACCTAGTCAGGATGAAGAGATGTATCTGAATCAGCCTCTCTCCTCTTGATATAAAGAAGATGGACCAAACCAACCCTGTGTGGAGAGCTTCTCCTGGGTGCCTATGGTTGATATACAATTCTAACTTCTGAAAGTGTCACACGAAGTAGTGGCAGCCTCCATCTCAAGGGACCCTTGAATGCAACTGTTAGGACAAAGTGGTTGCCAAGGCAGTGACCTCATTCCGTTCTTGAAGGAATTGACCTACCTCACTTCTTGGGGGATGGAACTCTCTGAACTTGGGATCCAGGAAGCCAGGCACAAAGAGCCAGTACCCGTCCCATTCCCAGTAGGCTCACTTGTTTGGATTTAACAAGGACAGAGTCTGTCTTTCTTGGTACCTAAAGATTTGAGGATGGCCAAATTCAAGTAGACCTCTGAAAATGGGCCTTTCCTGAGACAGCAGGTAGTGGTCAGCACAGGCTCCTGACAACTTCACAGAGTTGGACAAGGAGAACAGATCTGAGACAGGACAGGCCATTTTGGGGAAACATAGTATGGCCCACCAGTCAGAGGACACTTCGGATAGTCACAGACTTACTTGGGGGAAGGAGGTGACTTTTTGAGTGTGGTTGTGAGTTTGTGGTTTTGTCTCATGTTCTGAGAATAGGTAGGAAAGGCTGTTTGTTTGGTTTGGAGTGAACTGTTTCTAGAAAGTCCTTTGACAAGGTGAGTGTTTCTAGGTCTGTGTATCCCAGTGTGTCTGTGGTTGTAGACATTAGAAAAGAGCATGCATCCATAGATGTGTCCTGTCTAGTAGAAAGCTTCCCAGCATTCATTCTTCCCAATTTATGAATGGACTGTGGCTCGCCTTATAGAAAGGCAACACCTACAACCTTCTTAATTTCCTGTTTTCTTCCTGAATTTTGGCCACTCTCCAGAATAGGCTCATATTTTTGTGTCAAAGATATGTACCACCTCCAAGCTCTGTGACATGGCCATGTACTGGTTAGCTGAATGGAATCGCGAGCATCTCAGAAAACTCAGATATCAGTGTGACCAGGAAAGTCTCAGTGGAGAAACCATGCTTTGGGCCTTTTGCTAACCTATTGTTCTGTTGTCCTGAGTGTCAGGAAGGTCTTTGCCTCAGGCCACCCTTTGTGAAGCCTGAAGAAAACAATTTTAAAATGGAAATAAATGGGCATCACCTGTGGCTCTTTGCTTAATTACTTTGGAAAGGGATGTGTCTGAATCAGCCTCTTGGCCCTTTGTGAAGCTATGGCTTAGATTCTCAGTGCCTGATGGATCTAAAGAAAGATCCAATGTGTGCATCCAAAACCAAAATGGCAAAAATATCAGTCATTGTGGATGAAGTCTCTCACCTTCCTCTGTTATTTCCCTGGTGTCCATCAAGTGAGAATAGTGATCTTTTGTGTCAAATGAGTTCTTCCAATCCCTGCAGAGGTGCTTCAGTTTTCTCATGACTCCAAATCACATAAGGAATCTATACCTGACAGTCAGTAGGCATCAAATTGGAGAACCAGAGCAGTATTAACGGCAGACCTATGTGATCAATTCTGGTTCACTGGAAGGGTGTCCAGGCTACCCTGAGGTTAGGCAAATGAGGGGCAAGTGAGCTTATTTTGGACACTCTCTTGGACTGCGCCATTCATGGAAACCTCCAGCCAGACGTTATGATGAGTGTATATATGAAAAAAGATGAGGTCCTTGGGGGAGTGTTTTGGTTTTAATTGTGGTCATTTGTGTGGCGGTTGGAAGAGATGACTGGGTCCATCTGGGCTTGAACTCTGGTGTGATTCTGCTCAGAGACTAAGTTCTGTAACTGACCTCAGAGAAGTAATTGCTTTGGAAAGGGATGTGTCTTAATCAGCCTCTTGACCCTGTGTGAGGCTGTGGCTTAGAATATCAGCACAAAATGGATCTAAAAAAGATCCTATGCATGCATCCAAAACCAAAATGGCAAAAAGAGCAGCCATTGTGGATGAAGTCTCTGGCCTTCCTTTGTAAAGTTCAGAAAGAATAAAAGAAATTGAAATTGAAACGTAAAGAACCAGGTTTTGTAAAGTTTACAAGCTGCACTGAGAACCTGAAATTCCTGAGTCAGTAAAGACAATTCTTTGATGTGTCCATTAGATGTGAGTTGAAATCTTCCCAGACGACCTTGTTACTTAACAACCCCTTCCCAGAAACCGTGCAGCTCAGCACATATACATCTCAGGGCTTCAACCAATCAGTTTAAATGTCTACCCCTTCACAGGGCTGACCAATCACCCCCTGCCCGACCTGTTCCCGCCAATAAATGTGCTAATCATGTTTTGGAGTTGTTATTTGATTTTCCCAGGGTACATGGTAATTTGCTAAAGGAGGCTATGATGTATGTAAAGTCCCTGCCCTCTCTAAAGAATGTATATAAACCCTGCTCAAATTGTTCTCTGGGCTCTTTGTTGTTTGCTTTTCTGATGTGAGCTCTGAGCCCCAGAATGCTGGACCCCCAATAAACCCTTTTCTGTTTCATGAGAAAGTCTCTTGGTGGTGTTTTTCTCCGACCTTCGCCCCACCTTTTCATCTGGAGGCCCCAGGTGAGATATTCGGCAGCAGCGGACAAAAGATGCCAACTGACTTCTCTTAGGGTAAGTAAGGCGCCTGTTTCTTGTTTTGGGTTTCCGTTTAAGGCGTGGCAAAGTTGCTGTGGGTGAGGGCATTAGGTCTCTCCTATGTTGGCTGACAGAAGTGTCACAGAGCCAAAGGTCACGTCCCTGGGGGCACTCCAGAGGACTAGGGAAATCAAGGAATAGTAGTTTCCTCAACTGGGTTATATTTTGCTTCAGGATTCGGTTTTCCAGCCCAAAAGGTTTTGCCAGCTACTCAGTTTTGTTCATTGTCCTGAACTCAGGTTGAGTTTACTGTCTGTATTTATTGTCTAACCCATCAGGTTTTGCCAGTTACTCAGTTCTAATCGTTGTCTTGGACTCATGGTAAACGTTTACTGTTTGTCATTGTGTGTGTCGAGTTTGTGTCTTCACTGTCCCTGTTTGAGTAACTTCCATTATGGGACAAAGCACTTCTATGCCTCTGTCCCTGACCCTTGATCATTGGACTGATGTCCGCTCAAGGGCCCAGAATCTTTCTTTTTCAGTAAAACGCCAGAGCTGGCAGACTCTCTGAGCTTCAGAATGGCCCATCCTGTGAGTCGGATGGCCACCAGAAGGATCCTTCCACTTCCCTCTAATCCGAAAAGTCAGAGATATTGTCTTTTAGCTGGGGCCACGTGGCCACCCAGATCAACAGACATATACCCCTTCCCTCATGATTATATCATTCAAACCTTCCACAACTCCCGCTCTCCCCACCATTCTCCCTGAGTCACAAGACTGGATACTCTTCCCCCTCCTCATTCTCTACCCTCGCTCCCCAACCCCCAACATGTTCCAGATGATCCTCCCGCCACTGACTCAGCCTCTCAGCTGCTAGAGGCAATTGGGCCAGACTCAAGACCTCCAGGGGACTTCCCTGCAGCAGCAGCAGCCCCTCTTCCCCTGGAGGAAGCAGGGCCACCTAAAGGAACCCGGCGGTGATGGATAATAGAAAACTCAGAATCCCCTGTGATGCTCCCTCTCCGTCCCTACGGGCCAATGAACCGTCCCAACTGGGAACCCAACAACTTTGAAGGTAGGTAGCATCTGTCCACTTATCGCCGGGCTCTAATAGCGGGTATAGCGGGTCACCAAGCGACCGCCAGAGGGCCGACTAATTTGGCCAATGTAAGAGAGATTATCCAAGGGCCTAATGAGTCTCCCTGTATGTCTTAGGAGAGAATTATGGAAGCATAAAGGAAATATACTTCTTTTGATCCTCAGGCAGAGGACCAAAAGGCATCTGTTGCAATGGCCTTTATCGAGCAGGCTGCCCTAGATATTAAGAGAAAGTTACAATGTCTAGATGGATTACAAGATATGATGTTAAGAGATTTAGTCAGAGAACCTGAGACAGTATATTATAAGAGAGAAATTGAGGAGGAGAAGGAACAGAGGAGAGAGAAGGAAAGGGAATAAAGAAGGATGAAAGGAGCAAAAGGCAGACTAAAGCATTGGCTAAGGTTTTGTTCACAGCAAAAAAACTCCAGAAGGTTAAATGCAGGGAGACAGAAAGGGATACCTGGGCCCACGCCAAAGGCTGCCCCTGGCATCAGATCAATGTGCCTACTGAAAAGAAAAAGGACACTGAGCCAAAGAGTGGCCCAAAAAGGAGCAGCCACACGAGCCCGCCATGCTGACTCTAGAAGAGGACTAAGAAAGTCGGGGATTGGATCCCCTCCCCGATCTCAGGGTAACATTTGAAGTGGAGGGGATTCCAGTGAACTTTGAAATGGATACAGGAGCAGTATACTCAGCCCTTAAGACCCCACTGGGCCCCCTATAAATAAATAAATGGTCCCTAGTTCAAGGGGCTAATGGCAGTAGATATCAGGCTTGGACAAAAAAGAGGATTATGAACCTAGTAAATGGAAAAGTCCACACTCTTTTCTAGTAATCCCAGAATGTCCAGCCCCATTGATGAGCAGGGATCTTCTTACCAAACTCTAGTCTAGAATAACCTTTATCCCTGATGGTCCCCAAGTGGAGTTTCTAAAGCCTTCAGTAAAAGCTCCCATAGTCACGGCTTTGACTATGTCCATAGAAGGTGAACA
Organism: Callospermophilus lateralis; assembly: GCF_048772815.1. Classification (NCBI taxonomy): domain Eukaryota; kingdom Metazoa; phylum Chordata; class Mammalia; order Rodentia; family Sciuridae; genus Callospermophilus; species Callospermophilus lateralis. The sequence continues at coordinate 42,537 of NW_027512985.1, read as the reverse complement.
TCACTCTTCGTGTCCCCTAGGACTGATCAACAAAGCAAACTCGCACAGAAATGGATAAAAGATTATCCTAATGTCTGGGCAGAAACTGCTGGGTTAGGTCTAGCCCTTAAACAACCTCCAATAGCAGTATAATTAAAAGCCTCTGCCTCTCCAATCAGTGTTAAACAATATCCCCTAAGCAAAGAAGCTAAGGATGGGATAAGGCCCCATATTCAGAAATACCTGACTCTTGGGGTCTTAAGGCTCTGTCAATCAGCCTGGAATACCCCGCTGCTACCAGTTAGAAAGCTAGGAACTGGGGACTACCATCCTGTTCAAGACCTTAGAGAGATCAACAACAGAGTGCAGGACATTCACCCCACAGTACCCAACCCATATAATTTGCTTAGCACTCTGAATCCGGAGCGGGAATGGTACACTGTGCTGGACTTAAAAGATGCTTACTTCTGCTTGCCCCTACATAAGGACAGTCAGTTGCTGTTTTCTTTCAAGTGGATAAACCCAAAATCTGGAACATCTGGCCAATTAACCGGGACTAGATTCCCACAGGAGTTCAAAATCTCCCTCACTCTCTTTGATGAAGCCCTCCACAGGGACTTCAACGACTTCAGAACTGCCCACCCTGAAGTCACCCCACTCGAATATGTGGATGATCTGCTACTGGCAGCCGACACCAAGGAGAACTCTGAGTCTGGGACCCAAGCACTATTATTCGAGCTTGCTCGGCTTGGATATAGGGCTTCTGCCAAAAGGCCCACTTTTGTCAGCAAGAAGTAATCTTCCTGGGTTATTCTCTTAGGTGTGGCAAACGATGGCTCACTGAGCCCAGAAAACAAACCGTTGTGCAGATACCTCCCCCTTCTAATAAGAGACAACTCAGAGAGTTTTTTGGGACTGCCAGCTTTTGCAGGTTATGGATTCCTGTGTTCGCATCTCTGGCTGCACCTTTATACACTCTGATAAAAGGGGATGCCCACTTCCAATGTACCCCTGAGTACAAACAAGCTATTGATAATGTCAAAAAAAAGGTGCTGCTCTCTGCTTCAGCCTTAGCACTACCAGATGTAGATAAACCCTTCAATCTCTACATAGAAGAAAAGAAAGGAATAGCACGGGGAATGCTCACTCAGACATTGGGACCTTGGAAATGGCTAGTAGCATTCTTATAAAAAAAACTGGACCCAGTGGCTAGCGTGTGGCCCCTTTGCTTAAGAGCTATAGCAGTGGCAGCCCTTCTAATAAAAGATGCTCATGAATGAACATTGGGACAGAAGCTCACCATTATAGTCCCCCATGCCCTGGAGAGCATCATCTGCCAGCCTCCAGAGAGGTGGCTATCAAACTCCAGAATTAAGCACTACCAGAGCCTCTTGCTTGACAAAGACAGTATAATGCTGGGACCCCCTGCTCCACTCAACCCGGCTACACTGCTGCCAGAAGTATCATCAGGACCCGTCGCTCATGAGTGTCAAAACATACTGGCAGAGAAAACCAGTATACGACAAGACTTGAAGGATCAGCCACTGCCTCGCCCTGAAGTCGTATGGTTTACGGACAGCAGCAGCTTTCTCCAAGACGGTAAGCGGCGGGCTGCACGAGCAGTACTTAGCAAAACTAATGTCATCTGTTCCTCTGGTCTCCCAGAAGGGACATCAGTCCAAAAAGCAGAACTGATTGCTCTTACGAAAGCATTGGAACTAGCAACAAGCAAAAGGGCAACCATATACACTGACAGCCGCTATGCATTTGCCACTGCTCATGTGCACAGGGCTATTTACCAGCAAAGAGAAGTAACCTCTTCCAGGAAATAAATAAAGAATGAAGATGAGATCCTCCACCTTCTCTCAGCAGTGCAGGGCCCTAAAGAACTAGCTATAGGGCACTGTCCAGGGCCCCAGAAGGGAAACGACCCCGTGGTGGTTGGAAACAGAAGGGCAGATGAGGAAGCTTAATTGGCAGCCCTAAACGAAGTGACTCTGTTAACTTTTTCCACATGGGGGGGAACAAAAATCAGGAGACTTGGCAGCTCCGGAACCTTCAGGCAACTTATCATCTGAGGAGACAGATACAGAACTCTGGGACCCTACAGAGCCAAGTTTACAATTTCAAAAAGCCCACCTTTATGTCAAAGACTTACACTAGCTCACCCACTTAGACTCAAAGAAGTTGTAGGCACTCTTAAAGGACCGAAGAAAGGACTTATTATTGACTGACTCAAAGAGGAAAGAAATAGCTGAGCAGGTGACTAGAGCTTGTCAAGTCTGTCAATTAGTTAATACTTACCCATCCAAGCTTCCTGCAGGAAGCACTTACGAGGAACCAGACCAGGACAATTCTGGGAAGTGGACTTTACTCAAATTAAGCCAGCAAGTTATGGACTTAAATATCTCCTAGTCTTTGTAGGTACTTTTTCAGGATAGGTCGAAGCCTTCCCCATGAAGAAAAAAACGGCTCAGATGGTGGTCAAAAAGATCCTAGAAGACATTTTTCCAAGGTCCGGGTTGCCTAAGGTAATAGGGTCCGACAATGGACCGGCATTTGTAGCCCAAGTAAGTCAGGGATTCGCCAGGACCCTGGGGATTAATTGGGAGTTACATTGTGCTTATAGACCCCAGAGCTCAGGACAGGTAGAAAGGATTAATAGAACCATCAAAGAGACCTTAACGAAATTAAGCCTGGAGACCGGCATAAAATATTGGACTATGCTCCTATCTTATGCACTGTTTCCTGCAAGAAATAACCTCTATGCCTCTTTGTGTAACCTCACCAATTATAAAATTCTCTATGGTGCCCCTCCTCCAGTAAGGGACCTAACCCCAACTCGAGACTTAATGATTCCTTTCACACACCCTTGCTTGACAGACTTAAAGCCCTTGAAAAAACCCAGCACCCAGCGATACCTGTGGAAATAGTTGGCCACTGCTTATCATCCTGGAGACAAAGAAACCCCACATTGTTATCAAGTGGGAGACTTAGTCTACGTGAGACGGCATCAGGTGTCATCCCTGGAACCCCGCTGGAAAGGACCATACCAGGTGTTTCTTATAACACCTACAGTGGTGAAATTGGATGGGATCACTTCCTGGATACATGCCTCACATCTCAAGCCTGTGCCCTGTACAGATTCCGGCTGGAAACTGAAACTGACTGGTAACCCTCTCAAGTTGCGTGTCTGTCGTGTGGATAGGGCTATGGATTCTTCCCCTGGCCACCAGCATTCCTAATCCCCATCAGCCTGTTCAGCAACAATGGCAAGTTATAAATCCTACTGGGCAAGTAGTGTGGTCTATTTCACATACAGCCGCCTTATGGACTAGGTGGCCATCTCTCCACCGAGACATTTGTCAGCTTGTTATAGGCCTCTCTGACTGGGATCTCCCTGACATAGAGGACCCCACACATATCCCACTCAAACCCAAACCAGGGCAACATAGACCACCTTACCCCATGAATTATGGATGTCATCTCCCCAACTGAGGTGTAAACTAGCCTGTCTTGATTTTTATGTGTGCCCAGCTGATTTCCGAAGTTGCAAACAGGCCCAAACCTGTGGAGGACCCATTGACTTTTATTGTAGATCTTGGGGATGTGAACAAACGGGAGTGCATGGTGGAACCCAAACTCTCCAGACAGTATGATTCAGGTAGGACCAAATGACACCTGGATTGATCCCAAGAAATGTGCCGCTAGCCATGCGGTGTCAAAAACTCGCTGTGGAAAGAATAGTCTATGTTACCCCCTCAAATAACTTTCACTTCCAAAGGAAGGGGATACCTCAGAACAACATGGCCTATGGGAAATACTAGGGGAATGCGATTTTATATTTATGGCCCTGGTTATGACTTTGCTCTCTGGTTCACCATCCAGTTTAAAAAGGAAGAAAAGCCCACAGCAATAGGGCCCAATCCCCTCAAGCCAGGAATTAAACCTCCTAAACCTCCCATGCCTAGATCTACCAGAACCCCTCTACCATCTCATACTTCCTGGTTTCGGTCTTTGCCTACTTTCCCAGTCCAGAATACAGCTGACTCCTCCCCCTGGGAACTAATTAAAGGAACCATTATGGTACTGAACTCCACACAATCAGAACTCCTTGCATTTCAGCCCAGGTATTAGATAGCTCTGTAAATTATTGTGTAATGGTGCAGATACTCCCCAGGGTGCTCTATGATGATGCAGAATAATTTGAAGGTCTACTAGGGGGACTAACAACCTGATTTCACCGGGAGCCAGTGTCTCTTACTCTAGCCATCCTACTGGGGATAGGAGTTACTGCAGGAGTGGGTACGGGAACAGCTGCTATGATCCGTAGGTCACAACAAATGGCCCGATTAGAAACAGCAATAGATCAAGACTTGAAAACGTTAGAGACCTCCATCACAGTTTTGCAGGAATCCTTAACCTCTCTCTCTGAGGTTGTTTTACAGAAAAGGCAAGGATTAGACCACCTCTTCATGAGGGAGGAGGGCATCTGTGCTTCACTGAGAGAAGAATGCTGTTTTTATGCTGACCATAGTGGAGTTTTAAAGAATCCATGAGTAAATTGAGAAAATGCCTTGAAGAGCACCAGAGAGAAAGGGAGATTCAACAAGGGTGTTTTGAGTCATGGTTTACCCAGTCCTCTTGGTTAACTAAACTTTTATCAGACTTAGCTGGACCCCTGATCATCCTTATGGTGTTACTAAATGTGGGACCTTGTTTGCTAAACTGCATAGTTTCCTTTCTCCAGGTTCAGATTGGGCAGGAAAAAACTCATGGTAATCAGATAAAAATACTATCCACTGGCAGAAATAGAATCTGAGAACCCGCAATAATTATGATTCATTACTTTTAAGATTAAAAGTAGTCAGAAAAAGGAGTGGAAAATGAAAGAATAAAAGAAATTTAAATTGAAACGTAAAGAACCAGGTTTTGTAAAGTTTCCAAGCTGCACTCAGAACCTGAAATTCCTGTGGCAGTTAAGACAATTCCCAGAACTGCCCATTAGATTTGTGTTGAAATCTTCCCTGACCACCTAGTAGCTAAACAACCCCTTCCCAGAAACCCTGCAGCTCAGCACGAATACATCTCAGGGCTTCAACCAACCAGTTTAAATGTATACCCCTTCTCAGGGCTAAAAAATCACCCCCTGCCCGACCTGTTCCCGCCAATGGATGTGCTAATCTTGTTTTAGAGTTGCTATTTGATTTTCCTGCGGCGTATGATGATTTCCTAAAGGAGGCTATGATGTATGTGAAGTCCCTGCCCTCTCTAAAGAATGTATATAAACTGTGCTCAAGTTGTTCTCGGGGATCTTTTTTCTTTCCTCCTCTGGAGTGAGCTCTGAGCCCCAGATGCTGGACCCCAAATAAACCATTTCTTTTGGCATGAGACAGTTTCTTGTTGGTCTTTTCCTCCAACGTTCGATGACCTTTTCAGTTCCTGACTACCTTCAAGTGAGAATAGCAATCCTTTGAGTCAAATGAGTTCTTCAAAGACCTGAAGAGGCTAGCCCATAGGTGCTTGGGTTTTCTCATGACTCCAAATCACAGTAAGAATATATACCTGACAGTCAGTAGGCCTCAAATTGGAGAAGAAGAGCAGTATTAGCAGCAGGGCTATTTGATCATTCCTGCTTCAAAGGATGGGGTCCAGGCCACCCAATGCCCTTATGGACTTCAAATCTTACCTAGATTTCTGTTTTCATACTTATATTTCACCGCATATTCATGTAAATATCACAGGTTTCCAATACCATTATTTATTCTGCAAAATGATTCCTAATCGAAATCGAACCTGTTATTAACCTTAACCATACACTCTTCCCTCAATCTAACTTTACAAAAGAACAGGGAAATTGTTGATCTTACAATACAGGAATGTAGGCGATCTTCCACCTGCTGAGAACCTCAAAGTTCCATGGAGAAATCATCCCTGAAGAAGATGTAGGCACCTATGAAGCATGTGAGAGAGCAAAAGTCAACTTCCATGTCAAACAACCTGGTCAGGATGAAGGAATGTGACTGAATCAGCCTCTCTCTTCTTAATGTAGATTACATGGACCAAAACAGACCCAGGCCTGTGTGGAGAGCTGTTCCTGGGTGCCTGTGGTTGATATACCATTCTAACTTGTGTAAGTGTCACAGGAAGTAGGGGCAGACTCCATCTCATGGGACCCTTGGAAGCAACTGTTAGTACAAAGTGGTTGCCAAGGCAGTGACCTCATTCATTTCCTGAAGGAAGTCACCTACCACACTTCCTTGGTGATTGACTGCCAGGCACCCAGAGAAGTCCCAGTCCCAGTCCCAGTGGTCTCAATTGTTTGGATTTATCAAGGACAGAGTCAGTCTTTCTTGGTACCTACTTAAGTGATGATGGCCGAATGCCAGGAGAGGTCTGAATAGAAGCCTTTTCTGAGAAAGCAGGTAGTGGCTCAACCATGGCTCCTGACAACTTCAAAGAGTTGGCAAAGAAGACCAGATCTGAGACAGAACAGGCCACTTCGGGGAACATAGTATGGCCCACCAGTCAGAGGACACTGAGGATAGTCACAGACATACTTGGGGGAAGAAGGTGCTGTTGTGGGTGTCCCTATGAGTTTGTTGTTTAGTCTCATGTTCTGAGAATAAGTCGGTTTGTTTGTTTGGAGTGGAATGTTTCTAGAAATTTGTTTGACAACATGAGTGTTTCTATGTCTGTGTATCCCACTGTATACATGGTTATAGACATTTGAAAAGAGAATGCATCAATGGTTGTGTCCTGTCTGGTAGAAAGCTTCCAAGCATTCATCCTGCCCAATTTAAGAATGGAGAGTGGCTTGCCTTATGGATGGGCAACACCTACTACCTTCCTAAGTTTCTCTCTTCTTCTTGAATATGGGCCACTCTCCAGAATAGCCTCATGGTTTTGTTTCCAAGATATGCACCACCTCCAAGCTCTCTGACATGGGCATGTACTTAATAGCTGAAGGGAATGGGAGCATCTCAAAAACTCAGAATTCTGTGTGACCAGTAAAGTCTCAGTGGAGAAACACTGCTTTGGGCTTTTTGCTTACCTATTGTTCTGTTGTCCTGAATGTCAGGAAGGTCTTTGCCTCAGGCCACCCCTTTGTGAAGCCTGAAGAAAACAGTTTACAAACGGAAATGAATGGGCATCACCTGTGGCTCTTTGCTTAATTGCTTTGGAAAGGGATGTGGCTGAATCAGCCTCTTGGCCCTTTGTGAGGCAGTGGCTTAGATTGTCAGCATCTGATGCATCTAAAGAAAGTTTCCAAGTGTGCATTCATAACCAAAATGGCCAAAAGAGCAGTCTTTGTGGATGAAGTGTCTCGCCATCTTTTGTAACCTTCCTGACCTCCATCAAGTGAAAATAGGAATTCTTTGGGTCAAATGAGTTCTTCAAAGCCCTCTAGAGGCTAGCCGAAAGGTGCTTGAGTTTTCTCATGACACAAATTCTCATGAAGAATCTATACCAGACAGTCAGTAGGCCTCAAATTGGAGAAGTGGAGCAGTTATAGAGCAGGACTAATTGATCACTCTTTGTTCACAGAAAGGGTGTCCAGGCCAAGCTGACTTTAGGCAAATGAGGCGCAAGTGTGCTTATTTTGGACAGTGTCTTGGGCTGCGCCCCTCATGGAAACCTCCAGCCAGAGGTTATGATGAGTGTATATGTGGAAGAAGATGAGGGCCATGTGGGAGTGTTTTGGTTTTAATTGTGGTCAGCTGTGTGGTGGTTAGTAAAGATGCCTGGGTCCACCTGAGCTTGAACTATGGTGTGATTTCCCATAGAGACTGAGTAATGGAACTGACCTCAGAGAAGTATTGCCATGAATTGTGTTGGGATTTTAGGTGGCCATGCATGAGATTCACCCTTGAAAACTGAGATATAGAAAAGGGTGGCTTTCCAAAGAGTACTGTCAAACTCAGCCTGGATATCACATGACTTTATTCTGAAAGATTGGCCGCCATAGTTGAGAGTCAAAACATACATGGACCTTACATTGGAGACCTCATTGGGCCTGGCTTCATGTGTCCTTTGGGCCACTCTTTGGGAAGCCTTGGCTCTGAGAGTTCACCAGAGCTTTCCTTGAAATGTGCTTCTTCAAAATTTAATGGTTCCTGAATGAATTTAAACCCACAGTTTCCCCAAATTCATCCTTGAAAAATGGCTAGATAAATACCATGAAATTTTTGAAATTCCCATGACCAGGTGGCCCTGGAGAATCTTTGGATGTCCTGTTGCTGATCATGAGGGTACCAGACAGTGCCTTGATTGACTGGGTTTCATGAAAACGGTGTATAACACAGATACCAGTATGTTGGAGGCTGCTGAGTAGTGGGCCCAGAGCTGTGATGTGCAGGTGTGTGATAAAGCATCTCTTGTCAAGCCATGTGGATCTGTCATTGACTTCCAAATGGCTTGTGGCTGACATGGTGCAGACAGGAATCACGTATATGTCTGAATCCTCTCCATAAAAGGCATCTTGTTATATGGAGATGTTTCAGGGCAATGTTCAGTATCAGGTTGCTATGGTTAAGTGGACAAGCTATGTGGAATAGAAGCCTGGTTGGTGCATTCTCCTGCAGACCCTGACCCACCACACCTGACAGGACTCCCTCCAGCACTGTGTCCCAGTTGAACTCCTTGTATTTCGTGAAGCAAATACCAAACTCCCAGTGCAGCAGCAAGAAACACCATGAAAAGTGGAGGATGACCAAATGGCTTCACAGTCCACATGCGGAGACACTTAGCTTTCAGTGGCCACAGTTTACCTACAAAGAGAGAAGTCAGCACTGCTGCCTCATGTTATTTGGAAAATAAGAAACAATGTCCTCCAGGTCACATAGATGCAGACTCAGCTTTAATGGTCTCCTTAGAATGGAAGCTAAAGCTCCTGAAAACAACATATATGTCAAGTGCCCATCCTCAGAGGCAGTTTCTCAAGTAGTCTTTAGGCAGGCAGAGCTCCATGTTGGTGGAGTGTTTACCTTTTAGACCAGGACGCAAGAAAAGACCACTGACTCCAATTAAAATCAAATTAAAGCAAACTTATTATTTCCACCACCCGGGCTGTGTCTCCCTCCCAAAACCGCGGGAACAAGAGAGCAACCCCACCTTTCCTACAGAATGGCTTTATAGCGCAGAATGTTACAGAAAAGGGTGGTTACAGATAACAGAACTCTGACAAGCATCACACTAACGATAGTTTACATTTTTTTTTTTTTTGCTGGCCCCAACATCAGAATTTATGAGAACCATTAGAGCCTCAGAGAGTGTCGTCTGGCCAGGGAAGGCCAATATTTATGAGGTGTAAATAAAGTTTCAGAGAGGGCTGTTATCTGGTCAGAGAGCCATGCATGGGTGAGTTCAAGGCATGGGCAGGCATTCAAAGCAGGTTCAGAATTTGCTGTAATTTATAGTTAAGCCAAAATTATCTTTTCATGGCTTTGTGGCAAGATGGCTCCAATTTAAATAAAATATCAGGTTGGGTCTATCATTCCCCCATTTTCTAATGTGTCCCTTTCAAATCTTTGATAGGGTAGGGGACGAGCACTGAGGGAAATTTAATTCCTCAGGTAACAGTCTCCCCATTTTTTGAACTCACCCAAAACCGGTCTCCCTGATTTTACTGACTTAATTAATTACGTATATTCATAGTCTATTTATTTTTGGCTCCATTTTAGTAAGAAGCGAGGCGTCACTCATTTTGACTTCTTCTGAGCTGAGAGAGGGTGACGTGAGGGGGTACGGTCTGAGAGACATGAGTTGCCTTTTCGAAGTCTGTTCGGTTTGAAGTCTGGTTGGGGAAGTACAGGTTGTAAAGTCATTTGGGGATGGGTTCTTCTATGAGAGAAACAAAATACATGAGTACTGAATAAATGTTGCAGCAGCTGGAACATGTCACTGTATAGAAGTTCCCTCACCAGTCTTAAATATCCCCAGTTATCAGGACTGTCAACTTAATATTTAACATTTAGGGTTACAGCTGTCCCTCCCCATAAAATACAGTGTTATAATTTAATACCATCTGATCCTGCAAAATTCTTTTACTAGTATGACCTCTGTGTCTAATAGAGAAACCCTTAATTCTGTTACTCAAGGCTGGATAATTGTACTAGTAAACTCCAATATTACCTGTGTAGGTTAGGAATATCTGTAGGCCTTAAACTAAAAACTTCTGCCTCTGGCAGCTCCTCTTGATAGTCTCTTTTTTATAGTTATCAGGCATTCCTCTCTGAGAACCCTTCTTTGTAGCCTCCAGTCTTATTTATTTTGGGAGGCTAACATAAAGTGTATACCTTAAAATATTATTATTACTGTTATTATTTAAAATGCCCAGGAATGGCTGTATTTTGCGTTTAACTGTCTTTCCTAAATGTTTAAGATGAAGCAGTCAAACTGACTTTTGTTTCTATCTATTATGAACAGTCAGCTGAGCTTTTACGGGAGTCATTCCTGGGGAAACTTGAGAGCAGCTTCTCAGTTCTGCTAGTGCCATTTTCGCTAGGTGTGTCCAGGTCTTGCTTGACCCTGTGGCTTCCCTCGGAAGCATCAGGGATGTCTCCCTTCTCTGATGACTGTCTTCTTCATAGAAAATGCACTGATTGGCTTTCTGTTCACCAGTGGCTCAGAGTTGCAAAGCTCTTTAGGGAAGTCCCCTGTTCCCTGGATACAGACTGACTCAGAGGGCAAGAATCAAATATTGGTTTTCTTGGCCCTTTTCATTTAACTTTAATTTTAAATCCTAATTTTAAACATCCAGCAAATAAATTTTAGCAGCATTATATTAAGAGTACTGGGCTTTAATGTCTGTAATTTAAAATTATTTATCTTTTTATTAATTGGGATCTGTATTTTTCTGTCTGTCTTTTGGTGATGACTTGTTATCTTTAATTAACCCATGTTGTGTTCTTAAAGCAACACTTCTGTAAAACACTAACAGGGAATCTTTAGATCACTTATAAGGAAATTACAAAATAAAATTAACAAGAGTAAATATACTTAGTTCGTGTAATAGCTACCCTGAATTTTTAGGCTGAGTTATTTATTATATTTCTTGTTTGAGATCCTAATAATCTTGATATGAAAAAAAAGAACTTTTGAATGTAACTTTAATTGAAATAACATCTGACCCACTGCTTTCATAGTCATTCTCACATGTAGTAAGTTGGGACACAGAGCCTTATCTCAAGTAAGGCAGGGCTCTTTATAAATCTTAAGTGTTTTAGTTCTAAAGATGATCTTTGTTTTTAAATATCAGTTTAAAAAGTTAACATTAATTGTTTGAGGTCACATGAACATTAGTTAACACCATATAATATAACATTTAAAACATGAATAAAATAAACGCTGAAAGTTTTATCCTTTTCATAGCTAAGGCTCTCATTAACATAAAAATACATTCAAATTGTTCCCCAATGTAAAAAGTAACATAAAAGTTTACATATCTTATTGATAAAAGGTAAATAAATGCCCAATATATTTTTTTTTTAGCATGCAACTTCAGAACACCAGCTTCACATAATGCTCTTTTAAAGTTTTTACCTTAGAGACTTGTATTCCTGGAAGATATGAGCACATTAATAGCATCACAATTGCATTGATGTTTCTACATTAACCAAGTTTAGCTTTTAAAGAAATGGCAGTACAGTGCTCTAAAATAACAGATCGTATTTAATAAGTTGTTTAATATTTATGGTTGCTTGCTCTAGAAAAATAAAACTTAATAAACACAATGCTATTGGTAAACGTATGTTTTAAGAAATTTTTGTGTCTTTTACACATGACTGATTTTTACAATCTTATACAGACTTTAGAACAAACTTATACAGACCTTAGTAAATCAATAACATATCTAACAAGAATACTCATGAATGAGTAATCAAATATCAAATTTAATTTATTTATTTATCAAAATATTAGACAAAAGTATTGAACAGTGTAGACCATTTTTTTGTTGAAGGAAAAGTCCTAGAACCAAGGCATATTAGACCTTTTGTCGACATTAATATTTTATTAGATTTTTGAACACCTAGAAAAACATGTAAGCTTAAATTTAAAGACATTTATTTTTATCTGTTTATCCAATTTAAAGTGAACCATTTAAATCACGTAAATTAAAGATCTTTGGATCCGCTTTTTAAAATTTGTTTTTGTGAGTGCTCCTTTTTTAATGAGCGCTCCTTATGTATGTTAATTTGTATATAATATACATGATATACGGACATATGTATATATACACATACAACACATAACAAGAGTGTGCACACATAATTATAGTAAAGGCCTTGTAGCTTTTCGCAGGTGAAATCTCCATTGCAATGTTTCAAAAACTCCACTGTTGGTCAAAGATAGAACTGATCAGAAAAACATTAACCTAGGTCTGTAGGATCAAAATCATGAGTTAAAAACAATACAGAATCTAAGGAAAAAAATAAGAGTCCTAGAAAAAGTGACTGGGCAGTTATTAGTAAATACCATACAATGTAATTCCCCCCCCCCTTAGGCCTCAGATCAGTCTCCTACTGAGCTAGTAGGCTTCTTTCATTTGCATTTCAACATAAGGCCTGGCTGAGTTCTGGAAGGAGCAGGGAAAAACTGCTATTCTGAGCAGACACCTCAGGCCTAAGGCATTTTAACCATAATTTTCAGGTTTGGATGTTGAAAATTATGGTACAATTTTAAGTTACAATTCACAAAATTTTATATCTTTACATCTTGTTCTGTCAACAGATACCATACTATGATTTACTATCCTTTTCCAAATTAATGCACTGGTACACACTGTGATATTTTCCCAGTCTACCCAATTCAAAACTGGTGAAAAATAAGACTGAATGTTTGGGAAGTTACTTGCCAACTTGGAAATAGAGTTCTTTAGTTTTCCATGCTAAGTATTTAAGTTCTCTTGCATGAATTATCTAAAATCATAAACTAAACAATTATATGAACCAGACTTTTAACTGCAAGATTGTACAATGCTTCAAAAACCCATTCAGATACCAGATTGTTACAATAAAACGTCATCATTTAGACACACATTGAGCTAAGATCATTCCCAAGAAACAATTTATAATATGAACACATTATTGCACATGTCTTTAAGGGCCAGAAACAAAGACACAAGACAGACAGAAAGGAGCTCCAGACTATGGCTGACAGACAGAAGCCTTTAAAACATAACAGATAAGAGAAAAATCTCCTACACCTGTAGCACGATAGATGTCCCCACAAGGGGAACAGATGTTTTCAAAGAGGAGCAACCTGAAATGTGAAATCAAGGGTCTCCATGGTGACTTTACTGCATTTAGTGTCCCCTTTTTCTTATTCTCTTTTTTAATAAGACAGAGGTGGCATAATTCTTACAGTGTAGGGACGGAAGGAGGGAATTCTCTGAAGCAACAGGGCTTTGGCAGCTGCTGGGAGTCCTTCAGTCCCTCCTTTTACTTACAGGATTAGCTCCTCTGGTTCAGTTCCACCCCGAGCACGCTCCGTCTCCTAATATTTCAGTAGTCAGCTCTCAAAAAGTCCCAGGGTCCGGGGGAGGGTATCAAAATTTGTAACTTAAATTTTGGTTCCTGATGTTGAAGCCAATTAATACCAATTTAATAATGAGGACAGCGTTTGAGAAAAAGAAAAAGGGAGGTTTACTGCTTTGCTAACAAAGGAGAAACACAGGGGATTCTGCCGAAAGGTTGTGACTCTCTTGATCTGGAGGGACAAGAGGTTTTAAAGGAGTTTCACTTTCTCACCTAAGAGATACTCAGTTCTTAGGTCACCATCAGGCATTGCCCTCTGCAGTGGGTGTGCTCCAGGCAACCAGCTAGGGGCTTCTCTCATCCTGCTTGACAAAGGGGGGGAAAGTTCATCACAGTTTCTTAAAACACAGTCCAAAGGGGTGTCAGGCTTACTTGCTTTATTACCCATTTTCACGTCCAATATCATTATGTTTTTACCACAGAAATCACACAACAAAACGCACAAAAACTAACAAACCAAAAACATACAGAACACAGAAAAAAACACAAAGAAACAGAAAACCGGTGAAGAAACAGAAAAACAGAGGAGCAATACAACGTCTTGCTAAAGCTCCGGGGAAGGAGCTCCTGCGTGCCCGTTGGCACCTCTCTACCCTTTCAGAGGAATTCCCTACAGAACAGAACAGAGGACAGAATGATTCTTGTTACTGTCCTGGACAGGAGTATATGTGAGCCTCCCCATGCCACCTCTCTGTCTTCAGAAGAGATGTCCCTTTACCGGATATCAGATGTTATAAAGATACCACTTACCTATGGAGGCCTCCTCCACCAGGTGCTTGCTAATAGTTATAGTGCGATGGTTCACTGCAGTGCTCCCCGGACTGAAGGCTCACTCCAAGGCCTTTGAACTTGGCTCTCCAGCCCGGAGCCTTGGAGGAAAGGCCAGCTTCAGAATTTCCAGGAGTCTGGTCTTGTGATCTGGTCAGGTCATCTCCTTGGGGAACTCTAAAATATTAGACCAGGATGCAAGAAAAGACCACTGACTCCAATTAAAATCAAATTAAAGCAAGCTTATTATTTCATCCGGGTGGGCTGCCTCTCCCTCTCAAACAGCGGAAACAAGACAGCATCCCCACATTTCCTACAGCCCAGCTTTATACCCCAGAAAGTTACACAAAAGGGGAGTTACAGAAAACAGAACTTTGACAAGCATCACACTAATTATAGGTTACATTTTTTATTTGCTGGCCCCAGCATCAAAAATTATGAGGACCATTAGAGCCTAGAGAGGGCCTTTGGCCAGGGAAGGCCAATATTTATGAGGTGTCACTAAAGTTTCAGAGAGGGCTGCAATCTGGTCAGAAAGCCAGATATGGGTGAGTTCAAGGCATGGGCAGGAATTCCAAGTAGGTTTGGAATTTGCACTAATTTATAGTAAAGAAAAAATTATCTTCTCATGGCTGTGTGGCAAGATGACTCCCAATTTTATTGAAAGATCAGGTTGGGAGATCAACCCTGTCCTTTACTTTTGGAAACTCCTCTACCACATCCATGTTTGTGAACTCCTGAGCATTTTCTATCCCAGATATGTATTCACAGATATTTTAACTCTACTCCTCTAATTGTGTCTTACTTGGGGCGAAGGTAATGTCAAGGCATTGTTCTGGATGAGAGTGGGAAGATTATTGTATACCATATATATGCATACTCATTGGATTCATTTTTCAATTTTCCATTCAAAATACTATATCCCTCACAATAACCCATACTCTATGAGACTCTAACAACTAATACTAATATGATGGAGAAAAATAACCGAAACAAAATTGAAATACAAGCAGTTCAGAGGAGACATGGTGTATATTGGACTTGCCTTTTGCAAGATAAATGGTAGGTGTTATTAATCTAGTCAATTTTTAATTGAAATAGTTCTCCATGTGTTTTTAAAGTTAAAAAATATGTGTATTCCTGTCTCCCTTTCTCTGTAGCCTATTCAGCACATGTATTTTTATATGCACATATAGAATTCTACGTGATATCACAAGTAAATTTTTGTGAGGTGCCTGACTTGGCAGTTACAAATTGTGAGAAGAGATTACTCCTCCTAAAAGCTGTTGGAACTGAAATTTCAAGCTATAGGTGAGCTTCCTAGTAGAACAACATTATACATAAATCCATGTTCAGTGAAATGAATGTTTTTGGTTCTGTGGATGATATATATTTCATGGTGAATTTTGTTTGGCATATGAATTGGTATGTTTATTGTCTGTGGTTGTTTGTGTGTGTGTGTGTGTGTGTGTGTGTGTGTGTGTTTGTGTGTGTGTGTGTATACACACACACACACACACACACACACACACACACACTCTCCAGAATTTTCATAATATGAAATGTATGTGTCTTATATACACTCCCTAAATTCATTCATGTTCATGTATGTGGATTAATAATCAACTTTTCACAACATTATTCTCAGAAATATTCATTCACCTGAAATATATATTTGTTTCCTAGTACTGAAAACTAACTTCAGTGAAAGGTACATACAAATCCTAATATTTCTACAGTTACTGACCCAGTTTAACATCAATGCAAGTAGATTCCTATGGGACATGATGCATCTTTTGATGTTCATTTTTATTTAACAGTGGTACCTTACTATTTTTCAGTTTTTGCACATCATAGGATAAATATTTCATCCACTAGTTAGCAAAATTATAGGCATTTGTTTCACTTTCAATCACTTTCTTCTCCAGAACAAATGTATTTCTCCATGTTTCTTGACTGGTCTTTTAATGAGACTTCTTTCCAAATACATTATAATCGATTTCCATAATCATTTTGAAACAAATCTCACACACCCTTCATGATAAACCATAACCCTAAGATGACCATTAGATATATAACTGGTTGGAATGAATGATTGTATATCAATATAACATTTCTGATATATTTTCAGATATCTATTCAATCCATTATTTAAAGTGGATCCAGTTATATTGTTTATTCACAGAATGGTGTATTCTTGCATTATCTCTATATTCATAGACACAGGGTACGCCTATTTGTACCCCCATACTAATTTATACGTCTTCAAAATATTGCTCCCTGAAATGGTGGAAGAAATACTCACGTCACCAGATCTGCATATACATTTTATCACAGAAATATTCTGGACACAAAAAGCAAAGGTCACATGTACAATTGTATCAAAGCCTAAATGGGAAGTGAACATAGATTACTAAAATCATCCATGTCCATGTTGCCTAATGTTCTCAAATGTCAATTCTATTTGTGACTAGATATTTGTTTCCTCTTAAGATTATAAATTCAAGCTCCAGCCTATTGAAAATGTGTAATCCTATCACTCACTTTATACTTTACTTGATTTCCTAATGTCTTTATTGATATGTGCTTTCATACATGTTTTCCTCAGTTCATCATTGCGACTGACTCTTCACATGTGCTGACATTCACCTTCACTCTCTACCCGAAACCCTATTGTTAAGAACTTTTGGTCCAAATCCTATACTCACTCTTCTTCTTAGCCTACCAAATACCTTCCAAATCCTATCGACTATTGCTTTTTCACTGGATGTTCTGTTCAACATTCAATCATCCAAGTTACAAGGTCCTATGCCATTGTATATTGATTTATCTGAGACAACTGTGCAGGACATAATTCAAAGCTAAGTATCCCACTCAAGGGCCCAATGCCCTTCTGGGCTTCAAATCTTACAAAATTTCTGCTTTCATACTTATATTTCACCTATATACTCTTGTAAATATCGCAGGTTGCCAATACCATTATTCATCCTGCAGAATGATTCCTAACCAAAATCGATGCTATTATTGAACCTAACCATACACTCTTCCCTTAATATAACTTACAGAAGAGCAGGGACAGAGTTCGTCTTACAATATAGTAATGTAGCTGATCTTTCACCGGCTGAGAAACTCAACGATCCATGAAGAAATGATCCTTAGAGAAGATGTAGGCAGCTATGTAGGACCTGAGAGAGCAATAGTCATCTTCCACAGCAAACAACCAGGTCAGGATGAATTGATGTGTCTGAATCAGTCTCTCTCTTCTTATTGTAGAGAAGATGGACCAAACAAGGCCTGTTGTCGTGACCCCTTGCCCGCAAGGAAGACGCAACTCAGGAATCTTCTTTCAGCAGTTTATTCAGGCCCTTGATATTTCTTCTAATTCCCCATCGGATGCCCCTCCCAGCCTTAATAAAGCATCCCAAGCCCCAATGCGAAGCTGCCACGTGGAACTTTCTCACAGGGTGCTGAGAAACCATGCACCAACTCTCCAAAACAAGGAGTTGTTTATTACAGAACACAGTGGAGCCAGCGCCATCTTGCAATGGCGACCATAATCTGCAGAAACGGCTCACCACGGTTCCCCCCTTCTGTTTTCTGAAAACAATACAGGCGAGAGTAGAGGTCCTATCCCACTGTGCAGAAGTGGCTGCATAGTATGGCTCAGTCCTAAGGAGGGCCCTTCCCCAGATCTGAAGCCATATCAGCCGACGCCTTTTTTCGTGGGGCGGGGCGTGGACATCAAACCCGCATGCAATAGGACATGCTCTCCTTGAGGTCCACTTCAAGGATCACTCAAGTGCAGTGCCTTGCCTCGCATCCTGTATCGTGACGAAGGTGGACGAAGGGGGACAGCTAAGGCTGAACTGTGGCTGTACACAACGACAAATGAGTTGACAGCACCCCGAAAGAAAGGCACGGACTTTAAGGCGATAGAGAAGCATTAGTGTGGAAACCCACCTGCGTGCAATGGCAGCAAGACCGGCAGAGTGCAAGGGCTTTCCAACACTAAGAGAATAACGAGGAAAAACATGCCGATCCCAGTGCAATGTTATAATAACTTGGGGTGCAATGGCCATGTCAAAGATTTACTGTTTAAGATGCGCAAGCCAAACTTGAGGTGAATTGCCATTTTCTAAAGCTGCAAGAGCTTGGATGATCATAGCCTTATCGTGAGCATTGCGGGCCTTGAGGCGACAGAGAAACCACAAACAGAGAAACATACCGAAGCAACACATTGCACCAAAAATGCCTACCCCCATCCACTCTTTAAAAAAGGAAAAGGCAGAAGATATCCAATCGGTGAATTGACCCAAAGTCACGGGATCAACACGGGTGCTATTCAAGACAGCTATCTGGGTTAGTTGAGACTGGATCATGTCTTCCGCTTCCATGGACCAATTTCCAGCCAAATATTCGCCAATGGTGCGGGAAGCATTCCTGGAATCATTAAATCTGACAGAGGTTATGCATAAATGTGCACGTTGGTCAACACAACCCAAAAGCACTAAGTCAGCCAATTCTTCTACCTGAGCTTGGAGTAAATCTATTCTTTGGTTGGCAGCTAAAATCCCTGACAAAATATGTTGATTAATTGTATTTTGGGATTCAAGTATGGTGGAAGTTTGTTGGACAACTTGATTAATAGTGGCAGCAGTTTGTACTTGATTGGCCATAGCCACTCCGGCCGTAACCGCTGCAGCAGCAGATACCGCCATGGCTGTCACAATAGCCGCTGTGATTCCAAAATCTCTGCGGACTCTAAGTAGCTCAACAATAGGGAATTTATCAGGAACCGCAGTGACCGGGATTGGGACAAAAGTTGGAATCTTCATAAACACTGCTACAGTCCAGGAACCATTCCAACACTCAGATAAGAGACAGGTAGTATGAGAACAATCCAGCATCCCCGATGAGGTGGCCTTAGCCAAAAGGAATAATAAGGGGGATTGGACACAGACCATTGCAGGAGGCAATGTGGCATTATACAACAGAGAGTTGAATGAAACAGATGTAAGTCTATTACCTTGTTCACTTTCCCTAACAGTACCAGAAATATTAGCCAGCCAACTTTTGGCTCCTACCAACTGAGCCAATGCAGAAATATCGGCTGAAGCCCCCTTTTCATTGGAAATCAGCCATTAAAACCAGGACCAACCTACTCCTGTAGAGGAGCTGTCACTATTGTTAAAGTTATAAACATACCTATCAAGAGAGGGGGAAAGGGAGAAACCTTTAGCAACTTGATGTTTCTCCCAAGAATGATCCTGACAAGGCGTAAATATTGGGGGGAAACCAAGATTAGGGGAACAGTAAGGAGAGGCCTTGAAATGAGTGGCATTATAAATACTACTAGAAAAAGGAGGCACTGGGATTAGTGCCTCGGAGATAATAGCCAAGGTAGTTATGTTAAGAGCAGAGGTGCTGTTTGCAGGGGTCTCTGAGCCTGATTGATTCCCCGAAGCTACCTTGCTCAATACAGCACTGATAATGCTTCCTGAGACCTGATTGGACCGCAATGGGTCCTCCCAGTTAGTCAAATTTTTGGTCTTAAGGCTAATGCAATTAGCGTTTCTAAGGCTGAAACAAAAAACTCCTGTGAGATTAACTTGAGATTGATTAAAAATTCTCTCCATGTCCCCTCTAGGAGAGGCACAGGGAGCAGACATCTCACATGAGGTAGAAAAAAGAGTGGGGAGGACACTAGAATTACCATGAACCGGCATCGGCATTGGCCATGCCCGTGCCACTGCCCACCACCGCATTGGTGTCGCCTGTGCCATCGGCACCAGCACCAGAGCCAGAGCACTTAGTAGAATGAAGATCCTCATCACAGGATTGTTGTGGTATCTCTTGTTGCTGGTCAGTTGATGTCGAGACTCTTCTTGTCAAGCGTTCAGGGACCCACAATGGTTCCGTACGATCCTGGGGAAAAACACATACAGATCCTCGTGCCCATGTCAGCACGGGGTCAGGGCCGTTCCATTGGCCCGTAAGAACATCCTTCCACTTAACATAGCCAATCACAGAGGGCTGAGGGGACACATGTCTATCGGCCGCAGAGCGACCATGAATATGCAAATTCAAAAAATTAATGGTAAAGAGAGCTACTGACAGGCGTTCTTTAGGAGTGTGTTCAGCTCCTATTCCCCCTTTTTGTTTTTGTAAAGTTTCCTTTAAGGTGCGATGAGCACGCTCAACAATGCCTTGTCCTTGAGGATTATAAGGCAAACCATGAGTAAGTTGCACTCCCATAGTAGAACAAAAAACTGTAAATTGTCTGCCAGTATAAGCAGGTCCATTATCAGTCTTAAGGGATGCAGGTGCACCCCATGCTGCCCATGCCTCTAAACAGTGAGTAATGACATTACGTGCCTTTTCTCCCGATAAAGCAGAAGCATGGATAATTCCAGAGCACGTATCAACGGAAACATGCACATACTTAAGGTTACCAAAGTCAGGTATATGTGTCACATCCATTTGCCAAACAATCAATGGCTTCAATCCCCGTGGGTTTACTCCATAATTAGGGGGATGAAGAAATGTGACACAATGGGGACATTGCCATACTATCTGCCGAGCATCCGCTCTTGAAATGGAAAAACACCTGCGCAGCGTTAATGCATTAACATGGAAGTTTTGGTGAAACAACTTAGCCCTCTCTAAGGAGGAAGCCAAGCATATCAATTGGCCTCTAGTGGCTAAGTCCGCACAGGCATTACCTTGGGATAACGGACCAGGAAGAGAGGTGTGAGCCCTGATGTGCATTGGATAAAAAGAAGCAGTGTGGTTAGAGATAAGCTGTTGAAGCTGAGTAAAGTAAACAGACACATTGTGGGCATCACTAATAGTTCCCACGGTCTCCAGGACTTTTAGTGCTTGTACCACATAGCTGGAGTCCGAAATAAGATTAAAAGGAAAAGAACACTGTTTAAAAACTTCAATAACAATTTGTAGTTCTACCCATTGTGGATTTCCAGGAGCAAATTGATGCTGGATAGGGGGAGAGTCATTAATTACATAAGCTCCCATTCCAGACTTGGAACCATCAGTAAAAATGTTAACAGCCCCCGGAATTGGACTGGATGAAGTTACCTTAGGGAAAATGATGGGATGTTCTTTAACAAAATGGAGTAATGGATGAGAAGGGTAGTGATTATCAATACCCCCTTGAAACGAGCAACACAGAATAGCCCAGTTGTCTAGAGTAGCACATAAAACATTAAGTTGAGCTTTAGTGTAGGGTATGATAAGAGAAGAAGGTGATTGGCCGAAAAATTGAATGCTTTGTTGAATCCCTTTAAGTGCCAATGCTGCAACAGCATCAGGATAATATTCTAAGGATTTTCCTGGGGATACATGTGGGTGGATCCATAGTAAAGGCCCATCTTGCCATAGTACTCCAGTAGGCTGCCGCATAGTGGCAAGCACACATAACTGGAAAGGTTTATCACTCTGGAGTCTGCATAGAGTGTCATGCTGTATAGCTTGTTCTACTTTTATAAGGGCCGCTCTAGCCTCAGTAGTGAGGCTTCGAGGGGAAGCAAGATCTGGATCACCCTTAAGAGTAGCATACAAAGGCTGGAGCACAATATTAGGAATATGTAAATATCCTCTTATCCAATTAATATCTCCCAGCAATTTTTGAAAATCATTTAGAGTTTGGAGATCTTGAGTCCTGATGGTAATTTTTTGTGGTTTTAATTTGTCATACCCAATTGTCGCTCCCAAAAACCTGATAGAATCCCCCGTTTGAACCTTTTCAGGTGCGATGTGCAGTCCATGTTGAGCCAACAGCATCACGAGTTCTTTATAAGCCTCATAAACTGTCTGTTCTAATTTTGCGGCCAATAACACATCATCCATATAGTGAATGATCTTGGTGGAGGAATACTTACGTCTGAGAGGTGCGAGTGCCTTCCCCACATACATCTGGCACATCTTGGGACTGTTAGCCATCCCCTGTGGCAACACCACCCACTCAAACCTTTGATCTGGTTCTTCGTGATTACACGAGGGAAGGGTGAAAGCAAAACGTTGTGAATCTTTAGGATGCAAAGGAATGGAAAAGAAACAGTCTTTAATGTCAATAACAATTATATGCCAGCCTTGAGGAACAGAGGAGAGCAGAGGCAGCCCTCTTTGAATGGGCCCCATAAGCTACATCTGAGCATTAACTGCTCGTAGATCATGCAGTAGGCGCCACTTCCCTGATTTTTTCTTAATGACAAATATGGGAGTATTCCATGGAGAAGTAGAAGGTTGGATGTGACCCACATCAAGTTGTTCTTTGACTAGATCATGGGCTGCTGCCAGTTTAACCGAGGGAAGAGGCCACTGAGGCACCCAAACAGGCTCCTCGGTGAGCCATGTTATAGGTATTTGAGCCCCAGTGGCCCCTAGGAAAAACCCAGACCAAACCTGTTAAGCTTTTGATGACCTTGCACAGGATGCTTACATCCCTGTAGGTGCCTTCCTAGTCCTAGACCTGGCCTATACCCCATATTTTGCATGATATGTTGAGACACTGGGGAATAGTCATTACTAAGAGTGAACCCCATGTCTTTCATCAGATCACGGCCCCATAAAGAAATGGGTAAATCAAGTACATAAGGCTGAAAGGTACCATCATGTCCTTCCGAGTCCTTCCAAGATAGATGTCTACAGCTGATTTGAGGGGCTTGGGCATATCCAAGTCCTCTTAAGGATTGATCAGAAGCCTGCACTGGCCATCCCCTAGACCAGTCCTTAAGGGCTATGATACTACGATCTGCTCCTGTGTCCAGCAATCCCACAATAGATTTACCTTCTATGCTTAATTCCAAAGTGGGGCGATTGCTCATATCCAGTGACAAATAGGCACAATTTCCTCCGGTGGTACCAATCTGATTTCCTGTCCGTGACCTTGAGTCAGCAGGGAAGTGATTATGCAAACTAGGCAGAATTAGCAATTGAGCAATCCGATCCCCTGGGGAGATAGACACAATGCCCCTTGGAGCTTCCACCATAACTTTTACTGCCCCTACAGTATCAGGGTTTATAACTCCGGGGAAAACATGAAGACCTTGTAGGATAGAGGATGCACGTCCAATTAACAAACCTACAGTGCCAGGGGGTAAAGGCCCTTTGAACTCAGTTTCCACCAATTGGACACCCATCTTAGGTGTTAATACGAGTCTGGAGGTGGAACAGAGGTCCAATCCCGCGGCACCTGTAGTGGTTCTCCGCATCTCGTGGGATGGCGCAGAGAAGGCCATGTCTCGGGTTCGGGTGTGACATTCTCCATTGCCCCATATATTCGTGGGCCCTGGGGTCGGGGGCCCCTTCGGCCGTTTTTTGGCCCAGCTGAAATAGGCTGTCCATGGATGTCCCTCACTGATCTACACTCTCTTGCCCAATGCTTCCTCTTTTTGCATTTTGGACACAGCCACGGTTGACGAGGGCTATTAGAAGGGCCACCACGTGGAGGTCCAGTAAAATTGCCTTTTTTGGGACAGTCACGTTTGAAATGGCCGGATTGATCACAATGGAAGCATGTTCCGGCACCAGGACCGCCCCCTTTTGCGATCCGAAGGACAGCAGCTGCAAGACCTGCATTAGTTAAAGGTCCTCCAAGCTCTCTACACACTTTCATCCGAGCTTCTATGCCCTTGTTTTTATAAGGAGTGATTGCTGCTTTACATTCTTTGGTGCATTGCTCAAAAACAAGTTGTTTAATCAAGGGCATTGCTCTATCAGGGTCACCAAAGATTTTTCCTGCGGCATCCACCATCCTAGCAACAAAGTCCGAGAAAGGTTCTGTGGGGCCTTGCATGATTTTTGTTAAATTGCCAGACACTTCTCCTCTATTTGGGAGTGATTTCCATGCACGGATACAAATGTTATTGATCTGTTCATATACCTCAGGGGGGTATCCTGTTTGTTGATTAGCAAATCTGCCTTGTCCCAAAAGCATTTCCTTGTCCCAATGGGGGTGTCCCGCCGCATAGTTTTGGGCAGCCTGCTCTACAGCGCCCTCTAGCACAAAGGCTCTCCAGTCCAAATATTTGCCTGGAGAAACACAAGCCCGAACAAGGCTAGCCCAATCAGAGGGAGTCATACAGTATCTAGACAGACTCTCCACCTGAGTTAATGTGAAGGCGGCATGCACCCCATAAGTGCGCACAGACTCTGCCAGGGTCTTCACAATTTTGAAATCTAAAGGCTCATGGAATCTTCCCCTATTGTCATCCTGGCAAACTGGATAAGCAAGACCCATCTCAGCGTTAACAGCCCTCCATGCTTGGGCATGGAAAGCTCTCCTCGAAACACCCTCACCGTACGGCGGCGGGTCCGGAGGATCATTTTTCTTGAACTCCTGTTTATTTTTGTTCCCTTCTCCCATAGTTAAACTCCCTAGCTGCCGAGACAGTCTCCCAAGCTCCTCCTTCTCATCCTCCTCCTCTTCTGACCCACTTTTGCATGGGAGTGTGCGCAGTGTACTGAGATATGGATACAAGCGTTTCCTCCCCCGTTTCTCGCTCTGCACATTCCCTTCCTCCTGAAATATTTCACTCCGTGCCAGAGACAATTGCCTCCTCCTCTGTTTCTCGCTCTGCACATTCCTTTCCTCCTGAAATATTTCACTCCGTGCCAGAGACAATCGCCTCCTCCCCTGTTTCTCGCTCCGCACACTGCCATCCTCCTGAAATACGTCACTGCCTGCCGGAGATAATTGTTTCCTCCCCTGTTTCTCGCTTCGCACACTCCCACCCTCCTGAAATACCTCACTGCCTGCCATTTCTGATCTTTCTTCATGTAATTGCTCTAAAACTTCTTGTCCTTTAGTAAGTGCTTCCTGACATCTGCCATCTGCGAGGCAACTACGGATCATCTTCCAAAGGGGTATCACCCCACCCTCTAAAATGCCCTGCTCAGAAGCAAAGTCAAGATCTGTGCCTAACTTATCCCAGCTAGGTATAGTGAGGCTGCCAGAAAATGCGAACCACGGGGCAACAATATCTGTCTTCTGTAAAAATCTCTGTAAAGTACTATGTTTCACTTTTAGGCCCTTGGAACGTAACAGGTTATCTAGGGCCAGGAGAAGCGGACTTGAAGATACGGCACCCATGACGCAACAAAAGACACACAACAAACAAAAGTGAAAGTAAGAGCGAAAGTACACAGTGCAGCTGCAATAAGATTTAATGCTCTCTCTGGCTTTACAGAGGAGCTGCCGCTTTGATAGCGGGTCCTAATTACCTAGGACTAATCTCCGCTTTGACCGCGGGTCCCAATTAATCTGGGACTAATCTCCGCTTTGACCGTGGGTCCCAATTAATCTGGGACTAATCTCCACTTTGACCGCGGGTCCCACTTACCTAGGACTGATCTCCGCTTTGATAGCGGGTCCTACTTAACTAGGACTGATCTCCGCTTTGACCGTGGGTCCTACTTACCTGGGACTAATTGGTGCACCACCCCTGACTGCTGAAAGTTCTGGTTCCCGGGTTTTCAGCACCACTTGTCGTGACCCCTTGCCCGCAAGGAAGACGCAACTCAGGAATCTTCTTTCAGCAGTTTATTCAGGCCCTTGATATTTCTTCTAATTCCCCGTCGGATGCCCCTCCCAGCCTTAATAAAGCATCCCAAGCCCCAATGCGAAGCTGCCACGTGGAACTTTCTCACAGGGTGCTGAGAAACCATGCACCAACTCTCCCAAACAAGGAGTTGTTTATTACAGACCACAGTGGAGCCAGCGGCATCTTGCAATGGCGACCATAATCTGCAGAAACGGCTCACCACAGCCTGTGTGGAGAGCAGTTCCCGGGTGCCTATGGTCGATATACAATTCTAACTTCTGAATGTGTCACAGGATGTAGGGGTAACCTCCATCTCATGGGAACCTTCGAAGCATCTGTTAGAACAAAGTGGTTACCAAGGCAGTGACCTCATTCAGTTCCTGAAGGAATTGACCTACCTCACTTCTTTGTTGATGCAATTTGCTGAACTCGGGATCCAGGAAGCCAAGCACCCAGAGCCAGTCCCAGTCCCAGTCCCATTGGGTTCACTTGTTTGGATTTACCAAAGACAGAGTCAGTCTTTCTTGGTAAATACTGATCTGTGGATGGTTAAATGCCAGGAAAGCTCTGAAGAGGGGCCTTCCTGAGAAAGCAGGTAGTGACTCCCTGATGGCTCCTGACAACTTTACAGAGTTGGTAATGAAGACCAGATCTGAGACAGGACAGGCCATTTTGTGGGAACATAGTATGGCCAATCAGTCTGAGGACACTCTGGATAGTCACAGACCTACTTGGGTAAAGGAGGTGCCTTTGTGGGTGTGCATGTGAGTTTGGTTTTGTCTTATGTTATGAGAATAGGTAGGAAAGGCAGTTTGTTTGGTTTGGAGTGGACTGTTTTTAATAAGTCATTTGACATGGCGAGTGTTTCTTTGTTTGTGTATCCCACTGTATCCATGGTTGTAGACCTTTGAAAAGCGAATGCATCAATGGTTGTGTCCTGTCTAATATAAAGTGTCCCAGCGTTCATCCTGCCCAATTTAAGAATGGAGAGTGGCTTGCCTATGGATGGGCAATACCTACTATCTTTCTAAGTTCCTGTTTCTTCGTGAATTCTGGCCACTCTCCTGAATAGGCTCATGGTTTTGTGTCCAACATATGTACCACCACAAGGCTCTGTGACATGGCCATGTACTGATAGCTGAAGGGAATGGGAGAATCTCAGAAAACTCAGATATCAGTGTGACCAGGAAAGTCTTAGTGGAGAAACCCTGCTTTGTGCCTTTTGCTTACTTATGTTTCTATTACCCTGAATGTCAAGAAGGTCTTTACCTCAGGCCACCCCTTTGTGAAGCCTTAAGAAAACTGTTTTCATATGGAAATGAATGGGCATCACCTGAGGCTCTTTGCTTAATTGCTTTGGAATGGGATGTGCTTGAATCAGCCTCTTGTCCTTGTGTGAGGTTGTGGCTTAAATTCTCAGCACCTGATAGATCTAAATAAAAATCCCATGTGCTTCCAAACCAAAATGGCCAAAAGAGCAGTCATTGTGGATAATTTTTTTTGCCTTCTTAGGTTGGGTTCCTGACCTACATCAAGTGAGAATAGGGATCCTTTGGGTCAAATGCGTTCTTCAAATCCCTGCAGAGGCTATCCCATAGGTGCTTGGGTTTTCTCATGACTCCAAATCACATAAAGAATCTATACCTGACAGCTAGTAGGCCTCAAATTGGAAAAGCGGAACACTTTACCAGCAGGAATATTTGATCACTCCTGGTTCAAAGGAAGAGTACCCAGGCCACCATGATTTTAGGCAAATGAGGGGCAAGTGAGCTTATTTTGGACACTTTCTTGGCCTTGCCTCTCATAGAAACCTCCAGCCACAGGGTATGATGAGTGTCTATATGGAAGAAGATGAGTGTCGTGTGGGAGTGTTTTGGATTTAAGCGAAGAAAGAGAGAACTGAAATTACTGACATATGGGATCGAAAAGGCAATATAACAACAGATGCTACAGAAATAAAGAAGACAATTAGAAATTATTTTGAAAACCTATATTCCAATAAAATAGAAAATAGTGAAGACATTGATAAATTTCTTAAGTCATATGATTTGCACAAACTGAGTCAAGAGGATACACACAATTTAAACAGACCAATATCAATGGATAAAATAGAAGAAGCAATCAAAAGACTACCAACCAAGAAAAGTCCAGGTTCAGATGGGTATACAGCGGAGTTTTACAAGACCTTTAAAAAAGAATTAATACCAATAATTTTCAAGATATTTCAGGAAATAGAAAAAGAGGGAGCTCTGCCAAATTCATTCTATGAGGCCAAGAACACTCTGATTTCAAAACCAGACAAAGACACCTCAAAGAAAGAAAACTACAGACCAATATCTCTGATGAACCTAGATGCAAAAAACCTCAATTAAATTCTGGCGAATTGGATACAAAGGCACATCAATAAAATTGTGCATCATGATCAGGTAGGATTCATCCCTGAGATGCAAGGACGGTTCAATATACAGAAATCAATAAATGTTATTCACAACATAAATATACTTAAAGATAAGAACCATATGCTCATCTAGATAGATGCAGAAAAATCATTCGACAAAGTAGAGCATCCCTTTATGTTGAAAACATTAGAAAAACCAGGGATAACAGGAACTTACCTCGACACTGTAAAAGCTATCTATGCTAACCCTCAGGCTAGTATCATTCTGAATGGAGAAAAATTGAAGGCATTCCCTCTAAAATCTGGAACAAGACAGGGATGTCCTCTATCACCACTTCTATTCAATATAGTTTTCGAAACTGGCCAGAGTAATTAGACAGACGAAATAAATTAAAGGCATAAAAATAGAAAAAGAAGAACTTAAAATATCACTATTTGCAGATGACATTATTCTTTATATAGAAAACCCAAAAGGGTCTACAAAAAAACTACTAGAACTAATAAATGAATTCAGCAATGTGGCAGCATATAAAATCAACATGCACAAATCAAAAGCATTTCTGTATATCAACGACAAAACTTCTGAAACAGAAATGAGGAAAAACACTCCATTCACATATCCTCAAAAAAAAAAAATCTTGGTAATCAACCTAACAAAAGAGGTGAAAGATTTATACAATGCAAACTACAGAACCCTAAAAAGAGAAGAAGAATAAGATCTTAGAAGATGGAAAATATACCCTGTTTATGCATAGGCAGAACTAACATCATCAAAATGGTGATATTACCAAAAGTTCTCTATAGGTTTAACGCAATGCCAATCAAAATCCCAAGGGCATTTCTTGTAGAAATAGAGAAAGCAATCATGAAATTCATATGGAAAAATAAAAGACCCAGAATAGCAAAAGCATTTCTAAGCAGGAAGTGTGAATCAGGCGGTATAGCGATAAGAGATTTCAAACTATATTACAGAGCAATAGTAAAGAAAAAAAAACAGCATGGTACTGGTACCAAAACAGGCAGGTGGACCAATGGTACAGAATGGAGGACACAGAGACTAATCCAAAAAGCTACAACTGTCTTATATTTGATAAAGGAGCTAAAAGCATGCAATGGAGGAAGGATAGCATCTTCAACAAATGGTGCTGGGAAAACTGGAAATCCATATGTAACAAAATGAAACTGAATCCCTTTCTCTCGCCATGGACAAAAGTTATATCAAAATGGATCAAGGAGCTTTATATCAAATCAGAGACATGGCGTCTGATAGAAGAAAAATTGGCTACGATCTACATACTGTGGTGTTGGGGTCCAAATTCCTCAAAAGGACACCCATAGCACAAGAGTTAATAACTAGAATCAACAAATGGGACTTACTCAAACTAAAAAAGTTTTTCGCAGCAAGAGAAACAATAAGAGAGGTAAATAGGGAGCCTACATCCTGGAAACAAATCTTTATTCCTCACACTTCAGATAGAGCCCTAATATCAAGAATATACAAAGAACTCAAAAAATTAGACAATAAGATAACAAATAACCCAATCAACAAATGGGCTAAGGATCTGAACAGACACTTCTCAGAGGAGGACATACAATCAATCAACAAGTACATGAAAAAATACTCACCATCTCCAGCAATCAGAGAAATGCAAATCAAAACCACCCTAAGATACCATCTCACTCCAGTAAGATTGGCAGCATTTATGAAGCCAAACAAACACAAGTGCTGGGGAGGATGTGGGGAAAGAGGTACACTTGTACATTACTGGTGGGACTGCAAATTGGTGTAGCCAATTTGGAAAGAAGTATGGAGATTTCTTGGAAAGCTGGGAATGGAACCACCATTTGACCCAGCTATTCCCTTTCTCATTCTATTCCCTAAAGACCTAAAAAGAGCATGCTACAGGGAAACTGCTACATCGATGTTCATAGCACCACAATTCACAATAGCAAGACGGTGGAACCAACCTAGATGCCCTTCAATAGATGAATGGATAAAAAAAAAGTGGCATTTATTCACAACGGAGTATTACTCTGCATTAAAAAATGACAAAATCATAGAATTTGCAGGGAAATGGATGGCTTTAGAGGAGATTATGCTAAGTGAAGCTAGCCAAACCCTAGCAAACAAATGCCAAATGTCTTCTTTAATATAAGGAGAGTAACTAAGAACAGAGAAGGGACGAAAAGCATGAGAAGAAAATTAACATTTAACAGGGATGTGAGGTGGGAGGGAAAGTGAGAGAGAAGGGAAATTGCATGGAAATGGAAGGAGACCCTCAGGGTTATAAAAAATTACATACAGGAGGAAGTGAGGGGAAAGGGAAAAATAATACAAGGGGGAAAATTTATTAGAGTAGTGGGATTAGAGAGAGAAGAGGGGAGGAGAGGGCATGGGAGGGGGGATAGTAGAGGATAGGAAAGGCAGAAGAATACAACATACAGTAGTAAGGCAATATGTGAATCAATGGATGTGTAACTGATTTGATTCTGCAATCTGTATACAGGGTAAAAATAGGAGTTCACAACCCACTTGAATCAAAGTGTGAAATATGATACATCAAGAACTATGTAATGTTTTGAAGAATCATAAATAAAAATTAAAAAAAAAAAGAAAACTCACTTCGGTGAATGATGCACGCGAATCCTAATATTTCTACAGTAACTGACCCAGTTTAACATCAATGCAAGTAGATTCCTATGGGAAATGACGTACATTTTGACATTCATTTTTATTCAACACTGGTACAGTACTATTTCATCAGTTTATGCACATTATAGGATGTATATTTCATCCACAATTTAGCAAATTTATAGGCATTTGTTTCACTTTCAATCACTTCCTGCTTCAGAACACATGTATTCCTCCATATTTTTTGACTGGTCTTTTCATGAGACTTCTTACCAAACACAATATTTTCCATTTCCATTATCACTTTTGAAGCAAAACTCACACACACTTCATGATAAACAATAACCCTAAAATTACCATTAGATACATAACTGGTTGGAATGACTGATTTTATGTCAATTTATGATTTCTAATATATTTTCAGATATCAATTCAATCTATTATTTAAAGAGGAACCAGTTATATTATTTATTCACAGTAAGTTCTATTCATGCATTATCTCTATATTCATAGACTCAGGGTACGCCACTTTGTACCCCCAATACTAATTTATATGTCTTCAAATATTGCTCCCAGTAATAGTGGAAGAAATAATCATGTCACATGATCTACATATATATTTTGTCACAATAATTTTCTGGGCACAAATGCAAAGGTCACACTTATGATTGTACCAAATCCTAAATGGAAAGTGAACATGGATTACTAAAAACATCCATGTCCAGGTTGCCTAATGCTTTCAAATATCATTCCTATTGGTGACTACCTATTTTTTTCTTCCTAAGATTATGTATTCAATCTCAATCCTGTTGAAAATGTCTAATCCTATCACTCACATTATAATTGCCTGATTTTGTATTGTCTCTATTGATATCTTCTTTCTTATATTTTTTCCAGTTCATCATTGTGACTGACTCTTCACATGTGCTGACATTTACATTCACTCTATAACCAAAACCCTATTGCTAAAGAACATTTGATCCAAATTTTATACTCACTCTTCTTCCTAAACCTACCGACTATCCTATTTTGAGTGGATTTTCTCTTCTACAATCAATCATCAAAGGTCCAAGGTCCTATGCCATGGATTATCGATTTATCTGAGACAATTTTGCAGAACGTAATTCAAAGCTAAGTATCCCAAACAAGGGCCTAATGCCCTTGTGGACTTCAAATCTTACCTAGATTTCTGTTTTCATACTTATATTTCAGCTGTATATTCTTGTAAATATGGCAGTTTTCCAATACCATTATTCATCCAGCAGAATGATTACTAACCCAAATCGAACATGTTATTAACCCTAACCATACACTGTTCCCTCAATTTAACTTTACAGAAGAGCAGGTACAGAGTTCATCTTACAATACAGGAATTTAGGGTATCTTCCACCTGCTGAGAACCTTTGAGGTTCCATGTAGATTTTATCACTGAAGAAGATGTAGGCAGCAATGAAGGACCTGAGAGAGCAAAAGTCATCTTCCATGGGAAACAACCTTTTAAGGATGAAGGGTTGTGTCTGAATAAGCCTTTCTCTTCTTAATGTAGAGAAGAAGGACCAAACCAGGCCTGTGTGGAGAGATGTTCCCGCCAACTGGTGCAGCCAATTTGGAAAGCAGTATGGAGATTCTGGGGAAGGCTGGGAATGGAACAACAATTTGACCCAGCTATTGCCCTTTTTGGACTATTCCCTTAAGACCTTAAAAGAGTGTACTACAGGGATACTGCCACATCGATGTTCATAGCAGCACAATTCACAATTGCTACACTGTGGAACCAACACAGTTGTCCTTCAGTAGATGAATGGATAAAAAAAAAATGTGGCTTCTATACACCCTGGAGTATTACGCAGCACTAAAAAATGACAAAATCATGGAATTTGCAGGAAAATGGATGGTACTAGAGCAGATTATGCTTAGTGATGCTAGTCAATCCTAAAAAACAAATACCAAATGTCTTCTTTGATATAAGGATTGCAACTAAGAACAGAGCAGGGAGGAAGAGCAGGAAGAAAAGATTAACATTAAACAAAGATATGAGGTGGGAGGGAAAGGGAGAGAAAAGGGAAATTGCATGGTAATGGAAGGAGACCCTCATTGTTACACAAAATTACATGTAAGAGGTTGTGAGGGGAATGGGAAAATAAACAAGGAGAGAAATGAATTAGAGTAGATGGGGTAGTGAGAGAAGATGGGAGGGGAGAGGAGGGGGGATAGTAGAGTATTGGAAAGGTAGCAGGATACAAAAGTAACTAATAGGGCATTATTTAAAAATGTGGATGTGTAACCGATGTGATTCTGCAATCTGTATTTGGGGTAAAAATGGGAGTTCATAACCCACTTGAATCTAATGTATGAAATATGATATGTGAAGAGATTTGTAATGTTTTGAACAACCAATAAAAGAAAAAAAGTAGCAATATATATGCCAATCGAAATTCATCATGAAATATACATAATTCACAGATGCAAAAATATTCATTTACTGAACATGGATTTATGTATAATGTTATTCAACTTGGAAGCTCACCCATAGGTTGAATTTTCAGTTCCAACAGCGTTTAGGAGGAGTGATCTCTTCTCACAATTTGTATCTGCCAATTCAGCCACCTCACAAGTATATACGTGTGATACCAGATAGGATTTTCTATGTGCATATAAAAATACATGCACCGTATAGGCTACAGAGAAAGGGAGACAGGAATTCACATATTTGTTAACTTTAAAAACACATGTAGAGTTATTTCAACAAAAAATTGACTAGATTTATAACTCCTACACTATATAATGCAAAAGGCAATTCCAACTACACACCATGCCTCCTCTGAACTGCTTGTATTTCTATTCTTTTTGGGTTATTTCTCACCATCATATTAAGATTATTAGTCAGAGTCCAGTAGGGTAGGGGTTAATGTCAGGGATTCAGTATTTCAAATGGAAAATTGGAAAATGACTCCAATGTGTATGTAAACATGTGCTACACAAAAATCTTCCCACTCACATCCAGAGAAGTGCCATGATATTAACTTCGCCCCAAGTAAGACACAATAAGAGGAGAAAAGTGTGAAAATCTGTGATTATGTATCTGAATGGAATATGCTCGGGAGTTCACAACCTTGGAGGTGGTAGAGGAGCTTCCAAAAGTAAGGGACAGGGTAAACACTCCACCAACATGGAGCTCTGCTGGCCTATGACTTCTTGGGAAACTGCCTCTGAGGTTGGGCACTTGAAATATATGTTGTTGTCATGAGCTTTAGCGTCCTTTGTAGTGAGACCATCAAATCTGGGTCTGCATCTATGTGACCTGGAAGACATGGTTTCTTATATTCCAATGAACCTGAGGCAGCAGTGCTGAATTCTCTCTTTATAGGTAAACTGTGGCCACAGGAAGCCAAGTGTCTCCTGGTGGGGACTGTGAAGACATTTGGTCATCCTTCACATTTTGTGGTGCTTCTTGCTGCTGCACTGGGAATATGGTTTTTGCTTCACAAAATACAAGGAGTTCAACTGGGACAGAGTGCTGGAGAGAGTTCTGTAACGTGTGTTGTGACTCATTTATTTGTTGGTTTTTTCTTTTTTTTTTTTTTGAGGAATGACCACCAGGCGATGAATTTCCCTCTTAAAACTGCTTTCATTGTGTCCCGTAGATTCCGATATGTTGTGTCTGTGTTTTCGTTTATCTCTAAGAATTTTTTGATTTCCACCTTTATGTCTTCTGTAACCCATTGATCATTCCGTAACATATCGTTCATTTTCCATGTGATGTAGGACTTTTTCTTCCTTCTTTTTTCATTGATTTACAGTTTCATTCCATTATAGTCAGAAAAAATGCATGGTATTATCTCCACCCCTTTATATTTACTGAGGGTTGCCCTATGGCATAATATATGGTCTATTTTTGAGAAGGATCCATGTGCTGCTGAAAAAAAGTATATCCATTTGATGATGGTTGGTATATTCTATATATTTCAGTTAAGTCTAGGTTATTGATTGTGATATTGAATTCTATATTTTTTTTAATTCAACTTTTGTTTGAAATATCTGTCCAATGGTGAGAGAGCTGTGTTGAAGTCACCGATAATTATTGTGTTGTTGTCTATTTGATTCCAGAACTTGAGGAGAATTTGTTTTATGAAGGTCGCAGCACCATTATTTGGTTCATAAATATTGATAATTTTTATGTCTTGTTGGTGAATGATTCCTTTTAAAGTTATATAATATCCATACTTATCCCTTTTGAATAACTTAGTCTTGAAGTCGATTTTATTCTATGTGAGGATGGCCACCCCTGGTTGCTTACGAGGACCGTGTGCATGGTATATTTTTTCCCAACCTTTCACCTTCAGCCTGTGTATGCCTTTTCCATTCAGATGTGTCTCCTGGAGGCAACATATTGTTGGATTTGTTTTTATAATCCAAGTTACCAGCCTATGTCGCTTTATTGGAGAGTTCAACCATTAAGGTTTAGAGTTACTATTTATATATGGTTTGTACTGCCAGCCATTTTGATTATTTATTTTTTTTTAATTTAGTTTGTTTCTCCATGATTAGCTTTTCCCCCGCCCTCTGTTATTACTGAGGCACTTCCCAGTGATAGTTTTGGTTGTTGTTTTTCATTTCTTCCTCGTGTAGTGTTTTGCTCAAGACACTTTGCAATGCTGGTTTTCTGGCTGCAAATTCTTTTAGCTTTTGTTAATTATGAAATATTTTTATTTTGTTGTCGTACATGAAGCTTAATTTTGCTGGATACAGAATTATTGGTTGGCATCCATTGTCTTTCAGTATTTGAAATACATTGTTCCAGGATCTTCTCGCTTTCAGCGTCTGTGATGAAAAATCTGTTGTTAACCCTATTGGTTTACCCCTGAATGTCATCTGCCTCCTTTCTCATGTACCTTTTAATAATTTCTCTTTGGTCTGTTTATTGGATATTTTCGTAACAATGTGACTTGGCATTGGTCTACTGTGATTTTGTGTGCTCGGTGTCCTGTATGCATCTACAATTTGTATATCCGTTTCCTTTTTTATTTCTGGAAAGTTTTCTAAAATTATTTCATTCAGCAGGTTACTCATTCCCTTGGTTTGAATCTCTGTACCTTCCTCTATCCAGATGACTCATAAGTTTGTTTTTTTATGTTATCCCATATCTCTTGGATGTTTTTCTCATGATTTTTTACCAGTTTTTCGGAGTTGGCTAGACTCCTTTCAAGATGATATATTTTTTCTTCATTATTTGACGTTCTGGCTTCTACTTGCTCCACTCTGTTAGTGATACTCTCAATTGAGTTTTTAATTTGGTTTATCATTTCCTTCATTTCTAGAATTATTGTTTGATTTTTTTTATAATCTCTATCTCCTGATAAAGACGCTTAACTTCTTCTTTTATCTGTTTATGTATTTCATTTTCAATGTGTTCTTTCACTGTTTGGAATTGCTGTCTCGTATCCTCTTTAAGGTTCCATTCCATCTGTCTAAGGTATTCCTTGAGTTCTTTATATGACCATTTTCCTGATGATTCTAGGTCCTCCTGATTATTTAGGTTGTCCTTCATTGTTTGTACACATTTTCATCCTTGCTTTTTTATGCTGCTAATGTTACTTCTTGTTCTGTTTGACTGCTGAGTTACTGCTTACTCTTATAAATTTATTTGAAGCTTGGGAGGAAAGATAGTAGTAGGGATGGGAAGAAGTCACTAAAGAGAATGAGAGTAGGCAGGTAGAATTCAAGGAAGGGAGAATAAGAAAATTGAAAAGAAATGAAAAGACAAAAGAAAAAAAAATAGAAAATAAAGAAAGAAATAAAATTTTTTAGAAATAATAATGATAATTATAAAAATGAAAATTAAAATTTAAAAGAATCATAAAATAATAAATTTTAAAAATTTTAAAAAATAAAAACATTAAAAAAAGTTAAAGAACAACAACAAAAAAATGAAAATGAAAGAAAAAGAAGAAAATAAAAAGAAAAAAATAATAATAATACATGCAGTAATAGAGTTCAATTAACTTCTCTTCCAGTAGGTGGAGCTGTGTGCATTGGGCCAAGCTTCTCCTCTCAATAGGTGGGAAGCAATCACTGTGCAGCAACTCTTTATCCCAGAATGGGCGGATCTCCAATCCTGAGTGTCTAGGGCCTTCTCTTTTTTTTCCTCAAGCCAGGCCCCCCAACCTGTGACGCTCACCACAATACTATGTAATGTTTTGAATAACCATTAATAAAAAGTTTTAAAAAAAGAAAACTAAATTCAGTGAATGATGCACGTGAATCCTAATATTTCTACAGTAACTGACTCAGTTTAACATCAATGCAAGTCGATTCCTATGGGACATGATATGTATTTTGCCGTTCATTTGTATTCAACACTGGTACACTACTATTTCATCAGTTTATGTACATCATTGGATATATATTTCATCCACAATTTAGCAAATTTATAGGCATTTGTTTCACTTTCAATCACTTCCTGCTTCACAACTCATGTATTCCTCCATATTTCTTGACTGGTCTTTTCATGAGACTTCTTTCCAAACACATTATTTTCGATTTCCATAATCACTTTTGAAGCAAAACTCACACACACTTCATGATAAACAATAACCCTAAGATTACCATTAGATATATAACTGGTTGGAATGAATGATTGTATGTCAATATATGATATCTTATATATTTTCAGATATCAATTCAATCCATTATTTAAAGTGGAACCAGTTAGATTATTTATTCACAGTATATTCTATTCATCCATTATCTCTATATTCATTGACACATGGTACACCACTTTGTACCCCCAATACTAATTTATATGTCTTCAAATATTGCTCCCAGAAATGGTGAAAGAAATACTCATATCACATGATCCACAGATACATTTTATCACAATAATTTTCTGGGCAGAAAATGCAAAGGTCACAGTTATGATTGTACCAAAGCCTAAATGGAAAGTGAACATAGATTACTAAAAACATCCATGTCCAGGTTGCCTAATGCTTTCAAATGTTATTCCTATTGGTAACTACATATTTTTTTCTTCCTAAGATTATGCATTCAATCTTAACCATGTTGAAAATGTCTAATCCTATCACTCACATTATAATTGCCTGATTTTGTAATGTCTCTATTGATATCTTTTTTCCTATATTTTCTCCAGTTCATCATTGTGACTGAGTCTTCACATGTGCTTACATTTACATTCACTCTATAACCGAAACCCTATTGCTAAAGAACATTTGTTCCAAATTTTATACTCACTCTTCTTCCTAAACCTACAGACTATCTTCCTAATCCTACTGACTCTCCCAATTTGAGTAAATGTTCTCTTCTACAATCAATCATCCAAAGTACAAGGTCCTTTGCAATTGTATATCGCATTATCTGAGACATCTCTGCAGAATGCAATTCAAAGCTAAGTATCCAAATCAAGGGCCTAATGCCCTTCTGTGCTACAAATCTTACATAGATTTCTGTTTTTGTACTTATATTTCACCTCTATAATCTTATAAATATTGCAGGTTACCAATAGCAGTAATCATCCTGCAGAATGATTTATAACCCAAATCGAACAAGGTATTAACCCTAACCATACACTGATCCTTCAATCTAACTTTACAAAAGGGCAGGGACAGAGTTCATCTTAAAATACAGGAATGTAGGGGATCTTCCACCTGCTGAGAACCTCAAAAGTCCATGCAGATTTGATCCCAGGGAAAGATGCAGGCAGCTATGAAGTACCTGAGAGAGCAAAAGTCACCTTCCATGGGAAACAACCTGGTAATGATGAAGGGTAGCTTCTGAATAAGCCTCTCTCTTCTTAATGTAGAGAAGATGGACCAAACCAGTCCTGTGTGGTAAGCTGTTCCCGGATGCCTATGGTTGATATACCATTCTAACTTGTGAAAGTATCACAGGAAGTAGGGGCAACCTCCATCATAGGACCATTGGAAGGAAATGTTAGGACAAAGTGGTTGCCAAAGCAGTGACCTCATTAAGATATTGAAGGAAGTAACCTCACCTTACTTCTTTGGTGATGGAAGTCTCAGATCCGGGAAGCCAGGCACCAAGAGCCAGTCCCAGTCCCAGTCTCAGTGTTCTCACTTGTTTGAATTTACCAAGGACAGAGTCAGTCTTTCTTGGTACCTACTGATGTGAGGATGGCCAAATGTCAGGAAAGCTCTGAAGATGGGCCTTTCCTGAGAAACCAGGTAGTGGATCACCGCTGGCTCATGAAAACTTCACAGAGTTGGCCAAGGAGACCAGATCTGACACAGGACAGGCCATTTCAGCGGAACATAGTATGGCCCACCATTCAGAGGACACTCCCGATAGTTACAGACCTACTTGGGGGAAGGAGGTGCCTTTGTGAGTTTGGGTGTGGGTTTGAGGTTTTGTCTCATGTTCTAAGAATAGTTAGGAAAGGTGGTTTGTTTGGTTTGGAGTGAACTGTTTCTGGTAAGACGTTTCGCAAGGCGAGTGTTTCTTTTTCTGTGCATCCACTGTGTCCCTGGTTGTAGACATTAGAAAAGAGAATGCATCAATGGATGTGTCCTGTCTAGTAGAAAGCATTCCAGGATTTATCTTGTCCAGTGTATGAATGGACTGCGGCTTGACTTATGGATGGGCAACATCTACTATCTTCCTAAGTTCCTGTTTTCTTCCTGAAAACTGATCACTCTCAGAATAGGCTCACGATTTCGTTTCCATGATTTGTACCACCTCCAAGCTCTGTGCTTACCAATTGTTCTGTTGCCCTGAATGTGAGGAAGGTCTTTTCTTCAGGCCAAACCTTTGTGAAGCATGAAGAAAACAGTTTTCAAATGGAAATGAAAGGGCATCACCTGTGGCTCTTTACTTAATTTCTTTGGAAAGGGATGTGTCTGAATCAGATTTTTGGCCCTGTGTGAGGTTATGTCTTAGATTCTCAGCACCTGAAGGATCTAAAAAAAAGATCCAATGTGTGCATCTAAAACAAAAATTGCCAAAAGAGCAGTCATTGTGAATGAAGTCTTTTGCCTACCTCTGTAAGGTTCCTGACCTTCATCAAGTGAGACTAGTGATCATTTGGGTCAAATGAGTTCCTCAAAACCCTGCAGAGGCTAGCCCATAGGTGCTTGGTTTTTCTCATGACTCCAATTCACATAAAAAATCTAAACCCCACAGTCAATAGGCCTCAAATTGGAGAAGCAGTGCCGTATTAACGAGTATTAGGGATTAACGTATTAGGGATTTTTTGGGTCAAATGAGTTCTTCAAAGTCCCGCAGAGGTTCTTGTGTTTTCTCATGACTCCAAATCACATAAATAATCTATACCTAAAAGTCAGTAGGCCTCAAATTGGAGAAATAGAGCAGTATTAACGGCAGGCTTATTTGATCACTCGTGGTTCACAGGAAGGGTGTCCAGGCCACCTTGAATATTGGCAAATGAGGGGCAAGGGAGTTTATTTTGGACACTGTCTTTGGCTGTGCCCCTCATGGAAAACTCCTGGCAAAGGTTACGATGAGTGACTATATGGAAGAAGATGAGGGCCATGTGGGAGAGTTTTGGTTTTAATTTTGGTCATTTGTGAGGCGGTTGGAAGAAATGACTGGGTCCACCAGGGCTTGAACTCTGGTGTGATTCCCCTTAGAGACTGGGTTTTGGAACTGACCTCAGAGAAGTATTGCCATGAATTTTGTTGGGATTTTAGGAGGCCATGCATGAGAGTCGCCCTTGGAAACTGAGATCTAGGCCCAGGGTGGCTTTCCTCAGATCACTGGGAATCTCAGCCAGGATATCACATGATTTTATTCTGAAAGACTTCGGTATCATAGTTGAGAGTTAAAACACACACGTACCTCACATTGTAGACCTCAATGGGCCTGGCTTCATGTGTCCATTTGGCCAGTCTTTGGGAAGACTTGCCTGTGAGAGTTCTCCAGAGCATTCACTGAAATGAGCTTCCTCAACATTTAATGTTTTCTGAATGAATTGAAACCAACAGTGCCTCCAACTTCATCCTTGAAAAATGGCTAGAAAAATACCATAAAATTTTGGAAATTCATTCGAGAAGCTTTGTATGTCCTGTTGCTGATCATGAGGGTACCAGACAGTGCCTTGAATTACTGGGTTTCATGAAAATGTTGTAGAACAGAGATTTCAGTATGTTGGAGCCTGCTGAGTAGTGGGCCTAGAGGAGTGGTGGGCAGGTGTGTGAAAGAACATCAGTGGTAGGGCCATGAGGATCTACCATTGGATTCCAAATGGCTTTTGACTGACATGGTGCAGCCAGCAGACCCTAATATGTAAAGGCATCTTGTTATATGGAGAGGTTTCAGGGCAATGTTCAGAATGAGGTTGATATGGACAAGGCGGCAATGGGACAAGATATGAGGGATAGAGCCTGGTTGGTGCATTCTCTCGCAGACTCTGACCCACCACTCGTGACAGAACTCCCTCCAGAACTGTGTCCCAGTTGAGCTCCTTGTATTTTGTGATGCAAATACCAAACTCCCAGTGCTGCAGCAAAAATACCACAAAAAGTTGAGGAGGAACAAATGGCTTCACAGTCCACACGGGGAGACACTTAGTCTCCAGTGGTCACAGTTGACCTACAAAGAGAGGATTCTGCACTGCTTCCTCATGTTTATTGGAAAATAAGAAACCCTATCGCTAAAGAGCTTTTGGTCCAAATCATATACTCACTCTTCTTCCTAAACGTACCGACTATCTTTCAAATCCTAATGACTATCCTTTTTTGAGTGGATGTTCTCTTCTACATTCAATCTTCCAAGGTACAGGTCCTATGCCATTGTATATCAAATTTTCTGAGACATCTGTGCAGAACATAATTCAAAGCTAAGTATCCCAATCAAGGGCCCAATGCCCTTCTGGCCTTCAAATCATACCTAGATTTCTGTTTTCATTCTTATATTTCACCTCTATATTTTTGTAAATATCGCAGGTTCCCAATAACATAATTCATCACAGAGAATATTTCCTAACCCAAATTGAACCTGTTATTAACCCTAAATATACACTCTTCCCTCAATCTCATTTTACTGAAAAGCAGGGACAGAGTTGTTCTTAGAATACAGGAAAGTACGGGACCTTCCACCTGCTGAGAACCTCAAAGGTCCATACAGAAATGATACCCAGAGAAGTTGTAGGCAGGTACGAAGGACCTGAGAGAGCAAAAGTCATATTCCATGGCAAGCAACCTGGTCAGGATGAAGCAATGTGTCTGAATCAGCTTTTCTCTTCTTATTGTAGAGAAGATGGATCAAACCAGCCTGTGTGGAGAGCTGTTCCTGGGTGCCTATGGATGATATATCATTCTAACTTGTGAAAGTGTCACAGAAAGTAGGGGAAGCCTCCATCTCATGGGACCCTTGGAAGCAACTCTTAGGACAATGCGGTTTCCAAGGCAGTGGCCTCATTCAGTTCCAAAGAAAGTGACATGCCTCATTTCCTTGGTGATTGAACTCTCTGAACTTGGTATCCAAGAAGCCAGGCACCAAGAGGCAGTCCAAATCCCAGTCCCAGTGGGC
Source organism: Callospermophilus lateralis (assembly GCF_048772815.1). Taxonomy (NCBI): domain Eukaryota; kingdom Metazoa; phylum Chordata; class Mammalia; order Rodentia; family Sciuridae; genus Callospermophilus; species Callospermophilus lateralis. The sequence goes on along the minus strand of NW_027512985.1, from coordinate 141 downwards.
TCACTTGTTTGGATTTTCCAAGGACAGAGTCAGTCTTTCTCGGTAACTACTGCTGTGAGGATAGCCAAATGCCAGGAGAGTTCTGAAGAGGGACATTTCCTGAGAAAGCAGGTAGTGGCTCAACACTTTGTTCCTGACAAC